>NC_133772.1:133625870-133717063 GCF_003597395.2 Chelonoidis abingdonii | reverse complement strand
CTGGAAATTTCCACTACCTGCGTCTGACGAAGTGGGTATTCACCCACGAAAGCTCACACTCCAAAACGTCTGTTAGTCTATAAGGTGCCACAGGATTCTCTGCTGCTTTTACAGATCCAGACTAACACGGCTACCCCTCTGATAAGATGAAAAAAGGTTCCAAGAGGGGTCAGTAAAAAACCTGTTGTTCAATATATATAAGACAGCTCCCTGCGGTCGTCTCTCAGGCAAAGTTCCGATACATATCAGTTTATAATCAGGTTCCAAATTCCCCACAATTCCACAGCTGCAGAATATATTAAAAATCCATTTATTTCTTCAGAACTGTACACTTGAATCCAAGGTGTCATTTAAAAGAAATGTCTAGCACTTGCTGTTACTGGTTATAAGCTGACGCGGAGTCATGTGCTCGAGCCTGCCAATAGCTGAAATAACAGTTCTAAATATAAACAGTCACCATTCATTTGAATGGGGTGTTAATGTTTATTATTATTCAGCTTAAAAGTTAACACTGCATTAACTTACTGAACATTGTAAGCAAAACAGCCAGCTGAAGACAGAAAAATCCATGACATGGTGAAAGATAAAAATTGACGGAAAGTGTAAAAAGTTGAATTTAACACCAAATTAAGCAACAGCAAATTATGCACTGATTGTATTATTCATTTTCATATTTAATACAGTATGAAACAATTTTTAATTTATCTGAAGCTGCCAGAAAACCTCTAGTTTGCTGCCTTGCATTGCTAAGAAACCAGATGCCTTGCTAAAGAATTTGGTGAAAGCTCTGTAGAAAGCTTGACCTTACAACATATACTGACTTCAGTGGGAGTTCGTCTGCATAAAGTCCGCAGGAATCTGCCAATATATTTTACACATACATGCATATGAAAATGAAATCTGTTAGCTATGCAACCTCAACGATGCATTAAACTTGCCAGTCAATACAAAAGGTTGTAACAACACTATTAACTTGGCATCTCTGCCCTGTGTGTGGTATGACGTACATCTTATGGTACAATTTATTAACTTGTTGGTTCTCAATTTTTTTTTCTTTTTTGGAGCCACTGTGTGACAGAATGACAGCTGAGCCTCTCCACCCCCTTTTTCTAGCTTTTCTCTGTCGGAGCACAACAGTGGTGCCATTGCAGCATGTTAAGTGAGACATACCCTAAGCTTAACTTAAAACTAAACACTAACACACACTAAGTTAAGACACTGTGTTCTTCAAGAGAGAAAATTCAGGTTCAGTGGATACACAGAAGTTCGTATCTGTCTGCTGTCACAGATGGATAGAGTTGAGGTGGCAGAGGGCATACCCCCTTTTATAGGCACACCCGGAGAAAACAGGGGAATGCAGGTGGGAACAGGAGGGGTGAGTGAGCTCTCTAACAGGCACTGCTACCAGGATGCATCTCACGGGTGGGACTTTGCAGAGGACACTTGAAGGTGGTGGCTACATGTTTCTGGGAATAAGGAGCATCCTCTGATGCCATCAAAGGCTGAGCTGAGCACCATGAGCATACTGAAGAGAAGTTTGGGCTGGCAGGCTGCTGCAGCTGCATTGGACGACTTAGCTGCATGTACAGTCAGCTACATTAGGAGAGACAACCACAGGAAGGAGGGAAGGTGAGTGGCTTTCAAGGAGTCACTTGTTGGTTCTTCTAAAGATGTCATAACACATTTGCAGAAAGTCTGTAAGAGCTAGGGTCCTGAAGCCTTTTTCACCCACTAATTGCCTTCCTCTGCCCCACCATCCTGAACTATTCTGAAGGCCCTTTAGGTTGGGAGACAGCAATAAGGTATACATTTGGAAATATCAAGCAATCCATGAACAGTATGCATGAGTAATATGGGAGAATTATGTTGCTGCTAAAGTCTTATTTTTTGATATTTTAATTGAGCAGAATACATATTAGTTTCCAGCAACTTTTAAAAGCAAAATAAATTTGACAAGTATTTTGCTAGTAGAACTAATCTGATTCTTACTGCACAACTGTTCGGTTTGCAGAGCTATCTGACTTGCAAGGGCCTGCATGTGCAATCAGCTTTAGAAGCACAACTTCTATGTTCCCTAAACCCACAAACACTAATCAGCTGCACACACATGCACAACACGTGCCTTGAAGTGTATTCCTGCAGACTTAATATTCTGCTGTACAAGCTTAGTATGCAATTGTTTAATGGTTCTAACAGTTAAAGAAGAGTTAAGACTTTTTCAAAATCATACATTAGTCTTCAACAAGGACTATGCCCATACCAAGTTTCAAAGTTTTGCAATTTTGCAGTAGCTTTTTATTAAAAAGTAGTTAATTTTTTGTTTAAAAAAGGAAAGAAGTTACTAGTAATTCTGCTTCTCGGAAGTTCTCAAGGGAGTATCAATTTTAGGCCTTATGCAATCAGAGAGACAGGATGGAACTTCTGTACCTGAAGGATTTTTTACACCCAGAATGGTAGGTCAGCACAAGACAACCCACTTCCTTTTGGCTGCATGCCAACTACCACAGCCCTTAAATATTCTAGCCAATTCCTGAACTGCGGGGGAAGTAACAGCTTCCAATGCACACCAGTTATAACAATGAACTCTAAAAAAGACTACATAAGAACTTGCATTGGAAACCTTGTTAAGTTTATATGGTTAAACATTAAAAGAACCAGGAACTATCACTGTACCCTTTTATGTGGTATTATAATGTTATAATGCTTTTTCTAATTATATTAGTGCCACTGTTTGATTCAGTGTGCAAGTCGGACCTTTTACCATGAACAAAGCAGGTATTCCATGGATCTCTCAATATAGCCCAAATTTTGATTTCAATTCCAATGTAAAACTAAAAGCCACTGGAATAAAGTCACTGATGTCAGGATCTAGCTGGTGCAACAGAGCAAGCCAAAATACCAAAGAATGAAGCACTGAGGCTATAATGCAAAAGGGCTGAAAAAAAAGAGTGCAATAATACTGAGTGTGGAGCAAAAACATATTGCTGCCAAACAAAAAAAAGATTACTGGAGTGAAGGCCAGTGGTAGGACAAAACCAATTTAAAGGCCCTAACACTCTGGGACCAGATTACCCAGAACACCAAGAGACAAACAAACAATTAACCAGGGGCGGCTCTAGGCATTTTGCCACCCCAAGCATGGCAGGCAGGCTGCCTTCGGCAGCTTGCCTGCGGAGAGTCCGCTGGTACTGCGGCTTCGGAGGACCTCCCGCAGGCAAGCCGCCAAAGGCAGCCTGCCTGCCGACCTTGCGGCGCTGGCAGAGCGCCCCCCGCGGCTTGCCGCCCCAAGCACACGCTTGGCATGCTGGGGCCTGGAGCTGCCCCTGCAATTAACAGGAAGTTTAACACTGATCAGAAGGAAGGGGAGTGGGGGCCAGAAAAGAATACACATAGCACTGTCAGAGCAGATGTATGAACCACAGCTGAAGAGAAGGCAGAGGGAGGGGATCCCTCTTACAGGAGGAGTTCATTGCCAGCCTGTAGCTGAGAATGACTTGGCTGGAAGGTTCCAGAAACTGGAGGTAGTGGCTGCTGCTGGTACACAACCAATAAGAGATTGAGGGCCTTCTGCTGAGCTACTTTTTGGCCTCAGAGGACTAAAGGTTTGAATTAGGGAAATTCTGCATTTTCTATATTGCGACCATGGAATCCAAGTGCAATAATCTTGCCAGGATGGCATCTTTAAAGAAACATACCATCCCACGCTTGATAACGGCTGAAGAGATTTTGTTGATACTTTAAAAAAAATTCACAATGCAGGGAAGATTTCTGTGCAGAAGCTGAATGTTCCAGAAAGTCTGAGTTTGTGGAAACAGACTTATTATGAAAACTGTTTTCCAAACTTAATTATAAAGGTGGCAATCAAGCAAAACATTCAGTTGAACGGAGACAAGCTGGTCTGGGAACTGAGCTAAGGTAGATAACAGGTGCGGAAGGAAGGAATAACCTCAGCTCCCTAGTAACTTACCAGCTGAAGGATCTGGAAGTTATTGTGGGAAAGTTTCACTGAAACTAATCAGCTCAAAGCACTCAGCAGAAAGATCAGAGTATCATTTAAAGTGGACTCAAGTCCTAAAGCTGAGCACTGTATTTAAGCAAAAATTAAGTTCAAATAAGTTTTTTTTGTTTTGGGGGGCAAGGGGAAGGGAAGAAGCTTTTAAAGCTACAGCTCTCTGGTAATATGTTAATTACTGGGCAGAGGGCAGAAGTCCATTGAGTAATCTGTATAATTGCATTTTTAAGATGTGTTAAGGAATGCCTAGTGCAATGTACAGGGGACCCTTTTTATCGGTGTATACAAAAGGATATAGGATATAAAAGTTGTGGCAGGGATCCCTTTTTCGGGAGGAGGAAACCCAAGAGAGCAGGTGGGATTTCAGAGACCACCCATGACCCATACTATCTGCTCCACAGGACAGCCTCTTAGTTCCTTTTCTTGTCTTGGATTTATTTAAGACATACCTTTGGTTCCTATCCTAACGAACTATTTCAGAAATGGCAATAGGCAAAAGAATTAAGTTCCTGGGCAGGTGACTGAAGCAAACATATACAAATAAGTATATGAGATACTTACATTTGCACCTGGGGAATGAAGTGAGATGAAGATAAAAGCATTAAAAAACAAACAAACCAAAAACCAATGACATGCCATTGGGTTGAGTGACATTCTCCTACTCTTAAAGTGTTTCATGTTCATATGCTTTAAAGAATAAATGCTTCCACTTACACTGGGGACAGCTGAACTTTTCTTACGTTCAGGAATATCAGCCTTATTTGGATTGTTAGCATTTCCGAGCATGGGGCTAGCCGGAGCAATTCCTCGTCCCCCAACAGCACTACTGCTAGATTTCCTTGTCTGAATTCCATCTTCTTTCAGGTCACTGTCTGTAGTGCTAGTCTGGCTTCTTTTTGGATACGCCACTACTGGAGGGATAGATGGTCCAGCTAAAAAGAAAATATTTTTTGTTTCTAAATGTGGAGGTAATCAAGCTTGTTATTCATTATGCAAATACATTTATATGCACTTATCTTAAAAGTCAAAATAAATGAAACTTAAAGGACAGAGGATCATAAAAACATAAGAAGGGCCATACTGGGTCAGATTAAAGGTCCATCTAGCCTGGCACAAGGGAACAAGAAGCCATAGGCTCAAAGGGTGGACATGTGAGCCTGGAGAGAACCAGGCTGAGGTCCCATTGGGAGACTGGGTCCCAGATTGGCAGAAAGTGTCTTTCAAAGCCTTTCAGGTCTTCGCTCTCTCCTTCCCTTTACAGGACGTAGGAGAACGCCCCCTCCCAGCCTCTCTTTGCTTTTTAGCTGGTGATGGGGATGGGGATGGGCACTGGTCAGAGGTTGCTGCTGGCAGTGTGCGCTGCACTGGGGCCACAGTGCTTGGAGCGGAGTCCAATTTCATTGGCTCTGAGGCCAGTGGAAGGACCGACTTCATAAGGAGCCTTGGAGACAAATGTCCTGCTCACTCTTGGCCTGCGGCCTGAAGCTCTTGCAAATGCGACACTTGTCGCTCATGTGGGTTTCCCCTAAACACTTCCCCATAGAAGCTGCCTGATCACTGACTGGCAAAGGTTTTTGCAACAGTCACAAGGTTTGAAGCCCAGGGCATGCCCTGTCCCTAGGCTAAGTACTGTACAGGACTATTTCTACCTTAACACTAAGAGAACTATTAACTGTACAACTTTAAACAACTATATACAACAAATTCACTACTAGACACAACAGAGATAGGAAAGCGTGCCGAAGCAAGGAAACATTCCAGCACTGTCATTTGTGGTAAGAAGGAACTGAGGGAGGGGGGAGCTAGCGGCACCTCTTATACCGGCGCATATATGTGCCATTCCAAAGGGTGCCAGAGCCAGTCCCCTACAGATACCACTGGGGGAAAACTTCCGACACCAGTGCATATGGTGAGCGCACACAGACAATGGAATGGACATGAGCAAGCACTCTAAGAACTTTTCCAAACTTCTGAATATTTTTAATCTCTGTCTTTTTAAAAATGTGTAAAACTTGAGTTGCTCAAAAACAAAGTCAATTTTTAAAAATTTAATAAGCTGGAGATTTAAGCCAACTCTTAAAGCTCCCTTTAGTGCAATTTTCCACCAAAGATACAGAATTTGTATACATTTTCTCTGGTAAGGACAGATGGGTGGTGAACATAAAACTATTTAAATTCTTCAGTTGGAGATGTTCCTTAGATTTTAATGTATGAAAAATCTGGTGTTAAACACTCTGAAAAGTCCCCTTAAGGCTCTTACCTTGTTTTGCTTGGCTCCAGAAGTCCAACATTTGAACACTGCCTATTGTACTTTTCTAGTAATTCCTCTGTTACTTGAAGTGTTGGGCCATATATTTGGCTGTGCTTTATTCCCTTTCTCGCCACTGGCACAATAGGTTGGAAAGCTAGTCTAAACCCAGTTAAAGATTTCCTTTGAGCAAGGGATTTCTAGTTGCATAAAGTTTTCATGGCAGGTTCTTTGTCGCTTGTTTCTAATTCCTTCCAGTTCAATAGGCATTCCAGAGCCCAGCCAGACCAAGCTAAATTCCAGGCACTCTGGGATAGTGGAATGGAACTGGGGGCAATTATTGCTGGCACACAACCTACCCTAATTTGTGCTGTAGGCCCCAACGTGCCTGCAGAATTGGGGAAGAATGGCAGAAAGCTGTTCTGGTACACCTGAAGATCAGGAAAAATGTCCAACGGCCCAACTATTTGTACAAATCCTTTCCCAACTATTGAAATGTAAGGAGTTGAGATGTGGATGTAATATTTTGAAAGTCAGATTTCCCGTCCTCTCCTGATACACTTTAATGGGGATAAAAATAAAGTCAAAAACATTCAAGTCTCTTCAAACAAAACCAACAAATTGATTCTATAGATTAGAAAATTTAACAAAACAGACAATGTAATCCGAGAAGACGCAGAGAGAGGGGAAAGCAACCTCTCCTGCCTGCAAATAACCACTGTAGTATATTCAGGTCAAAAGGAGATTCCCTTTGTAAATTAGTGTATAGGCAGGAAGATTTATAAGATATTTAGGAAACTCTGTGCGACTGTGCTGCATACCCATGAGGCAGAAAAGTTCTAAGTTTGGCTGGGGTCACTAGTACTCTTTAAAAACTGGACCTCTGCAGGGCATTCAAGTGACAGCCACCACAGGAAACGAGAAGAAATACTGGGGGACAGATAGTTTTCCAAGTTCTTTTAGACAAAGGCTGACCTATTAACGCCAAAAGGAAACAAAAGCTGTATGACCATAATGGAAGTGGGGGGATGGTGTGGGATGCACTTGATATTGAACAAGAGAACTTGCAAGATGTTGTTTAGCAAGACTTTCCTGGGATGGCCTCACAGGCAGGAGAAAATATTGCCATAATAATAGAATAAGATGGTTCACTCAGTACACTTTTAGAAGGTAACTATACATAAGAATACCTGATCATTGTAAAACAATGAATTAGTCACTAGGTTGTAACTGACCAGACCATAAGCAAGTTGGTCCCTTTTAAAAGGTGGAGGCTGTAAGGAAATATCGAACATTTTATAGTAGGTGTGCGTCATCACACTGAAACAGGGTCACTCACCGTGATCGCTGTACCGTCGCTGTTTTTGGCTGGAAGATATGCTTCTCTGCACTTTGTGATGAGGCGATTGTCCAGTGCTATTGTTGAGATCACTACTTGGCCTAACTTTAGCAAGGGAAAGATTGCTGCTGGAGCTTGAATCACTAGCATCCAACTAAGAGAAAATTTAAAAATGAGGTTCAATCAAAATGAATTTGACAATGTCCAGAGATTCTGAACATAATCCTAAGTAAGCAAAATTTCAAAAGGTTCTCACACTAAAATGTTCCTTAAAAGTGCATTAGTTAGATCCAGTTCTGTGCCTGAAGGACCAGTAGAAATATGAGTACTACTCTATTCATTTTTCACTCAACTGGTGGCAAATAAGTAACCAAATCTGTACAAAGCTACAATAACTACACAAAACATTGTACAGTTTGATTTACTTCTGAAACATTAGGAGCATTTTATGAAAAAGTTATTTTGCTGAGAAACAAATATCTTCTAACCCCTTCCTTACAGGACAAGGTTGGGGAGAGAAGAGGATGTTTGCTTCTGAATAGTTTGCTTCCATTTATACAGACATTAGAATGTAGTCCCTGCCCCAAAGTGAGTATAGAGTGATTATCAAACTTTTGGTCCTACAATTCAAAAACAGATCATTTAAAAATATGTTAAAATGCTTAACCAATATTTGAAGGTGTTTTTTGTTTAAAGGTAACCAGCATATGATAGGCTATAGTGCTGAAGTCAAAATTTGGTGTTTTAGCTCACAATAAAGTTATTGCTAAGGCCCTACTTGAATCATGGGATGACTGTCAAATAACTGCGGCTGAGAGTCGCAGATTAGACATGGAAGATTGCAGAAAAGTAATAATGGACCTTTATTAATTGTGGTAATTTGGAAGTCAGAGAAGAGGACTTTTTTTAAGAAAAATTTGCTGGAACAACATAAACATTCCAGTATTATGTTATGCCTGATATATATTTTTTTTTGATAACCAGACATTTTGTGCAACTATATTACATTCATTAATGAACAGGGCTGACAGCGGGAGCTTTGGCTGTCAGTGGCCGATGGCTGGGGCTCTCACTGTCAGGCTCAGCCAACTGGTGGCCAGGGCTTCTGCTGTTAGCCCCAGGCGGCTGACAGAATTGCAATGGAAGCCTAATATTGCTGAGATCTGCAATTTCAACACTATCACAAATTAGGTAGGGTCTTAGTTAACTTGAGTGCTTCCTGGCTGAAAGATATTATACTGCTATGCTCTCCTCATTATATATGTCTATTGTATAACAGTGTGATTAATTGCGATTAATTTTTAATCACAATTAATTTGAAACAATTGTGCGAGTTAACTGCAATTACTTGACAGCCCTACTAATTAGTAAAGTCCAAATGGGAGAGAACTTGAAAATTGGACTATAAAAAATACCCTCAGATCTCAGTGATGGTTGAACCTATTGATATTCTGAACAGAATTCTCTCTCTGGTTGGCAACTGCCCTTACATCTCTTCATATATGATTCTCACATTACCCCAACCTGTCTCCATATCTCCTTACCCTCTCCTCCCATTAAAGCATTATACTAAGAGATTGATTACATTGTTTTAAATATCTGGGGCTAGGTGGGGGGAGACAAGGTGGGAAGGAGATCAGATGTAGCGTCTGCCATGTTTTTGTAAGCATTCTAAAGGCAGTAGCCTGTGTAGGCAGATTTGTATCCTCAGTGTCCTGTTAATCTATATAATAAGATTTCAGGATTTTCACTGATGATTAGAACATGTGTTGAGTTAAGTGTGAAGCAATGAACACAGCTACAAGGATAGCTGAGAGCTCTTTCTGTTCAGAATATCAAGCGGCGACCCCTGTTTGTGAAACCTTGGGGTAGAGAGTTTTCCTATTTTTCAGCTCTGAGTTCTACAAAGGTGAAGTGTAAATTCCCCTCCTCCCCCATTCCCTGAAAAGAAAAAAGTTACTATGCTTCCTCCATATGTGTAATAAAAAATACAGATCTTTGAAACTAAACGAATGAGGATTGTGCATATATTAATGAGTGCACACACGTTTGAAAAAAATTAGGATAAAAATCTATTTTAAAAGATTATTTCTAAAGATTGCTCAGTAAGTTCTGGCTAAGAGATGGGCTCTCAAAATTTCAATGTGGACTACATCCTAGAGAGACTGCCTCTCCTCACACTTTCAACAGCCTGGACCACTTTTGCTCCATTCAAGATTATACAGTAAATCTGAGGCAACTAAAACAATTGTTCAGATGGAGAAATAATTTATTTGAGACTGTCTTTGATCTGACAAACGTTCTCCTTTTTAAGAAGTGTTTCATGGTGCTTAAGGAGAAAAAAAGCTCAAAGCCATCTTCTTTTGCTCTTAATTTCTTCCATTTTATTATTATTTGGTTCTGTTGCCCCCTTGCACATTCTGCCCTGCTTCCTTCCCCCTTGGAATACTCCCTAATCACCTGTTCTCAGCCTGACTCCAGTGAACATACTGTCCAATTTCCTTCTCTCCCAATGCTCTGGACATTCTTTTCCAATTGGCAGTTCTTGGCCCCCCTCTTACTGACAGCTCCCAATAGTGTGTTTATTCCAATCCTGCTGTTAGCCCACATCCCTGAGTGCAGCGTGTCTGTCTTCTGAGTCCTAGCAGAATCCCCAGCAGAGGTGTGTGTGGAGGTGGGGGGTAGGGGTGTAACCCCACAACCAGGGACAAAGGAGTTAGAAAGAGGCTGTCAGAAGTCCAGTCCTGAAAAGACCAGTTAGTCTTTTGACCACTTGTCTGCCTTTTGCATTGGCAGTTTTATGACAGGATGGCATCAATACAAGGGAAAACTCCATAGAAGCACTGTGTTTGATGCCTGACTGGGTTCCAGAGCATCCCTTTTCGGGCCTGGTGCTATGCTTTTCAACTGAGGCTCAAGAGGATTTGTGGCTCCTGAAAAATGACCTGGTGATGGAGACCTCTCTCTCTTCCCTGTGTGGACTCTGTTCTTTCCTTCCCTATCCCTTGAGATTTTATCAGATCTTTAGGGGCAGCTTTTTCAACTCGACAACGAGAGGAGCCAACAAAAGCCCTTTTAGATGAGGAGTGCTCAGAAATTTCTGCTGCCACAGCTATCTCAGGGTCTCAAGAGGGATGCTTTAACCTCTCCAGCAGGCCCACTTTCAGGAAAGCCTCCCCGGATCTTTGGTTTTTCTTTGAAAATAATTTACAGATGACATTTCTCTGTTATCTGCCCCTCACCCAGACATTGTAAGCATATGGTATACCCACCATTTAAGAGGCACTACTATCTCACATGAAGGGCAATACCTGAAGCTTGGAGACTTGTGTTCAGTCATTACTATCAATCAAGTACCAGGACAGATACTTAGGCAAAATAAAATTCCTTCTTGTTAAAGAAGAAAGGAAATGCCATCAAAAAATTAAACACTAATCACCAGCTATAAAATATCTATTTACAAAACAATGGGTAAATGACACAGTGAAGGAAGAGGCTCACACACTGCAAGACATGGGACGGTGACCTGGGGGGAAGTTGGGATCACCCCATATTTTGTGTCTTTGGCTAGAGGTACAAGGAAGCTCACTCTGTGCATAGGTGTGGCCCTGAATGGATGCTGCAGAGTAAAAGAATGCAAACAGGATTGTACTGAGTGCATGCACATCAATAGTGGAATATACAGAGACAAGCACTTGAAGAACTGATGGACAATGGGGCTTGCTCTGTCCTTTATGACCTTGGGCAGGGGGGACATGCAAGGACATTTAGGACATAGGTGCAGTCACAACAGACATTATCGGCCAAAATAATTTGATCTTGTCCATACGGTGGACCATGTACCCAATAGTGGAATTCACGTAAACAATTTCTCGAAGAGGAACCATAACTTTCACTTGAATGAACTCTTTTGCTCTGAATAGTTTTTCTGCATTTAACATTAAAATATTCTAAACTTTTTTCCTGTTCTATACTCACCTCTGATGATTTTCTTCCTAACAATAAGTATGTAGCTGTGATTTCATCATATTTCATTTTACTAAGGGATTCTTGAATTTCTTCTTGAGAGTATCCCATTCCAACCATAATATCTGAAAGAAAGAAGGAGTCTAAGTCACAATATGCTTTAATAGATACACACTGGTTGAGTGTTTCCATGTTCAAAAAACCTGTTTATTTCTAACAATGGAACAAAATATCTAAATGCGAAACAACTTTACTATTAATATCTAATTAGACAAATACCTAAATATACATACTAAGCACAGATCAGATCTGATTATACAGTACATGAACTCAAAAACACTGCAAGTTAAATGTGGACATATTGGAAAACAGTGAATTACCTATTCTCTTCTGGTCTGAGATGTCCAGCTCTGGTTCCACAAAAGGTTTTAGCTCATCATCTTCATGCCCTGCGTTGATCCACCGGTCCTTCATGATTTGCTACAAAGATAGGTTGCTTAGTAGTGTAAGATATTTACTTGTAAACAAAACAAGTCATTGAGAGGTCAAAGTTCCATCTATCAAAAACGTATAGCACTGAAAAATTGAAGACAAGCAAATCCAGACTTGAGCGTAGAGGTAAGTCCTTGCTTCCTCTTCTAATTCTACCCATCATTCTTTCCCAGAAAGCTTCAAATAATTCCCAACTCATATTTGAAACTAGCCAGCTTTATTGCTGGTCTCCTTCCTCTCCTCCCCTGGACTTGTGTTCCTAAACAGACTACTTCCCACCAGCTGTATTCCAGCATAAAGGTCAAAGTATTAGTAGTGGAGAGACTGGTTGCAGTGGGAGCACAGGGAGGAGAGTAGTTAAGATTTCTTCCAGACAACAATCTGTATGCAGGAAACCATCCTAATCCAGGAAACCTTCACTGAACTTTGTACACTAATGCCCTCTTTCAGCCACAAAACTTCTAGCAGACTTCCCCATGCTAAATATTACTCACTTGGGAACTAGTCAGTTCTCCAAGGAGTTAAATTAGAGCATGAAGTACTGACAAAGAACACAAAAGGAAAAAAACAGCAGATAAAAGCACCTGTTTAAAAGTATTATGGTTAAGAAAATCCAAACTGAGATTTTAACCCTTCTCTAATGTTGAACTATTTAGGAAGTCACTTATATTAGACTGTACTCCGACAGCCTTTCATAGGAATGTACTAAAATGCAAGCTATGCCTAGCCATAGTGCCCTACTTTTAAAGGGAGTAATCAGTAACTTCTCCTCATGTGATTACTGAATACATCTTCAAGATACCTTACTGCAGAATACTGTGGTTTTGAAAGTTCAAAACTACAGTTTACAATAGTGATACTATTGTGCTTTGGGTTATTAGCTTTTAAGGAAACAGACAAATATCAAGTTTTCAAAGATATGTGCTCTTAAGTGACTTCTCAATGTAGGCATGAAAACTCCTGATGTGTATTCAAATTAGGGTTGCATGCAAGAAACTCCAATTTCTTCATGCATTATGGATTTGCCCACTTAAGCCAGGTGCATGCTCAGAGTGCACATGTAAGTAGGCAACCATCTAAAGGTGTGCACTAGATTGCATATGCATGGAAAAAACTTTATTCACTATACTGAGAAACTGACTTAAGGGAAACAGGTGCAACTTTGCCATTTTTGTGCCAAAAACTCACACTAGAACTCTCAGGGAAGCAAATCCAGCAAATATCAACTGAAGTTAAATACTTGCTAATGGGGGAGGGAGAGGAATAGCAAGTATTAGTGGTACAAATGAAGCTTGTTAAATCACCATTAATCATAATTTTGTCTGAAAGTATTTTACTCAGGCTATTACCTCTAGAGTGCCTCTTTTAGTTGGGTTTAGCACCAGAAAACGTTTGAGGAGGTTTTCACAGTCTGTTGACATGTAGAAAGGGATCCTGTATTTTCCCCTTAGTACTCTCTCTCTCAGTTCCTTGGGAGAAAGGGCGCAAATTATAAAAAGTCAGAGGCACTGTTTAAAATACTGTTGTTGAATTATTACAACAGTGAGTAGAGTGTAAGTAATATACCTTTAAGTTCTGTCCATCAAAAGGAAGAGATCCACTAACAAGAGTGTAAAGAATAACACCTAAACTCCAAACATCTACTTCAGGTCCATCATATTTCTTGCCTTGGAAAAGCTCTGGCGCAGCATATGGTGGGCTGCCACAAAATGTGTCCAGTTTATTTCCAACTGTAAACTCATTGCTAAAACCAAAGTCTGCTATTTTAATGTTCATATCTGCATCTAGCAACAGATTTTCAGCCTGGGAGAAAGAAAAGAAAAATACTGTGTTGTATATATTTCAGATTTTTCTACAAAAGCTATTGTTCAATTTTTTATTCATTCTTAAAGGCAAAAGCCAAACGTGTACTAAAATTGCTTTTTTATTGAAAATGATCAAATCACTTTTTAAAATAAATATGAAAATTACTAATTTTGTAATCGCACTAGTGTATCACCTTCAGATTTATGGCACCTGTTACATTAAATAAAGCAAGTCACATGTATCACCCCTTTGGTTATTTCATGGAAAACGATTTGGTATTTCTGTAACTTTATGTTTCCATGTAACAAGGTAAAAATGAAACTGCAGCTCTTTAAGCCTACACTTTTATCTGCTAAACGGTTACAAAAGTCTGTAGTACATAAAATCTCAACTTTTTTTTAAAGTATAAAGTGAAGATAAGATTTATGAGATGTGCCACATTTCAGTTTCAAGTAATAGCAACCATATACAGTTACAGTATAAGGAATGGAGCAAACTCTCTCATAATGACATACCAATGTGCACCAAGCCTAAGAGAAGCCACCCCATCCACGACAGTGGGCTTTTTGTGTTGTCTACTAATTCTGGCAACAAGAATCACCAAGCATTTCCCCATCTTTTACCCAACTGTAAATTTTTTTTTTTTTTTTTTTTATCATTACCAAACTGAGCTAGGATTTCAATTAGTGACCAACCAAGAGTCAGAGGCTCCACTTTTCATATGCCATCCAAATCCTTACATTAAGATATATCTCATCTTCTCCTCCACCCCCAATTTTTTTTTTTTTTAAAAAAGAAATACCTCCATATTCAATATATGTTAATGGCATTTAAAATTTCCTGTAAGCCATGGAAAAGATTTAAACATCTTATAGGCACAAAGAATGAAACTATTGCATACAAACTTTGGTAGTTTTTTTTTCTACTCACCTTGAGATCTCTATGAACAATATGCTTTTGATGGCAGTACTGCACTGCAGATACTATCTGGATAGAAAACAGGCCCAATTATATAAGTGACACCTCAAAGAAACAGATGTGTAATCAGAAATTTCAATATTAGTTGCTAAAACTAACAAGTGTTTATACATTCAAAGCCATACAACCAACCAACCACAATGGTCCCCATATCCAGGGTAAAATTAATAAAAGTGTAATTAAACGTAAACTTATTATTCAACATACTGGCTTCTCTTACACTCTGGAAAGGATTTTATTGTCTCTGCATGGCTGATTATACAAGGAGGGCAGGCTCACCTTCTATTAAGGTCATGGAAAGGTTTTCATTTCATGTCTTTACTCATTCACAACTTGCTGAAATTTTCACTATTGGGCTGAAATTTTCCAGACTGCCTGAAGATTTTTTTTTTTTTGGGAGAGATCCTTTGGGGGGGAAACGGTTCAGCTATTTGAGTGTGAGAAACAACTTGTGTAATAAGTTAGTATGGAGTCATAAGTTACTGAAGGTTTGTCCATCGTGAGTCAGGCAAGGAGCTGAGCACACTTTATGTCATTTATTCTGCACTTTATGCAATGAGTAGCATAATAAAAGGAATGTGAAGGAACTCTGGTCTTGGTTCAGTGTACTTTTAGGTATATTTCATACAGTAATTTCTCAAATATAGAATACACCTCTACCGCGATATAATGCAACCCAACATAACATGAATTCAGATATAACGCGGTAAAGCAGTGCTCCGGGGGAGGGGGGGGGTCCTGCGTACTCCAGTGGATCAAAGCAAGTCTGATATAACGTGGTTTCACCTACAACGCGGTTAAGATTTTTTGGCTCCCGAGGACAGTGTTATATTGAGGTAGAGGTGTATTTTTTCTGCAACTTTGCATGGTGGATCATAAAGTCACAGTGAATGACTTAAATAAGGCATTCGTGGATGGTAGCATTCACAGAGTAGTACTCTCCAATATAAGCTGTGATGTATGTATGTAAAGCTGTAGAAAAAAATTGTACATTACACTGTCTTATTTGACACATAGTATATGATCATGTAATGAAACACTATTGTAACGCACATGAACAACTGGTCAGAATTAAGGTTGGACATGCAATCAACTTTGCATAGCAACACTGAAAGGTCAGGAAATATCAATCTTTATATTCTTTTAATGTTTTAATGAGCAAGTTTATTAGCATGTTTCATTTAAGAAGATCACCAATTTTAAAAAGGTGAAGCAGTGTTATGCTTTGTAATTCACTGCCAGTTTTCACATCAGAACAGGAGAATTCCTCTATAGCTGGGTAATAGGTCCAATGCTGTGTGTATGACCATACAACCAGAGTCAAGAAAGAATTCTCTTATTTTTTCAGTGTTTAGAATAATAATTCAAGATTATTTGCAAGCATGGTAGAGTAAAAATTCTTCACATCTAGACTAGATCTTTTTGCATCTTACACTTAAATGATAGGTGTTTCTTTCTGGTGTTGAAATGAAAATATGTCATGTCTGTATTACAGATTATATTTATGTACATCAGACAACAGCTTGGAAGCAGATGTTCTATAAAAAGGTTAACTACACAATCACTTGCTTATTTTTCATTTACTTCTTTATTTCCTTCTGTATCTGTCTCCCTTATTCTGGATTCCTTTTTCTATAATTATTGACTTTTTTATAATGCTTATTAATTTATCATCAGTTTTCTCCTCACACCCCATCCACCTGTCTACCTTCTTCTCTTCCTCTATTACTCTAGCACCACATTCCCCAGTCAAAGCTCTACAATATTTCTCACCTTCCCACACCATCCTCAGAAACCCTAGGTCCCCAGGGCCATCAACATGGCAAGTATCTCATGCATCTCTCACTTGAATAGGGTGCACAGACAGAGTATGGTCTGATTGTTACACCATTCTCAACTGGAAGCAAACATCACTTCTGATCCCAAATGGCCATAGCAATGATAGGTTGATCAAGGGATTTTCTTTGCTGACAATTCTATACTAGCTGATGCACCTGTAGACAAGTTCAGGGGCTGAAATAGTGAGGCAACAGCTTAGAATGGAAAGGAAAGGGGAAAGGGCAGGCATGAGAAAGGAAAGCAGACCAACCGTTTGAAGGAAAAGGACCCAAATTCAATGAGGAACTGTACCAAAAATGTTTTTATTTATAATTTTCTCTGGGCTCAGTCCCTTTGTTTATTTCACTGGTTTCCTTCTCTCTTCTGTTCGCATTATGAAGTTGGTGTCTCAGTCTGAGAAATCTATCTACATTGTGGAGCTGTCACTAGCAGTTTATTTCTTACTTGTCTGATACATGCTGCTCTGCCGATTTATTTTGTGGAGTTTTTTTTAATAGGCCTAAAGAGCTATAAATTTGTCCTCACATCTGCCCAATTCCAAATATCATTATGGATAAAAAATGGTTACCTGCCTTCCCATAACTGTTGTCCTTTGAGATGTGTTGTTCAAGTCCATTCCAATCAGATGCGTGCACAGCACGTGTACAGTCAATGGAAAGTTCTCCCTTAGCAGCTCCCATTGGGTCAGCTGTGGAGTCTCCTGGAGTGGTGCCTTCATGGTGCTGGATATAGGATCCAGCCAACCCTGCGACTCCTCAGTTCCTTCTCGCCGGCTACCTCGACAGAGGGGAAGGCAGGTGTGGATTGGTATTGACATGAACATCACATCTCGGACCAATAGTTACGAGAAGACAAGTAACCGTTTTCCTTCGAGTGGTTGTTCATGTTAATTCCAAATCAGGTGATTCCCAAGCTCCACCCCAGAGGTGGGGTCGGAGTTAAGGAATCGCTGACTGGAGCACTGCTCTGCCGAATTCTGCAACATCTCTAGTATGCTGGGTGATAGCATAGTGAGAGGTGAATGTATGCACTGAGGACCAAGATGCTGCCCTGAAAATTTCTTGTATCAGGACCTGAGCCAGGAACGCTGTTGACGAGGCCTGTGCCCTTGTGGAATGTGCTGTAAGTGCCAGGGCTGGGATCTTGGCCAGTTTGCAGCATGTGCAGATGCATGCCGTGATCCAGGAAGATATTCTTCAAGGTTAGACTAGGAGCCCTTTCATCCAGTCTGCTACCGCCATGAACAGCTGGTTCGACTGCCTGAACAGCTTTGTGCGTTTGATGTAGAATGCTAGCGCCCGAACATCGAATGAGTGCAGCTTCTGCTCTAGACTACTGGGATGAGGCTTAGGATAGAAGACAGGTAGAAAAATGTCTTGGCTAGTATGGAAATGTGACACTCTCTTGGAAAAAAAGGCTGGGTGAGGCCTGAGTTGCACCTTATCCTCGTGGAAGACTGTGTAGGGTGAACTGGAGGTAAGGACCTTTAACTCCAACACCCTGCTAGCTGATGTAATGGTGACCAGGAAGGCTACTTTCCATGAGAGGTAGAGGAGTGAGTGAGTCAGAGGTTCAAAAGGGGGCTCCACGAGCCTGGCGAGCACCAGGTTAAGGTCCCACGCAGGAACAGGCTGTCTAATTTGAGGATGTAGCCGTTCCAGACCCTTGAGGAAACATCCTACCATGGGGTTGGCGAATATGGAGTGTCTGGATGCTCCAGGGTGGAAGGCCGAGATAGCACCAAGATGTACCTTGATGGATGACGCTGCCAGGCCTTAGTGTTTCAGGTGCAGAAGGTACTCTAGAATAAGCGGTATAGGCGTCTGGAGTGGATGTGTGCGCTGCTGGGCACACCACCAAGTGAACCTTTTCCACTTATCTAGCTAAGTGCCACGTAGGACCTTTCTTACTGGTTCTGAGCACAGAAGTTCTGTGGGGTTTAACGATGAAGCTTCCAGGCTGTGAGACGGAGGGACTGGAGGTCTGGGTGGTGAAGGTGACAGGGATCCCGAGTGATCAGATCTGGATGGAGCGGTAATGCAATCAGGGTGTCCACTGACAGCTCCAGGAACATGGTGTAACAGTATTGTCAAGGCCATGCCGGGGCCACTAGAATTACCTCCGTTCTGTCCCTGCAGACCTTGAGAAGTACCCTATGCATGAGAGGGATCGGGGGAAAGGAATACAGCAGTTGGCCTCCCACAGGTGGCAGAAACGCATCCATGATTGGAGCTAGGGCTGAGACTCTGGAAGGAGCAGACCACTGGGCACTTTCTGTTGCTCCGGGTGGCAAACAGATTGACCCGGGGAAACCCCCACCTTTGGAAGGTGGAGTGTATGACATCCGGACAGATGGACCACTCATGACTGAGAAATGATCTGCTGAGGTGGGTCTGCTAGTTTGCTCTGAACTCCTGCAATATAGGAATCTTCCAGATGAATGGAGTGGGTGATGGAGAACACCCACAGGCGGAGGGTTTCTCCATATAGAGGGGAGGAACAGGCTCCACTCTGCTTACTGATGTAAAACATGGCAGTGGTGTTGTCCGTCATCACTGCCATGCATTGTCCTTGCAACCGGGCCTGAAAAGTTTTGCATGCTACTTGTACTGTCCTGAGCTCCTTGATATTGGTATGATGGGAGAGTTTGTTCTGTGACCATAGGCCCTGTTTCTGGAGATCTCCCAAATGTGCATCTCAACCCAGAATTGACGTGTCCATTACCAGGGACAAGGAGAGCTGGGGCTGTTGAAGGGGACTCCTTCACACACCATCCGAGGGTCAAGCCACCATTGGAGGGACTCAAGTATGTGCTCTGGCACTTTCACCACTGAGTCCAGGTGATAGGCAGACCTGAGCCACGCTTGCACGGATTTGTGACTCAGTCTGTCATGTCGGACCACATAAGTGCAGGCTGCCATGTGGCCAAGGAGACTCGGGAATCCCCTAACAGTAGTGGTTGGGTACCGCCAGAGGCTTTAAATAATATTTGAAATGGCTTGGAATTGAGTCTTCGGTAAAAATGCCCTTGCCTGTTCCGAGTCCAGTACCACTCCAATCTCTGTTCTCTGGGTTGGAGACAAGGTTGGTTTGTTCACTTTGAGGACACGGCCCAGTCTTTCTAACGCTGATCTGACTAAACGGACCTGAGATTCCACATGCTCCCTGGTGTGTCCCCTGAGCAGCCAGTAGTCAAGGTATGGGTAGACCTGCCCCTGACTTCTCCGGAGGAAGGCTGCAATGACCAACATGCACTTGGTGAACACTCGGAGTGGCTGTTGATGGACAGAATGGGAGGACCGTGAACTGAATGTTTTGTGGTTGACCACAAATCATAGGAATCATCTGTGCGCAAGCCAAATGGCTATGTGAAAATACACGTCTTCTGTGTTGAGGGCGGCGTACCAGTGCCCCAGATCCAGGGAAGGGATAATTGAGCTCAGGGAGACTATGTGGAATTTCAACTTGACCATGAATTTGTTGAGTCCCTGCAGGTCTAGAATGGGTGTGAGACCCCCGCCTCGCTTTTGCCATGGGGATTAGGAAATAGTGGGAATAGAATCCCTTGCCCCATAGCTCTTGAGGAACCTCCTCCATTGCTCCTATGGTGAGGAGCATCTGTACCTCTTGGATAAGGAGTTGCGTGTTAGAAGGGTGCCTGAAGAGGGACAGGGAAGGGGGTGGGAGGCAGGGGAGGAGCAGAATCGGAGAGAATATTCCACTTCTACCATGTAAAGAACCCAGCGGTCTGATGTTATTTGGGACCAAGCACAGTAGAACTGGGATAGATGATTTGTGAAACAAGGGGAAGAATCTGATGTCAGGGTGAGTGTGCCGTCCTCGGACTCACCTTCAAAAGGTCTGTTTACAGCCCAATAAAGGTTTGGTCAGATCTTGGCCTGGCCCAGAAGGGGACTGGAAGGTTTGTGACTACCGTTCCTGCCCCAATGCTTATAAAAATCCTGCCCCAGCTGAGGAGGATATGGGCGCTGTTGTTGCCGTTGGGGCTTGAAATGTTTTCATTGGGTTGCCGGAGTGTGCATGCCCAACGATTTCATAGTCACCCGGGCGTCCTTTAAGCTGTGCGGGAGTCTGCCTGCTCCAAATATGACCCTGCACTTTCAAATGGTAGGTCCTCCAGGGTTTGCTGCACCTCCGGGGGAAACCCCGATGCCTGTAGCCAGGAGTGCCTCCTCATGGCTATATCTGAGGAAATGGTGTGGACAACCGAATCCACAGAGTCCAACAAAGCCTGCAAAGAGGTCTGCGCCACTGCCTTCCCTTCATCAATAATAGCCGAGAACTTGGCTCTGGAGTCTGGTGGAATCAGCTCCTTGAACTTCAACACAGAATCACAAGAGTTGAAGTTACGTCTACTGAGGACGACAGCTTGCTGGTCAGCTATCCTCAGCTGCAGGCCACCAGTTGCGTAAACTCTCCTGCCGAAAAGGTCCATCCTTTTCAACTCTTTGGATTTAGGGGCCGGCCCCTGCTGGTCTCTTTCTGATTAACCGCTGACACTACCAGAGAGCATGGTTGAAGGTGAGAGAAGAGATACTCGTACCCCTTAGACCAGTGGTCCCCAACACGGTGCCCATGGGCTCCATGGCACCCGTCAGGGCATTTATGTACGCCCACCTAGTGCCCAACAGGGGAGAGAAACCGCGGCCCTGTGCCTGCTGGGGACTGAGAACTCCGGGGCTGCAGGCTGCGGGTGCCGGTGTTCTCGGTCCCTGGCAGGCATGGGGCCACGGCTTAAGCTGGAGAGAAGCCACAGCCCCATGCCTGCCAGGGACAGAGAACTCCGGGGCTGCAGGCTGGGGGGCGCCAGTTTTCTCTGTCCTCCCGTCTTCTCTCCGCACTGCCCAGAACTGGCACCAAACAAAACAACACCAAAACCAAAACCAAAAACGCTCTGACTCTGTAGAATGGATGGAATGCTGCCCCATAGCATGTGCTGCCCCAGGCATGTGCTTGCTCCACTGGTGCCTGGAGCTGGCCCTGTATGTGAGTAACTATTGGCGCCAGTCACATGCTTCTGAAAACATGAATGTGCTACTGGCCACAAAAGGGTTGGAGACCACTGCCTTAGACGGAACAAAGTACTTGTGCTCCACACCTCTAACAGTAGGCAGGATTGAAGCAGGGGTCTGCCATAGAGCCTTAAGATTGCTCTGGATCACTTATTAGTGGCAGAGCTACCCAGGATGGTCCTTCTGGCGCAAGGATGTTGACCATGGGGTCCTCAGGTTCGACCACTTCCTTTGCCTGTAATCCTATGTTAGAGGCAATCCTCTGGAGAAGGTCCTGGTGAGCCCTGTGGTCAACTGGAGGAGAGCCTGAGGTTGACGCTCCTGCCACTGCCTCGTTTGGGGATGAAGATGAGGTGGCCAGAGGCAGACCGGGGTCCTCCTGGCCCTCCGACTCCCTGACCTCCTCTTGGTCAGTGTCTGGGGTCTCTGTGGCAACCATAGCCATGCTGGCAGTAGCCTGACCTTGCAACGGGTCTTGCCTTGCCGGTGATCTGGGCCAGCAGTGGGGCTTGTGCCGAAGTCACCTCAGATCCCCAGGGCATAGGCCAGTCGGTGCTCAGAGACTTCTGAGTGGGAGCCCCTGGAAAAAGAGCCTTGGGCCTAAGGGTAAGGCCTGGGGGTCCAAAAGGGCTATTGTGCTGGAAGCTATCACTGGGGGTGCCATGCCATTAGTGACTACCTCCATCACCTGTCAGATCTGTGTCGACTGCGACGAGAATAGAAGGAATCACTGTCTGAGTCCAATGAGACGAATCTCGACCGTGATGACCATGGTGGAGCTGAAGGGTCCTGTGCCGGGGACTGGTTCTGAGCTGATGATACAGGGGACTGGTGTCGAGGTGCTCATGCTGGAAATCTGTTGCTAGTTCTCTCAGAGCTGGGGATTGGTGCCACTCCCTCCTCTGTGCCAAGGAAGGGGAGCGATGTCCTCCTGGTGCCAGGGAACCCTGCATGGAATCTGGTGCCAGAGAGCGGTGCCTTGGCAATGGCAATCTGGACCGGTGCCAAGACAAACAGTGCCGGGCAGGAGAAGCTGGTCATCACGGTCAGCTTGCCTTTAGAGGGCGCCAGTTGCAGCGGCACTGGAGGCTTATCTGTGACTGCCAGGGGCTGAAGAGCCATCACGGCAATTAAATCTCTGGCAGCAGCAAAAGTGTCTGGGGTGGAAGGTAGCTCCAACTCCTCCACCTGGCACTGCCCATCTGAGGAGTTCCTGGGTGCCGGACTTGACAGTCACCTTGGGGGAACTGAAGTTGATGGCGCTGACTCTTGCTGTTTGGGGACCCCTTCAAGGGATGCACCGGTGCAGTGCCTGCCAGTCCATATGGTTTCAGCACCGCAGAGCGCCCCCGTCACTTTTCTATGCCAGCTGTATGGCACTGGTTAATGCGAGCGGTGCCGGATTGTCTCCTCAGCGTGCAGTGCCAGAGAGTGCCAGTGACGAGGGTCTCAGACTAGAGTCCTTCCTTGGCACCATGTCACATACTGATGCCATGGCACTCCGTACAGACGCACTCGGTGCCGGGTCCTGGTGGTCTGCAGCAGACTGGGGACGAAGAGCGGATTCCGTGAGCGACTGCCTAAGTTGGAAATCTTGCTCCTTTTTCGTCCTTGGGCAGAAAGTCCTGCAAATCTTGCGCCTTTCTGTCTAGTGTGCCTCCCCAGACACGAGTTGTGGGGGTCGCTTGTTGGTATAGGCTTATTGCAGGTTCCGCAGGGTTTAAAGCTTGGGGCTCATGGCACACCCCGGAGCACAAGGGTAGGGCAGTTGGGATTGGGGAAAACCCCCTCCCAAACCTTACTATATATACACACACACTATCTACTAACAGTAACTACAACTAAACTAACTACTCTATGGAAAGAATGCTAAGGGAAGCAGTTGCTAGGCAAGAGATCGCAGTTCCAACGACCATCAGTGGTGGTAAGAAGGAACTGAGGCGGCATGGGGTCGGCAGGGTCCTATAGCCAGCACCATCAAGGCGCCACTCCAGCGGGCTCCACAGCTGACTCGACGGGAGCTGCTAAGGGAAAACTTTCCAATGACTGTGTACACAATGCGCACACACCTAATTGGAACTGACATGAACAAGCACTCGAAGAATATTAACAAATGGCCCTGCTTCTAAAGTTTTTCAGAGAAGAGGCAGAAAGATTAATGAAAGCTACTTACTAAACAAATGCACGCAGGGGAGGAGTAGTACAGGGGCATTAGTTACCTAATTTGCTTGTTTCCCAAAAGGCACAAACTTGGATTCTTTGTTTTTACATTAATTTTTATTCATACATCTTACACATTGATCATCCTTACTCAGCAGAAAAAATCTCCAGAGCAGACCATCAACCCAGAGGCCTGAGGGTAGGGCAAGGGGAAGTAAATGATATGAAGAATACAAAACATCTTTAAAGTGCAAATATTTGCTCTCTGAGGCACAAAAGCAGCTTAAAATGGAAAGCAGCAGAGCATGGTTATATTTTTGGCATTTGCACCCTTTCATAGTTCACCTGTTAAACATGCCTGCTATGCATAATACATACGCTATTTACTGCGGCATAATCAGCCATGGCCACACTATTTCTAACCAGACGAAAAACCTGGACGACAGCAAGGAAGTTGAGCATGTACCAAAATATTGCTGTTATTATCCTGTGTCCCCAAATGACAGTGCCATGATGGAAAATGCTCACTTAAAAGGATTATATGATTAGTAGAACGTTCTAAAAGTTGCTGTATACCTTCAGTTTATTTTTAATATTATGAGCCAGGTTTCTAGTAATGGAGTTCAGTGACTTCTGTTTTATAAACTCTTTGAGGAAAGAGTGGCCTAAGAAACTCAAGTTTGGAATTTTCTTTACAACACATAAAATCCAAAATTGAGATCAAACTCCAGAAATCTTTACGCTCCTGGGGCCACAGAATATGCATACCACAGAATCAATATACTTTCTTGTGAAGGATTTTAGATCCATGCTGAAACTGCCTTTCCTGGACAATTTTTTAAGTTCGGCAGGTGTACAATGATTTACTTCCAACATAACTCGATACAGAAATGGCCGCTACAGAAGTGAAGAGAGGAGAAATTAAAAACAAACAAGAGATGACAACATACAGTCTCTGCCAGGCTCAATATTATGGCAGATGCAAATTACTATTGCTCCTCCAGCTTTTCTTAGAGGTAATTATTGTCTCATTGTTAAACTAGTTAGTGGATGGACTTAAAGTGAAACCCTATTATGCTATGAGAAAAATCTGAGGCTATTATAGAAACGCAGAAAAATAAAAATAAGACTTATAAAATGGACTTATGTGGACTTCAATGGGGTCAAGCAGGCTGTGTCGGCATTATCTTTGCTAACTGTGTTTGCTCACTGACATACAGTAGCAGTGTGAATAAACCCTGAAGCTTATACTTGTAAGATAGCCTTCATGCCTTCTGGTTCAAACTCCTTTTCAGAGAATTCAGTGGACTTGAATAAGATGACCAGGATTGAAGGATAAACTGTACACATCATTGTAGATGAAGTAACAAAACATGTAAGTACTGAAACAGAACATTTTTTTTTTTTTTTTTAATCTCCTGATTAAGAACAATAATGATAACCATGGGGAAGAGTGAACATACTGGTGGAACCCAATTTGACCACTGAAAATTAGGATTAGGCATGCCAGTGGGGAGAAAATTCCCTGATCCTTTTGAATCTTAGAAGAACTTGATTTAAATTACTGGGTTTGAATCTGAAGGATAACCTTTCGGATTTAGAAAAATTGTACAGCCTAACATCTGAGGCCAGGTCTACACTGAGACTTTAAAAAGGTTTAATGGCCGATATACCGATTTAACGCTGTACTCGTTCACATGACGTCGTCATTAATATCGAGTTAAACGGCTCCTTAAATCGATTTCGGAACTCCTCCCAGATGAGAGGAGTAGCGCTAAATTCGATAGTGATAACTCGGATTAGGGTTCGTTTGGATGGAAATCGACATTATTGGCCTCCTAGAGGTATCCCACAGTGCACCACTGACCGCTCTGGTCCGCAATCCGAACTTGGATGCGGAGTGCCGGTAAACAGGAAAAGCCCCGAGACCTTTAGAATGACATTTCCTGCTTTCACGTGTCCAGCTCTGATCAACCACGGGGCGATGCAGTTCAAATGCAAAAGTAGCTTCCTGCATTGAACCTTACGGAGATACTAGATCTGATCGCTGTATGGTGAGACAAATCTGTCTTTATCAAGCTCGTTAAAGACAGGAAATGCCAAAGCGTTTGAAAAATAAACTCCAGGATACAAAGCGGTGCGTGAAACCGCTAACGGGAGCCCAGAGACTCAAACAGATGCGATGGAGGGAGGGAGGGGTAATGAGACTACAGCTACCAGTCTCCACAGCAGTCTCTGAAACTATTTGCATTCTTGGCTGAGCGCCCAATGTCTGTAGCTTATACATGGTGTCTTGCGTGGTTCACGGAACGCTCGTCAGTCTCTCCCCCCCTCAAAGGACACGTGAAGAGAAGTAAATAAAATAATTCTGTGTACTGGTAACTGCACCCTCGTGTACTGAATGGCTGCTGGCAGAGGTACGCGAGGTGTTGACAACACGTCAGGATACCGTTGGATCCAGGGTTCATATGTGCTGTGCTATGGCGTTTGCCAAATGCCACTCCGGGAAAAAAGGCGCCAAAGGGTTGTCTGCTGCCTTCACAAAGGGAGGGGTGAGGCTGTACCCAGCACCACCCGGGGCAATGTTTTCTGCCCCATCAGGCACTGTGCTCTCAACTCGGAAGTGGGAACTATGGGATAGCTGAGGAACATCTACCCACAGTGCACCACTCCTGAAATCGATGGTAGCTTTGGACCATGGACGCAAACAATCGATTTCGTGATCCCACTGTGGGCGCGCTAAACCGATTTTATTAGATCTGTTTTGTAATATCGGTTTAAGCTAATTCTAAATAATCGTGCAGTGTAGACATACCCTGAGATGGGAATGACAACTCCAGAAGCTAATATCATTGGGGCTGTGAGGTATCTGAAGGGGAGATTTTTCTGTCTTCCTGAATCTAAGCACAGGAACCTTGAATACAGTCTGTTAAACAAAAACAATACACCCCAGGACTTTGTGAATGATGGGCAGAAATGGTTCTTACTACCTGTCATTCTGCACACTACTCAAAGAATATCTTCTGGGATGTGAAGTCTGCCAGCTGGACCTTGCAAAAGATTAAGCAGGGTACTACAAGACTTAGGCAGGATTCAAATGATAGGAAAAACAGTGCTTTCATTCTTGCCTTCTTATAATGGGTTAAGCTGTCCTAAATAATACTGTCCTTTTTTCTTATTAGCGTTTATTGCGATTGCCACATTTACTTCAGTGAGGTTATTGTTCATATCAGTAAAACTTCTCTGCACAGTACATTTCCACAGAAATGTATTATACACATTAAAATATTCAATACAGGGAATAAGTGAGTTATTCCTACATTTCCACTGTTTCCCAAATAACTAATGGTGTGTACACTATTCTATTCAAGACAGAACAGACAAGCATAAAGGTGTCCATTTATGTTACGAGATTTATTTCATGCAAAATTTCCTTAACATAATTGAAACATTAGGTTGTGTGTAAAATTATATGATCTCCTTCAACTGTTGTGCTTGCCTCTGTGCTAGCTGATATTTTAAAATGAAGTTAACTCCTGATCTTTCTTTCTTTCTTAGATCTCTGTCCACAGATTGTGTGCCATGGAATAGATCATAAATAAGAGCTGGTAAGGAAAATAAGGCCAGGGAATCTACAGGAATCTACTAGTTTTTCCCTGTTATTTAATGCAACAAAAAGTCAGCAACAGTGTGCGCTTGCAAATTATATTGGAAAGCTCATTGTCAACTATTTTTTCACGTGTTTTAATGCTAAAGTTCATAGATTCATAGACTTACGGTCAGAAGGGACCACTATGGTCATCTAGTCTGACCTCCTGCGCAATGCAGGCCACAGAATCTCACCCATCCACTTCTGTAACAAACTCCTAACCTATGTCTGAGTTACTGAAGTCCTCAAATCATGGTTTAAAGACCTCAAAGTGCAGAGAATCCTCCAGCAAGTGACCCATGCCCCAAACTGCAGAGGAAGGCAAAAAACCTCCAGGGCCTCTGCCAATCTGCCCTGCAGGAAAATTCCTTACTGACCAAGAGTTGTTAGTCTATTGTACATACCTGTCTAAATTTAGCTCTTGCTTCCTTTTCCTTCATTCTTCCATGTGCAACCAGATAGTCAAATACCTCTCCTGCAATTGAAACATGCCAAAGATTAAAGGAGAACCGCTGAATATCTTAAAACACTAGCTAGTTAATTTCAAAATCTAGGGTTATTTTTGTCATTGTAAGAGTAACATATATTGTATGAGCTACATAAATGTCAGAAATGTGAGCTAAATTTAAGATTTCAGTTTTCAGTTAGAATGTTTATGTGAAAAAAAAATCAATCATAAAAGGCACTAACTTTTCATTTTTGCAAAAGGCTTATGGCAAGAGCTCAGAAGAGTGATTTACTATTATGTCATAATTTCACTGAGACAAGAAAGACTTGAAGAAGAATTATCTGGGTGACTGAATGTACGCAAAATATTTGTTTTCAACCATTTATGAGCAGCATTCCTTTCTTTGCAAAAAAAAGTCCTGAATTCCTTTCAAATTTCCATTTGAAAAATATTTGCTGTATCACAGAGATAGACTTTCATAAGACTTATCCACAGTACAAAAATGTTTAAAGGATCTTGTAAATGTGGTTGTAGCCTCAGAGTGTTACAATATAGTTAATCTAAGTGTACAAAAATGTTACAATGATGGAAATCCCTGTTTCAACCCAGGGCTAAAATAAAATGGGGCCTTCATTATAAAAACATGCAAGTGAACAGAGACTAATGTGATGAAGCAAGTCACAATTTAAATATCATACATAAGACATTGAAGAAAAGCATCCTGGCATAACAGGTCCCTGGAAGACTTCCAAAATGTAAAGGAAACAATCCAACACGACAAGGGACATTTGAAGGACACAGTACTGAAGAAAAATTGAAAAGGGCTGCGTTTTTAAACAAACCGTCAATTAACGTCTGGCATTTTATAACTAGCCTACTAGACTAGTTTTTAAATGTTGCTATCTATCCAGTGAAATATCGACTTGCTTGTCACAGTGTGACTTAAATGTTTTTCTACTGAAAAACTGTAGGCATTAGACATGGAAGAGGTAATGCTTCCACATACATAAATAGGTCTTTAAGTACAAATAAATCATTTAGTTTAAATAGTCTAAGATTTTAGAAGTTCAAAGATCAAATCATTATTTTAATATTTAAATACATATTTAAATACTCTCAGATAAGAACATTTTTCACATTATTACTTCAAAAAAGGGAAAATCTATCATTAAAAAGTACTTTTAATTTTGAAAAGATCACAAGATGGAATCAAATCAAACTGATTTAAATACTGTTCTAAATAAAGAACCCAAGATATCACAAGCAGTGTGCATGAATGATAAGTTTTCATTTTCTGAACAAATTATATTTTGCTTTCCAGAGTAGCAGTTAAAATACAAGTCAGTGATAAAAATTCCCTGAAATATATCTTACAGCTGTGTCTTTTTAAAGTATTAGTAAATAAAAATTCATAGAAATGCAGGGGGTCAGACAAAGATGAAATCCAACCCTGTTTATCGGGAATATCAAAAGCAGAGAAAAATAGTAGTTCAGATAACTGAGGGGGTTACTGAATATTTGATTTAAGTTGAGACAGATGACTAAAATGTAGATAAAGGGGAATTTTCAGAGCTGAATCCATACTGGCACATAGTCATCTGCTATTATATTTTCATGTAGCATATTGCATAAGCGTATAATAGTACTAATGGCTTCTGTGCCAAATACACAGGTCTCTCTCATTTCAGCTAAAAGGAGTGTCTCAGGCATGGTCTACACTACAGAATTAGGTTGATGTAAGGCAGCTTATGTTGACCTAATTATGTCATTGTCTATGCTACAGCCTTGTTCCTGGGGATGTAAGTACCCTACTACACCTACATAATTCCACCTCCACAAGAGGCATAGGACTTACATTGGTGCAGTTAGGACAACATAGTGTCCCTGTAGACACTGCAGGTTACTTACATCGGCCGTTAGCTGTCATCCTTGTCAATTTCACAGCTCCCTGTTGGAACCGTGAAATTGACGAGAAAGCTGGGCTTGCAGCTTGGGCTGTCATGCCAGGGCAGATGGAGGGCTCCAGCTAGAGCACAGCTATCCCCAGGCTCCTGGCTCTCTGCCCTCAGTAGGGCTGCTGCCTGGGCTCCCGGCTCCCCATTGGGAGCCCAGTAGCTGGGTAGCCAAGAGCCTGAGGGTGCAGCTGGGCTCCTGGCGGGGAGAATGTAGCCAAGAACCTGGGGGCGGGGGGGGAGACAGAGGAGAAAGCTGTGTATGGAGCTGAGGGCCTGGGCCCTCAGCTCTCCACACTGCCCCTCGTAAGTCAGTGGAAATACTCCTGTTGAGGATGCGCACCACTGGCAGAAGAAGGCTAGTATGGACACAAACCACAGCAGTAACTACTACTGTGGGTATAAGTTGACCTAACGTAGATCAACTTAAGTTTGTAGTGTAGACATGCCCTCAGTTATCTGTAGTAGTTTTAGGCTTTCTATCCTCTGTAAGCCAGTCACTAGATGGCAGTATGACCTCACCTTTAAGTTAAAAACTATCAAGTAGAAGGCAGAGGTGCACACACACTAGTATGCTCAATGTGCAGAGGTCAAAAAAGCTAACAACGTTAGGAACCATTACAAAAGGGACAGATACTGCATATAGTTTGTCCCATCTCAAAAAAAAATTTTTTTTTTGATATTGGAAATCAACAAAATGATCAGTGGTATGGAACAGCTTCCATATGAGGAAAGATTAAAAAGATGAATTGTTCAGCTTAGACTGAGGGGAGACAGAGGTCCATAAAATCATGAACAGAGTGGAGAAAGTGAATAAGGAAGGGTTTTTTTACCCCCTTCACATAACACATGAATCGGGGTCATCCAATTAAATTAACAGGCGGCAGGTTTAAAACAAACATAAGGAAGTACTTCTTCACACAAAGCATAGTCAACCTGTGGAACTCAGGGCCAGAGATATTGTGAAACCCCAAAATATAACTGGGTTAAAAAAAGAATTAGATAAGTTCATGGAGAATAGGTCCATTAATGGCTATTAACCAAGACAGTCAGGGATGCAACTCCATGCTCTGGAAATCCCTAAACTTCTGACTGCTAGAAGCTGGGACTTGAGAACAGGGAATAGGTCACTTGATAAATTGCCCTGTTCTGTTCACTCCCTATGAAGCATCTGGCACAGTCTACTGTCAGAAGACAGCATACTGGGTTAGATGGACCGCTGATCTGACCCAGTATGGCCGTTCTTATGTTATTATGCCCTTCCCCACCATTAGCCCCATTTAGACAAAACTAGTCTACGCATCTACGGCTCCTAGGAGCTCAAATACAATGATTAGAACAGAGTTTATATAAGCAACCACATCATGATACCCAAGATATGCTGCACATATGCAGTGGGACCCAATGGTGAAACTCTGCTCTTCTGTTTTGAAGAACAAACCTCTATGTCTCCCCAGCAAAACTGAAGCTATGCCTCAAATATTTGTGTGATTCCCATCAGCTGGTATTGAAATTTAGCTATCTAAAAGGGTAAATGCCTTGATTCTAGCTATGTTACAAATAGTGGAAAACACTGAGAAAATGTTCACATTTGTGCAAGAACTGGGAACTAATTATTCAAAAGGGGGAGTCGGTGGAAGAACTTAAAGAGAGGGGTTACAGAGACAAGGTGGGGAAAGATACACCTCTACCTCGATATAATGCTGTCCTTGGGAGCCAAAAAATCTTACCGGGTTATATTGAACTTGCTTTGATCCACCGGAGTGTGCAGGCCCCCCCCCCGCCCCCACGAGCACTGCCTTACTGCTTTATATCCGGTGGCGTTATATCGAGGTAGCAGTGTAATATCTTACTGGACCAACTTCTGTTGGTGAGAGAAGTTTTCGAGCTTACATAGAGCTCTTCTTCAGGTTTGGGAAATGTAATCAGTGCTAAGTACAAGGTGGAACAGATTGTTTAGCACAAGCAGTTAAATTTTTCAAGGGACCATTCCAGGTGAACCAGCCCATGTGACAGTCAAAATGAAGAGTCCAGAAGATTTTGGTAACTGTGGATCTTAATTAAAAAGGTCCACTTTAATCAGAATAGTCCATATGTTACCAACATTCAAAAACAAGTACTGGTGATTTAAAATGCAAGGGCAAATAGATTTGCTACACTTTTCCACCTGAATGTTATATGCTATTACTTCATACAATACTACATCTGAATATATACTTAACTTTACCAAATACTACATCAATGAAACCAACTATCGTGCCAATTCCTGCCTATTGTGAATACCCTTATTTTGCTATTATCACTATGATGGACTGATCAATGAAAATGGTGAAAAAAATTCCCTCTGGATTTCAATAAAGCTTGGCTTACTTAAAAAATTGTACAGCTTTAAGAAAATGTGTCCCAAAATACTAGTATTTCACCTGAAATGTTGCACTACCATGAAATCAATGTTTCTTGTTTTAAGGAGTATTACAAAAGGAAACTTCAGTATCATTTGGCAATTTCTTTACTTTTGTATCACATAAAAGGAAAATACTTACCCCCACTTGCATACTCCATGATTAAGTAGAGAGTTTTTTCAGTTTCAATTACTTCAAATAACTTAACTAGAGGAAAAAAGATCACTTATTTACTAAAAGATTACAACCAATTATAGGAATCTAGTTTTCGGATAGTCTTTGTGGAAGATTCTCTCAAAAGTAGACTACTGATGCTTGACAATATCAAACAACTTTTCTTAAAAGCAATTATTTCCATTTCATGCTTCTAAATGGAATAACAAATGCTTTATCAGTAGTTTGTAGTCTGGGTCAAACTTATGAATGTACAATTCTGGCTTGAAACATACTCAGTTTAGGGTCAAGTGAAAAAATCAATTAATTTAAGCATAGCTCCCAAAAAACAAAGCATTGGATAACAGTAATTTGTATATATATTATATATAGAGTAGGCTGTTGCCTCAACTATTCTCTACAGAATCCAAAAGACAACACTGTATCACTGTAAATTAATTTTACATTCTGTGTGCTCTCTTCTTCCACAGGAGTAGATTTTTTTAATTTTGTTTAAGTGAAAGCTTGAATTCTGGAGCACAATTATGCAGTAGAGTCACAAAGAACAATTTTCAGTAATTTGTGTGACTGCATAATCACATTATACACAGGGTTCCAGACAATAAGTATTCTTTTTCCTTCTCTTTAAAAACCACTTCTCAGATATAGTACTGCATCAGTTTGACAAGGCAAGTCTATGCAGCCAATGAAATGCCCTTACATTAAAACACTTATCTCCCTATCACTACTTTAAGTGGGCTCCATGATGCAGAACCTTCATTAGACTTGTAGACCACTGCTTTAACTTTTTAAAAACAAACAGTTGCTAACCTTTCCATAACTGTTGTTCCTTGTAATATGTTGCACATCCATTCCACTGTAGCCGTGTATGTGCTCCAGTGCACTGCTAGGGAGTTTTTCCCTTAACAGTTCCCATCAAGGTGGCATGAGTGTCCTCAAGTGCCTTGCATGCAGGCATAAAAGGCCAAGCTGCCCCTCCCTTTCCCCCCAGTTCCTTACTATAGTAAAGACTCTGATAGAGAGGGGAAGGAGGATGGGTCATGGAAATGGACACGTGCAACACATCTTGAAGAACAACAGTTACAGAAAGGTTAGTAACCTTTTTCCTTTGAGTGATTGCACATGTCCATTCCACGGCAGGTGACTCACAAGTAGTCCCAACTGGAGATGGGTTCGGAAGCTATCTGAACAGGAACCAAAGGACCATTAGTTGAAATTTAGCATTGCCTTTAGATTGCCGATAGTGTAATGAAAGGCAAACGTGACATGATGTCCACGTTGCCTCTTTCCCAATGTTGGCAAGAAATACTGCTGAGGTTGCTCGGAACCTAAATCAAATGACTCAACAATCTCTCTGGCGGCTTCATGTTAGCAAACACAAATGGGTATCCATGATGAATTCCTTTGTGTGGAAACAGGACTGTCCTTCATTCTGTCTACAAGCACAACAAGCAACTGAGATGAAGATCTGAAAGATTTAGTCTGATCTGAATAAAATGCTAAAGCTCTTCAAGTGTCCAGAGGGTGCAATCTTTCCTTGCATTTGTTATGAGGCTTTAGGAAAAGGTTAGTAAGAAAAAAATGGTTTAATAAATTTAATAATTGGAGATATACCTATCTCATAGAACTGGAAGGGACCCTGATAGGTCATTGTGTCAAGCTCTCTGCCTTCACTAGCAGGACAAAGTACTGACTTTTGCCCCAGATCCCTAAGTGGCCCCCTCAAGGATTGAACTCAGAACCCTGGATTTAGTAGACCAATGCTCAAACCACTGAGCTATCCCTCCCCCCCCTTCTCATAACTGTTGTTTTCAAGATGTGTTCTTCATGTCCATTGTGTGTGTGTGTGTGTGTGTGTGTGAAGCGACTGGCTAGCATAGTGGTTAAGAGCGCCACCCTTTGATACGGGAGACCGGGGTTCAAATCCCGGTTGGTACCCAACTTTCCAGTAGGGGTCCTTGGGCAAAAGGCCCCCTAACGCTTCACCTGCCTACCTCAAATATGAGAGTGACACGAACTAGGAGAGTCATGCCGGCTCGGACGTCACCCGGATTAACATGTTTCGCAGAATGTTGAGGAACAGGACAATTGACGATAAGTGGGCTAACTGGACCAAACCATATCATCTGACGGAGACAAGAGAACCTGGAAGGCTGAGATGCTAAGCACAACAGAACCTAAGAGAGGGGCTAGATGAAACGAATGAGGGCTATGGATTACAAAAGCCTACATCCAACTTATGCGAAACAGCAGTTACCAAGCGCTCACAGTATAGAGGAAGCTGCTCTCACAGCTTGAGATGAGACCAACTCCAATTACATCCCAGACAAGAAGACATGAAGAACAAGTGATGTGCCAGCCCACACCTGAAGCTGAAACTCACTGCCACCCCCATGCAAAAGCAAGCAGCTGATAGAGGCAAGATCATGGAGAACTAGTTACAGTCTATATCCTCAGAGACCGATACCAAGGCCATGGGAAGCATCGCACAGATTAGTATGTAAAGACAAATAGAGCCATCATGACCCGTACTACCACCATATATCAAACCAATGACTGGTAAACGCTACATAGCCTCGAATCCTGGAGATGCTTGGCAACGATCAAAGAAGAACACAGTATGTCCACCCTGGAAAAATGAGGTTGAGGATAGAGATCAAGGGACTCGGAGAGAAGTTATCAGCTGGTGGAACTACAGAATGGTGTAGAGATTAAGATATAGACCTCAGCTAAGAAAAAAATAGCAAGGCCTGACTCCATCCTGAACCTCTGCTAAACAACAGGCTACAGCACTGGCTACCTGTAGGCTAAGGAGATACAACTGAGAACGCAGAGGCCTAAAAATAGAATCCGTTCCCAAAGAACCATCCAAGGTGTACTCCTAAACCTGCACGTGCAACACAACGATAACAGAAGAGATCACCACTGCAGCAAAAACTGAACAGTACTGAAGAACATATGGGAGAAGAGAAAGACTCAAACACCAGTGCAAAGTGGCTGCAGGACCTGAGAAACAGAGCACAGCATCTCCCAAGACAGAAACAGTCACCATCACAGTAGCAGACAATCCAGCACGGTCAAGAACATGAAGACTGGACAGCACCTGGGGAACAAGACATGATCCACACCAACTGGCTAAAGAAACTAACAGCATCGCATGACGCTTAGCACACAGATAACCACTGCTAGCTAGCAGGCCGCACCCAAACTGGCAACACAGGAAGGATAGTGGCTGATATGAAGACCCCTGCAAGGCAACAAGGAACGTCAACTACGACCAAATAACCTCCTACCCCACAACATGAAAGTCCTATCAGCATCATAGCACTCAGCACAGGACCAATGGCAGTACATGAGCAACAGCTCAAATGGGCATTGAGAAACCACCAGAGGCTCTAAAACAGACCAGTTGCTCATAATAGAGCAGGTCGCCCAACCAAGGATTGACGAAGACCAACTGAGCACAGCCTGATGACTAACAGAAAGCGCTACGACTAAAATGCCCGCACACATGGATCTGGAATGCGGTGCTATAAATCAAAGTCACAGAATCTAAGGCCTCGCCAAGAACTCAATGACTATTGAAGACACATCGGAAGTCAAACTCAAGGCAGCTTGCACAATGGCCATCAAGTGCGCATACTACCAGTGAATGACTGTCCCAGCTGCTGTTCTGCCATAGTTAACCTCCTCAGCAATAACACAAGACTCGGCTACGGTACAAGTTAGGAGGGGAACTGACATCAGCCACACTCCTCCACATGGATGACATCAAGCTTGTTGCTAAGAATACGAGCAACCATCGCTCCTAATCCACCTGAACCAGACTACAGTAGGATATGGGAGTCTTCGACGGAGAAGTGTGCGCCAGATGTGAAGAGAGGGAAGGTAGTCAAGACGAGGGTGGAACTAACGAGTCGGCCACATAAGACATACAGACCAGCTAACAAAGTAATGGCGTCCCACAGTCACATGGAAACCATGATATGACGCAAGGAAGAACAGCAACAATCAAGTATCACCAAAGGATAAGACAGGTCCAAAGAGCCGCTAGTGAAAACAGATCCACGCCATCAACCAGTATGTCCTGCGGTCATCAAATACCTGCGGTATAGTAGCTGGCCAAAAGACCAGGAGGCTGCGATGTGAAGACCCGGAAGCTCCTCAACAATCACGAGGTTGCCACCGCCAAGTCCAACACCAGAGACGTATCACACCGAAAGAAGCGGCGGGGCTTGTTGAGCGTCAAAGCATGTCTGGAACGAAACCGAAACATCCAGGAGTACATCAGTTAGGATTGGCCCCCAAAAGAGAGCGCTGAGAGAATGCCATAGCGCATCAGACTGGGAGGAAGACCACCAAAGATAGTGCCTATTGGAAACAAGAGCTGCATGGGTACCATCGACAGATAGTGCTGAGGTGCCTGACAGTGGGAAATCCTACAGTGGTGGAAAGAGCTGGACTAAACAACAGCACTGGACATCTGAATCATAGCAGCAACAGGAACAGGCACTGAGCACTCAAGATCCATTCGAAGCAGGGTCTACTCCACATAGAGAGGACCAAGGGCAGACAGGCTCAGAGACAGTCAACACAGTGGCAGGCTGTAGATGCAGGCAGGAACAGCAATACACTGAACGGGCACAACTAATTGGCTGGCATTGGTGTACTAGGAACATCTGCAAGCGTAATGTGCTAACCACCACAAGACCAGATGGGATTTTCCACATGAAGGTGTGAGAATATCAGGTGCTAAGACTTGCTTGGGACTTCCAGATCAGACGGACCAGGCCAGCTGGCACTCAACACGACATGTGGTACAGACAAGACCAGAAACAGCGGTGGTGATAGATATAATCAGCTGCAAGGACAGCAACACAGAAGAAGGAAAGAGAAGCTGGAGAAGTACCAGGGCCTGAAGAGGAACTCGAGATTTTGAAAGGTGAAGGCCAAGTGGTCCCAGGGTGGAAGGAACATCTTGGGCGTGCTCCTAAGCTTGGTGAGTGCTCCAACAGACTCCCATGAAAACATCAAGGAGCTCTCGTCAAAGAAGAGTGCATGCTAGGAACAGCTAAGATACCGCCAGAACCTCAACCCCAGCCTTGGTAAGGAACGAGGTGAGGAAGACACATACCACCCCATAGGGGTAGAGGGAAATTTTATATAATACCACGGAAGATTTGTGCATAGCACATCTTCTTGTCAGTGTTCTCAACTGGGGTGCAGAGGTTTTAAGGGGTCCCAGCCTGCAAAACTCATTCCAAACACGTTTGCTCAGCTTTTAATAATAGGTGTTAAGTATATTAAAGTGTTTTAATTTTGCGGCGGGGGGGGAGCGCGCACTCAGATGCTTCCTATGTGAAAAGGGCTACCAGTAAAAGAAGTTTGAGAGCCACTGGTCTTGTCGGTCCAGGCACCCCTGGAGTTGCGCCTTCGTGGAACTCAATATAAAGTCCTGCTGACCTGCCACCCCCTCAGTTCCTTCTTGCTGGCTACTCCGACAGAGGGGAAGGAGGGTGGGTATTGGAATGGACATGAACAACACATCTCAAAGAACAATTTTGAGAAGGTAACAGTTTTTTCTTCTTTGAGCACTTGTTCACGTTGATTCCAATAAGGTGACTCTGAAGCCCAAATTTAGGTAGTGGGGTCAGAGTCTTCCACTGATTGGAGCACTGCTCCATCATCTCTGGCCTGCTGGGTAATCGCATAGTGTGTGGCGAAAGTATGGATGGAAGACCACATCACTGCCCTGCAGATTTCCTGACTGGGAACCTGAGACAGGAACACTGTTGATGAAGCCTGCGCCCTGGTGAAGTGCGCAGCGATTGGACGTTCAGGAACACCTGCCAGGTTGTAGCACTCATGAATACAGGACGCTATCCATGACGAGATGTGTTGTGATGACACAGGCTGACTTTTCATTCTGTCCGCCACTGACACGAATAGCTGGACTGATTTTCTGAAAGGTTTGTTCTCTTGATGTAAAAGGCTAGTGCCCTGTGGACATCCAGAGAGTGGAGCCTCTGCTCCCTGCCGTTGGAATGAAGCTTTGTGTAGAATACCAGGAGAAAGGTGTCCTGGTTGATGTGAAACTGTGACACAACCTTTGGGAGGAAAGCAAGTATGTAGCTCTCAGAGGGTTTTCTGCTGCCAAAGAGGACCTGTCTAACCTGTCTGAAAAGGAAAGCTCCATCAGGTTCAACCATAGAGCTTCCACCCTGTGAAGTGAAGCAACTTGAGGTTCCGATGTTGAAGACAACTGTAATCTTGTGTCAGAAGGTCCAGGAAGAGTGCCAGGGTGATCAGACATGTCTAGGAGAGATATGTACCGGTGCTGATGGGGCCAGGCTGGTGCTATCAATATGGCCTGAGCTAGTTCTCTCCAGATCTTGAGTACCACCTTGTGAACGATCGGTATGATCAGAAAGGAGAGAACCTCCCCAGTGGAGGAGAAACGTGTCCGTGCTCGAGCTTGGGCTGTAACTTTGGAAGGAGCAGAACTGCCGGCACTTCCTGTTGTGTCTCGTGGTGAATAGGTATAGAGGGAAAGCCTCAACTCTGGAAGATTGAAATCGTGACATTCGGGCGAATGGACCACTCCTGGCTGTGAAACGACCTGCTGGGGCGGTCCGCCAGCTTGTTCTATATCCTGGGGAGCCACAGCTCTTTATGTCTGCCTGTGGTATGAGAGGCAGCAGAGGGTTCTCATATTGCCCCACCAGGTACCACTAAGGGAAAAACTCCTTGACAACTGTGCACTGGAGCTCATGCACACCAAAAGCAAAATGGACATGTACAATCACTCCAAAAACAAGCAGTCTTCTAAAAAGTTAGTTACACAGAACCAACATGTTAGGAAAACATGAAATACCTATATTTGGATGATTTAAAATCTTCATTATTCTTACTTCTCTGAAAAGCTGAAATAAAAAAGATAATAGGAAATCAAATAAACTAGTGACAAAAAAACAATTACCATTCATTCCTTTTTAAGAAGCTGATTTTGTTCTATAGCTACTGATTAGAGTTCTATACCTAATCCTAATAAATGATAGAGTAAATGTGAGAAAACACAGGAATATTACGTATTTCACTTTCAAATGGACCGAATAAGCTTTTTGCAGACAAGAGGAGTAAAATGCCAGCTCTAAAAAAAGTTCTTCTAAAAAAGGGACACTGGATACTTCAAGAGATAAATGAACGCTTTAATCTTTAGGTAATTGGTTCTGATCCAGCTCACTTTAATAAGTTTCATTAAAAGGTTACATTTATTCCTTATGAAGGTCATACTTACCGCAGCATTTCATATTCTGAATACTGGCAAAATCATGGTGTATTAAAGGATTTTATTTTAGGATAGCTCTCGGATGGTTTAGCAGTCACTATTTGCTAGTCATAATCAAGTTACTGGTCAACATTAACTGTTTACTTCACAAAAAGCACAACAATTTTTAACAATACTGCCAACAAGCAAGCACTAGTCAGGAGTAGGTGAGGCAGAATCTCCCTCTTGGCCCTAGAGCAGGGGCTGGCAACCTTTCGGAAGTGATGTGCCGAGTTTTCATTTATTCACTCTAATTTAAGGTTCCTTGTGCCAGTAATACATTTTAACGTTTTTAGAAGATCTCTTTCTATAAGTCTATAATATATAACTAAACTATTGTTGTATGTAAAGTAAATAAGGTTTTAAAATGTTTAAGCAGCTTTATTTAAAATTAAATTAAAATGCAAAGCCCCCTGGACTGGTGGTCAGGACCCGGGCAGTGTGAGTGCCACTGAAAATCAGCTTGCGTGCCGCAGGTTGCCTACCCCAGCCCTAGAGGAAGGTTCCTCCAAGTAAGAATTGAGGCACAGTTGCAGGGATTCATGAGGATGATGTTTGCTTTGTCACGGCCTATCCTGTATTTTTTCTGTGGCTAGACAGCCAACTTTGGCCTCTGGGATGTCAATCCAATACCTTTCATGAACACTACATTTACTTACCAAAATGAATGACAGCAAACAAAATCCATAGCATTTCCCTTCAATTATGACAAGTAGGGGATTATTTGGTCATGAATCTCAGGCAATGCCTCACCTCTAAAGTTTTACTGATTAAATAAAATGTCCTTTTTGTCTCATATTTTCATGAGTGGAGAGGACCTTAATTAGATCTCAGAGGGGTATGCAGGGTTAGGACGGGTCAACTGCCTGCCAGTTCCATTGTGGGGAGAAAGCAGCAGAGAATCCTGTGGCACCTTATAGACTAACAGATGTTTTGGAGCGTGAGCTTTTGTGGGTGAATACCCACTTCGTCAGACGAAGTGGGTATTACCTTACTTTGTCTGACGAAGTGGGTATTCATCCACAAAAGCTCACGCTCCAAAACATCTGTTAGTCTATAAGGTGCCACAGGATTCTCTGCTGCTTTTACAGATCCAGACTAACACAGCTACCCCTCTGATATTGTGGGGAGAGGCATACAAACCACGCCTCCACATGATGGAACTATTAAATGGAAATTTCACTAGTGGTAACTTTTGTTACCTATATGAGGAAGAGCCTATATGGGAAATAGGAAGCTATGTGGCCCTTATTGTAAAACAATATTTTCAGAAGTTGTATAATGTTCAAATTTGACACTCTATATAAACACAAGTGTTAGGCTAGGGTTTTATTTTTTAATATAAAAATAAGATAAATCAGTCCTCAATTTTCTGATATGTAGCCAAGATGACAAATTACACTAAGGCAGTCTTGTGTTATTGATGTATATTTTTCTTACGGTATGGCTACACCGGCATTTTACAGCACTGCAACTTTTGCACTCAGGGGTGTGAAAAAACACCCCCCTGAGCGCTGCAAGATGCAGCACTGTAAAGCCTCAGTGTAATCAGTGCGGCAGCACTGGGAGCGCGGTTCCCAGCGCTGCACGCTACACCCGTAGAGGATGTGGTTTACATGCAGGGCTGGGAGAGCTCTCCTAGCGCTGCCGCTCCGACCACACTCGCTGCTGCGGCAGGGCTTTGAAATTTCAAGTGTAGCCATACCCTTAAATTAAAAACAGCAAAGTTATCCTTTCTCCTCTCTCTACACTTTGTGCACTTATTTTCTGTTACACTGAAAAACTGACATGAAGGTCATGTTATTTTAATATGTAGTACTGCCTTCAAAAACTTGAATTATGAATGTCAAACATTCTCACTTCTTCTGACAACCTAAATATAAGATAGACATCACCACGAGAACACTGAAATACAAATGCTATGGTATGTATATTCCCTTTTATTTTGCAAATGCCCATTCTCAGAAGACTTGTGAGAAGGGACACAAGAAATCATCTTTTTAGGCAGTGCAATATGTTGTAATCAATTGCAAACTGTTCACATCCTCTCACATCATCCCAAGACTCCAGATGGATGACATTCTCAAGTCTTGATTATTTTGTGAAAGCTGCTCTGGCTTGACAAGAAAGGGAGCAATTAAGTGGGTTTTTTTTAAATCCAACACTAGCCTTACAGCTACACTAGTGAATTAAAAGGTTATGGTATGCTTAACAAAGAAAGATCTAAGTGGAAAACATACTACATTACAAAATGGACAAAAAAAAGTAACCGCTCAGTGCCTAGAGGATCCTGCAGACTAAGTAAGAGATAAGAATGGATGAAAATAAGTACATAGTAGTGCTACTGCAAGTTTCCTTCAACTCATATCTATCCACACATTCTAAAAAATAAATATATCTTCCCTTTTTAAATGTGTCCTGAAATCTGTAGGGAGTAGCGGCTGCAGCTATGAGTCAATGGATATTAAAATAATTTACATTAAAAAAAAGATTAGGGTGTGAGAAAGAACAGTAAGAGCCAACAAAACCGAGGAAAAGAAAATCCTTTGTACTATTCCTGTTGAATGGCACAAACATCTTTGAGCATGAATAATCCGAATTGTGCATAACTGGGTGTTTCACCACTGATGAAGTAGACCAAGGAGGAGAAAGAAATAAAAGTGGCAGACACAACAGCAACTATGCTAAAATATGAGAGAACTAGGTTTGTTTGTTAATCAAATGTGGTAACACAATGTATTCCCCTTTGCTAATTTAAGGAACGTGCATTCTTAGATATAGGGGAACAACTAAGCAAAACTGTTACTGGAGGGACTGAGCAGAAGAAGCCATCAGGCAAGAGACGTACACAGACTCTCTATCATGCCCCAGAGAGCTCCCAGGCCCCCACAATAACCTGGAAAACAAGATACTGAGAATCAAACTACTTCTACTAAGCCTGAGCTTATTTACATAGCAGAATAAAATGGTGCTAGTATTAGGCATTTTAAAAGCTTCACTGAAAAACAACTAAAAACCCATGTGACCCTTACTGTGAAAACAAGAAGTAACAAAAGCGGCAACAAAGAAAATTAAGATTACAATCACTAATTCAGCCAGGCTAAAAGCACACCCTTACAGCTTTGACACAAAGAAAAATAGTTCAGGAGGATGTGGGCTTTTGTGCACTTTCCTAAAGTCAGTTTAAGTTTTAAGCCTATATTTGGACACTGGCGTGTTGGCTAGTGATCAGAAAAGGGGGCTGGAGTTCTGGTTCTATCTGTAACCAGGAACTGATTCATTGTGAGAGACCTTGTTAGTTATTTGTATTGTGGCAGTGCTCAGGAGCGCTGATCAGGGACCAGAACCACACTGTGTTAAGCACTATACAAACACTTCAATTCTATCACTGTCCCAAAGAACTCACAATCTAAGTATAAGACTAGTGGTTACAACAAACAGGCAGGACCTTTCTAGATCCTGACACTTATCCTTTAGGTACGGACCTTAGATAAAATTGTCACAGAAAGGACACTGTTTAAATTAACCGTTCGTAAAATGGCCTGTAAGTGCCAAATATCTACACATTGTTCTTCAGCCATCATATATTTGGATACTTAACTTTAAAAAATAAATTAATAAGTGATATGCACTATAGTATGGTAATATTTTTCCTACTAAAACATTTGAAACACACAAAATGAAAACTAATTAATGTATTTCTCCAGAATGACTTAGCAATTTTATTTATGTTGAGTTCCTCATTAGGAAGGAATTTTCAGTACAGTACTTAGTTATAAATCATTGCATTAATAATGTACACAAGATACATTGTATCTTGGCTAAAATAAAGTGAATTTCTGTAATACAGAAACTCATTTTCAAAAACTTACATGTTATATTTTGGGGGGCAAGGGATTGCTTTTAGAAAAATTTGATCCAACAGTACTAACAGGGAAAATGCTACAAGAGAGAAGTATAGTATTCAAGTCAATTTAAAATATGCAGAGGCATCATCATAGTAATTAGGCTCTAGAAAATAAATTGTCTTTACAAAAATCAATCTCAAGTATCCCTAGGAAAAAAATAAAAACGTTTGGGATGAGAGATGGATAGAGAGAGGAAACTAGTAGACTGGAAGGCGCCAGCATCACCATCACTGGCTCTGCCACCTAAAGATGAGTCATATACAACTGTAGCGTCAGTGCTTAGCTACTCTGTACCATTCTCATCACCACCAAATATTTTATCTCTGCTTTTAAGGTTCCTAGGCTGAGACAGCTTCCACCTTAGCAATCCGCACTGCACATCTTTGCTGTTGATTCAGAGCAGGCTATAAACTCTGCTACACAACCCTGATGCTGAAAGATTAACTTCAAACAATATGCAGCAAACTTTTGAAACATCTATCCCCCTTTAAACATGCAGCTGCATGCATGTGTGGATGACTAGGTACATGTCTAACTGGTTCTCTGCATGCACAAATTCTACTCGCGTTGGGCATGTGTATTTTCCACAATTGCACTTCTACCCCAAGTTTTTGAAAAGTGATTTGCAAGAAATTCATGGTAAGTCAAGGTATAAACTCCAGATAGTAGAGATCTTTGAAATACACTGAGATATGGATATTGTTTCTCCTCAGCTGCTCCACGCCTCTCCCTTTATGCTGGCCGTTTCTTCACCACTCACAAGAGAGTTGCTGTGAACCTCCCTGATTACCTGTCACTATCTCTCTGTTTGTCTTTCCATCTCTCCCCCAATTCTTCTTCCAAGGTGCTCTGAGTAACTAACAAATCATTTGACTTTCAAGGGTAGATTTCCAACAATGCATAACCGCTCTTAAAGTGACATATACTTTCATGACAATATTAAAAAACTTCAGTGTAAAACTCATAGCATTAAATATAAAATATGAATAAAACCAATAAACATATAATTACAAATTGCATCACAAATGTTTTAATGCATATTTATACATTTTTGCATTTTTCTCCACTTTCACTGAAGCTCCCAAAAAAGTTGACTGTGGTGGTTGTTTTTGTGATGGATGTACCTTTTACTTAAAATTGAACAACACTATTTCACAGAGGCTAAAGAGCCATCAGATGATGACTTTCGGTCATAGTTTACCTGAGCCAATTTGAACAAAATAACTTACAAATAAAACACTCCATCTCTTAACTGGTTAAGCCATCCAGTCCCCAAAAGCTTGTGTGTTTTCCCTATTTGCTTTTGCGCCATTAATTTAGATAAGAGCACCTACGCACATGGCCTTTTACTATTTGTATAAATCTGAATAAATATATACGTTATTTAGTGTTTTTAGCCTGATTTCACATAAAACAAATTCCTGGTATTATACCTTACCCAAATTGGGTAAATCCATCTATTTTTATTAAAGTACATACATAAAAGCCTTTGGCTATCAGTGTTTTAGTCAGGAAAGTGCCCAACAGGTGTGCCCCCTGTGTACAACTCTAGGTCATATCTGTGTACTTAGTGACAATAGTAGCATTTATCACTTATTCTTGCAAGCATAGATGAGCCAATATGACTATGGCAGAGAGTGAGATGGTTTCTCTCCTCCAACCTCACTCATCAAAAGGATTATATTTGTAGAATCTTTTTTGCTGGTGATTATGTATGAGGCATAGACATAGTTTGACTTTTAGCCTACAGACTGAAACTCTGTAGTCGTAAATTTAACAAAGTGACTACTGAAGTGACTGAGACAAAACAAATGCTCATGAATGCCATTTTTACTGAGTTGGACCACATGTGGAAGGAAAAAAATACACCCAAAGGAAGCCAGACATACTCTTTTTCAGTTTAAGAGTTCAGGCTATTTGAGTAACAAAGTAAGACTGGCAAAAGACATGCAATTGTCTCTGTTTGTAGCTTCGTATGCATTCTTTATTTGAAGCACGTGCTCATCTTGCATGACTGCAAAACTGTCCAAAACAGGCCTTTTACAAGAAAAGTCAGCATTAAGATGCACTAGCTCAGTTGTGTATTTATATGAAATGTGAGGCAGGTGTTGCTTCATGGACCACAGCATGTGAATTCAGGAGTCGGAGGAGGAAGAGGTAAAGGGAAACAAGCTGTAGTACAGTTGAAAGATAAGAACAGTTAATCAAAGAAGCCTACCTTTTGAAGACTAGTTGGGTTCAACTGTGTTTTGTCAATTATTTTTATTGCAACCTAGAAGAAAAAAGTTTATGATCAATATTTCCAGTTTAGATCTGATTAGATTGTAACATGGTTACAAATTGTTTAGTTTTAGAAATGCAAGGCATGAAATCAGATCAAGAAGATTAAACAGATATAGTTTTATTAATAAAACACTCTGAATAAAAGTATTGGGAACAAATGGCTCCTAAAGAAAATAAAAGTAGGCTTCAGTTCTGTTGGATGCATTGGACAAAAAACAGCACTTAATGGTATTACAGCAGAGGAAAATTCAAATGGTAGGAAGAAAGATGTATTGCAATGCAACTTATTCTAAATACCGTATTGCAGGGAAGTAATTTTCCTCTAGATTATAATCTTATAAAATACCACCTATATACAGGCAAACTGTGAAAATGTTTTAAAAGCAAAGTTTCATAGCAAATTACAGGTATTGCAATACAAACTTCACAGCAGTTAAATTGACCTTTGGCCATTCACTGAAGATGTATGTGCTCAGCGTTAGTATTCTATTAATGTTATTCCCTTCTTGGAAAGAAGAGAAATGGCATCTTGTATACAACAAAGAAGTGAATTACACTGCACAAATTTAATCATTCATTCTTTTATCAGGTTTCCATCTTCTCTGTAAACACTGCACAAACATTTTTGAACCAATTAATTCTTAAACTAAAATGTAAGAGTTCAAGAAACTGATCAAATGAAAATTCAGTGCCAAGGCTGCCACACACTATAAGACATGAAAGGATCTCCAAATCAAGAGTGTACAGGGGAAGTAAGGAAGGGGAGACACTGTGTTTCAACTGAGGTACAAAATAAGCTAGACAGCTTCTTATGACTAAAAACAGTCCATTTATAGAAATTATCAGATCAGACCTAAGGTGCATTTAGTCTTGTATCCTGTTCTCCAGTGATGTCCAGTACTAGGTGCTCCAGCGAAACGTGTATGAAACCCACAATAAGCAGACGTTTAATTGACTGGTATCAATGATACCAGTCCCTTCTCCAAGTTAAATTCAGGATCTTGTAAGATGTATGAATAGGGTCCTACCAAATTTCAGGGTGGCAATACCATACTACGTCATCCTTACTGCGCTGCTGCAGGGAACATCTCCACCTACAGAGCCAGCAACTGACGCTGCTACTCTCTAGCTGCCCAGCTCTGAAGGCAGTGCCCCTGCCAGCAGCTGCGCAGAAGTAAGGGTAGTAGTACCACAAAGCCCCCCACAGACACACAATTCCTTTTTGGGTCAGGACCACTACAATTACAACACTGTTAAATTTCAGATTTAAATACCTGAAATAATTAAATTTATGATTTTTAAAATCCTGTGACCATGAAATAGACCAAAATGGACCATGAATTTGGTAGAGCCCTATGCATGAATAGTGTACATTTTTCCTCCAGTCTTTATTATTTTCTATTTATCAACACAACTTCATTTGCCGTCATGTTCCTCATTCCTCACCAGTCTTCTCTGGTCTTTACTAACCAAATAATTTTGTGTTAGCTGCAAATTTTGCTACTTCAAGGCTCACTACTTTTCCAAATAACTGAATATATTCAACACTCATCCTAGCACAAAACCATAAAGGTATCCCAATGTTTTGCCAAGAAAAGTGTCCATTTAATGCTATTCTGTTTCCCATCATCTAATCAATTTTTGATCCATAATACTTTGCCTCTCACTGCATGACTACTTAGTTTCTTTAACAATCTCTTGTGAGGAACCCTCTCAAATGCCTTTTGACAGTCTAAAATTGTCAACTTAATCTCCTTTATCCATTACTTTACTGATACATTTGACGAATTGTAATAGATTAGTGTGCCTGTTGTCCTTTGGAGAAACAGCAGTGGTTAGATTTAGATACAGTGATCTTCCAGGTGTTCACTATCCTATTTTTAATTACTATTTCAACCAGTTTGCCAGGAATAGATGTATGGCTTACTGGTCTAATTCCCAAGGCATGGGTGGAACAGACGCTGACTGCTGATTAGAGGGCCCCAGAGCAGGAATCCAGAGTAAAGGGTGGGCCCAGGCTCCACAACCAGTCACTGGGGAAGCAGCCCTGGTCAGGCAGTGCATAGGAAAACTGTTTAAGCCTGTCTGGGAGAAGAGACTTCCTTCCCCCTCCAGTGCCCAATCAGAAGGGGAACCACCAGCATGACCCAGCCAGAGAGGTGAGTCATGAAGAGGCCAGAGCAGCTCCTAGAGCGACAAAGAGAGGAGGAAGGAAGGCTTCCAACTATGGGGAGAGGTATCAACCTGGTGAGTTATTTCCCAGAAAGACTAGGAGGAGGTGCTATACCTGCAGTGGGTAGAACACCCCATCACAGCCCTCCAAGCCCAAATCTATTCTAGCTATCTATTGTAAAATAAAACTATTTACAAAATTTGCAGGTAAATGCCAAAGGTCAAGGGTCCCCTCTCAGACCATAGGAAGTTGAAAGGAACTGGAGAGGTACTTGGTCCATACTACACCTTATATCCTAAGTTCAGAGCATAGGGCTGAGGGTCCAAAGGACACTGCTAGCAATAATCTTCCCGTCTCAGGTACACAGAGCACATGAGTGCCCATAGTGGAATACACAGAGACCAGCACTTAAAGAACCACCTTCACTATCAAAGAGGCCATTATATACAGACTTAGGCCTGAACTATGAAGTTCAGAACCCGATCAGCATCTCAATTATTCCCACAGTTTATGAGTGTTCAGATTCAAGTTTGTTCTGAGCCTCTCTCTAGATGTAAAACAGTGGTAAGCTGTCACCAGTAGACTACAAAAAAGAATTTTAACTTTGAGGGGATTAGGTAGTACATTCCACTAGAGTATGCTATGAAAAACCAAAGTTCAGTTTCACTACCATTTTCTGGGGCTAAAGTCCATTATGAAATCTTGAAAAACATCCCTTTAAGGAAAAAACCCCTCCAAATACACAGTGTAATAAGTCTCTCTCCTTTGATTCATTACCCTGCGTGATCAAGACATAATTTTGTCTTCACACTACATCAGTCATATTACTCTTCCCTAGATAAAAAGGCTATTTACACCTTGAGATCTCTTTTGGATACAGACAGGAGGTACAGTAATCCATGCCTTTGTCACCTGTAGATTGGATTACTTAAACATGTTGTACGTGGGCCTGGCACCTAAAGACCTGGAAATGGCACAGAATGCAGTTGCCTGATTAAGTGGTGCTTCCTGCAGGAAGCATATTAAATGTGTTCTCTGATTTGACCTAGCTTCCTATTAGTTTCCAGGTGGCATTTAAAGATATTTGATTCCACCTATAAAGGCTCAATGGATTTGGGTCCTGTAAACTGAGTCCACCTCTCACATCCATACACATGGCACTACTGCCACCAAAAAAAGCTCTCTGATACCAGTAAACTGGCAGGATTTGATCTGCCAATCATCAGCAAACATTAATTTCACCGGACAGACACAACAACAACAAAAATCCAACAGTAAGGGTCAGCAAGTACAGCCTCTCATACACCATGTGTCTGCAGGGATCCAGTGTCACCAGTCCAGCAGCTGCATAGAGCACCCTTTGTAGCCCCGCTGTCACAGCTCCTTGCTCACGATCAAGAATACAGGGCCCATCCCTAAGCAGAAGCCATTCAGCAACAGGGTGGCCGCCTTGTGACCCTGATTGGCGGTCTCTACTCTGCTGGGCCAGGACTGCAACCTCCCCCACACCTTGCACCCGTGGAGGGTGGGTGTCTCAGGTTCTTTGACTGAGCTGAAAGCCCTTTGCAACCCTGCTGTCACCACCACCACCCTAATCCTATGCCTCCTTAATTTCCCACATCTGTGAAAATTAAAAGTTAAAAATAAACAAAGATGAAAATCAATATGAAAGATCAAAATTACAAAAAAAAGAAAAGAAAAACAAAAACTAAATTCTGCCACACCTAGATAGATACAGTTGACATCCTAGGGAAAAGCTAAAACCCTCCTCTTACCTACTGTACTAAGTATGGTTGACAAAACATTGGCCAGCCTTTCAGAATGGAGACTCTTGATACCTATGATACAAAGCCTACTTGCAAGAATTCCAGATGTTGTCAATGTTGAAGAAGTGTTGTAGATCCTATACCATTACTTTTGAATATCAGCTATGCTCTCATATACATCAGAAAGAAACTACGTTTCTAATTGAAACTTCTGAACCTAGTCTATTTCTTTGCAATTAGGAGAGAACTAAGCAGAGGATTGGGCTTTATTCCACTTCACAGCTGATGACAGATACCTTTATCATTCTGATTCTTTCCTTGGTAGGATGTTGATCAAGATGGGATGAATTTGCACTCTGAGACCTGCTAGGTGCTTCTGAAAATGTTAACGCTATGTCATTTAAATGACAAGTGCATGTCACTTCTAAAAATGGGACTTGGGAGCTGATATCATCTAAGGCCTTGGCTACACTTGCGCTTTACAGTGCTGCAACTTTCTCGCTTAGGGGTTTGAAAAAACACCCCCGAGCGCAGCAAGTTACAGCGCTGTAAAGCGCCAGTGTTAACAGTGCCGCAGCGCTGGGAGCGAGGCTCCCAGTGCTGCAAGCTAATCCCCATGAGGAGGTGGAGTACATGCAGCGCTGAGAGAGCTCTCTCCCAGCACTGGCGCCGCGACCACACTCGGACTTCAAAGCGCTGCCGCGGGAGTGCTCCCGCGGCAGCACTTTGGAGTTCCGAGTGTAGCCAAGCCCTCAGTCTCTTAGATGCTTTTGAAAATATGTTTACTCTCAGTTTTATTTTGAGCTCTTCAGAATACGGTTTATTATAGTCTGTTGTACTTGAACAGTTGGAAAAAATATAGAAATAGTTGAAAAGTCTCTATAGCATTTTAGTAACTAACTTCAGCATGTACTTTCTTCATGAATGAGTAGTTTTTTCCCCTTTAGTTCTTGAGTTATGATGAGGTAGTTGAAGGCTTTTTAAAATACATAACTCAAGTATACACAGGTATATTCCCTGTGGCAATAAATGTTAAAACTCTATGGAAGAGGTATGACTCAAAGGTAAATTAGCTTTTAAAGTAACATTTTTACCCCTCATACTAGGAATCAGGATTTCTCTCAGTGCATCTCTCACTGATAGCAAGAGGGCACAGCACAACCAGCAGCACATAATGCTAATTATTCTTAAAGTTTAGAAACATCACTGACCAAAATAGCTGGTATATGACTACAAAAATAGCTGCAATCTCTCTCAAAAAAAGCCTCTGAGCAATACCTTTGGGGATGACATTCAGAAACAGCATCTATGATTATACGTGCAGTAGGATGATGAATTCTCATATTTATATGTTGTCTTTCCTCCAGAAATAGTTCGAAGTACTTTATGCGCTAGTCTTACAAGAACATACCTCTTAAGTGTCCCTCATTTTGAGAGACGTCATTTATTTTAGCCCTCAAATTATGTAAAATTCCACACAAATATGATGGTCCCTCACTTTTACTGTTGAAAGTTATTTTCTTCAGAACTGTAACACCACGAACCTGAGGTTAAACAAAGATTTACACCAAAGAGAAAAAGGAATCCTTCATTTTGGATCTTTGTCACATGCTACCGCCCACCTTTGGAGTCCATGATATTCACATTCTTTAAACCATATTTAACAGCAAATTGCAATGCTACGCAACAGCTTAGCACACAGAATAATGAATATTATTAATGCAAAGTGAAATTAAGTAGTCAGAATGTAATTACCCAAATCGGAAGCTAGTTGGGACATCAGCATTATTCTGGAGATAGGTGGTGGGTGGGTCACCTATTCCCCATTCTAGAGATGACACACCTCCATTGCCTCCAGTACCACTGGTTCTGTATTGACTCAGATGTGGAAATGCCACCTATTAAATCCCCAATAGTATTGCATTCAGCAACTTGGTTTTCCTTGTAGATCTTGGCCAGCAGGGTCACTTTAACCTCACAATGCCCAAGTTCATGCCAAACCCATCAATTTAAGTCAACAGGAAGTGCTGAAAAGGAAAAGTCTTTATCCTGCAGTAGACTGACTGAAAGTAGCTATTGATAACAAAGGTACAGCAACAAGAAATACCTTCTATAGCAAATAAGCTATTTACTAGTAGGAATATAATTTATTTCCACAGAAAGAAACTGTCAGATGTAAATTACTACTTAACTGTATTGCAGTAGCACCTAGGAACCTAGTTATGGGTCAGGGCCCAATTGTGCAAGACACTGTGCAAACACACAAAAAGACTTCCTGCTTCAAAGAGCTTATAAGTGCTATGTATTCTGCCTTTGTTTGCATATGCAAAGGAATTCTACTAGCAAATTTCAATACTATTCATTTACTTAACAGGTATTTCAGAACACACAGACTTTTAAAAAAAAAGAACAAGAGTACTTGTGGCACCTTAGAGACGAACAAATTTATTTGAGCATAAGCTTTCATGGGCTTTTAGTATGTAAAGCGGTGGTAATCCCAAATCTCCTCTACTGCTGTGAGACTTGGGTGTCCTATAGAAAACACCTGGAACACCAGCACTAGCACTTTCTTCGGAAGATCCTCAACATAAGCTGGGAGGATCGCCACACTAATGTCAAGTGACCTCACAGAGGCCAATATCTTCAGTGTTCAGGCCCTGATTATCCAGCACCAGCTGAGGTGGCGCGGGCACTGTGTGTGCATGACTGACACTTACCAAAACAATTGCTGTATGCCCAACTCACCAAAGGAGAAAGGAAAAGGGGAGGTCAAAAGAAACACTTCTAAGACACCCTCAGGATAAACATCAAGAGATGTGACTTTGACACCACACACTTGGAGACAGTAGCCCAGGACAGAGATAACTGGCAAAGCCTTGTCAAAGAAGGAATGTCCACTTTTGAGGAAAATCGCCTTGCCCTGGTCACAGAAAAATGGCAAGGGAAAAAAAAAAAAAAAAAAAAAAAAAAAAAAAAGACAGGCGACTGTTGCCCAACAATCATGGCCCAACCCTGACTTTCAACACCACCCGCAACATTTGCCAACCAGACTGTGGCAACAATTGGACTCCATAGTCACCATAAAAAATAAAACCTGTAAAAGAAATCATCCTCAACCTTGAAGAATTGTCTAAGACGACAACTTGCTAACAAACATTTCTTAAAGATCCAGTAAAAAACAAACTCTTTTTAATAAACAGCATTTTGTAAACATCACTAAATCCAAGAATTTAGTTTTCTATAATTTTGTTTTTAACATTTCATTTTCCAGCAAATGCACAGCCATTTCTTGTTAACAAAAAATGCCATGCTGTTCTAGGACTTCGCATAACGCTATTTAAAGAGCACTTTCAGAATGACCGCAATTGAGCATGCTTTACACAGTTAACAAAAGCATTTTACCTCTCTGCCAGTAAGGATGTGTCTAGCCAACTTTACTTTTGCAAAATTCCCCTTTCCAATTGTTTTAAGAAGTCTGTAATTTCCAATATGAGGTTGCTCATCTGCACAGGAAGCTATAGAATTTCTACAGCGAGCTCCAGAGCGCCCAGTTCGAGAGGAAACTTCTTGACGTCCTTCTCCATGAGAGGTGTGCTATGATAAAGATATAATACAGGTATTAGATAAAAAGTGTTAAATAAAACAAGTGTATAATTAACAAAAACAAAAGTACTGAAGTGTTACTTATCACTGAGTAATTAACCTGAACTGGAGAAACTTCTGTTTTACAGCAATCTAGAATTATACTTTTTGCGTGTCAGTAATATATCTGATCCATGCACACACTTTAATTATGGGCCTATACGACTGCTTTCACAATTTAACAACTTGCTTCTTGTTCTTTTCTTTTCTATTAAATCTTTAGTTTTAGATACTAAAGGACTGGCTGGCAGCGGGGTATTTTGGGTAAGAGCCAAACTAATATTGACCTGGTAATGTGGCTGGCCCTTTGGTGTTCAGCAGAATCTTTTGTATAGTGAGCAGACTTATAAATAACTTCTCACTTTACTGGACCTAGATGTTGCTCAGGAGCTAGAGAACTGGAATGCAGTAAAGGGGGTTGTGATTTATTTTTTCAGCTTCCTGATAACCAGTGTGGGGGGACCAGGAGCACAGTTTGTGATTGGTTGGTGAATCTAACAGCCTTCATTTCCAGTTTGGGAGAATCTGCTCTTTTTTACAGCCTGCCCTGACCTTCCATTTTCAGTGGGGGCTACCCTAGACACCCTGGGTCACATAAGGAAGAATGGGATTGCTTTAAAGAAACTGTTCCACAGGCTGAGTTTGCTGCCTCCTCAAAGCGTTTTTAAAAATGCTCCCAAACAAGATCTAATTGAAAAAAAACACAGAAAAAAATATTCCTGTTGATTTTTTTAAAACCCTTTCATCCAATTTTTTAAAAACTTTCTGATTATCTGTATCCTGAACTCACTAGTACAGTACTGTAGCACCTTCTCATGGCAAGGAACCAACAACATATATCATTTGTTAATTGTTAGCTGAACGTAAAACCTTCAAGCTATTTTCTGCTAAAAAACTTTGCTATAACAGAAAAGCTGCAACGCCAAAAGAAATACATTTTTGTACAGCCACAAACTTTAGAGCAAGAACTTCAATTATCCTGGAAAATAGCCACTAATAATCTGGGTTTAATTGTCAAATCTTATCATGCTGGTATTTGTTTCAAGGCCTTTGGACCAACTGCTCATTCTGAAGTAGTACTAGTGTTAGCATGTATCTAATAAGTCTATATGGGAAAGGAGGATTCAATGCATTTGAGTAATCAGTCAGTTCAATTTAGTGCCATGGGAACTGACTGCCTCCATCCTCTGGCACAGCTGCCAACTTTAGAGAAGTGCCCTGAATTACATTTCTCAGACAAGACTGAAACCAGTGAGCTTTTGCTGGAAGCGTCTACCACAGCAGGGTAGGGTGGAAGAGAATCTGGATTTTGGTCCCAATCCTCTCCTCCTTCCCACCATGTGGTCTCACTTGGATGCATAAGATATGGGACCCCTTGATATACCAAATTAATTCAGACAACACAAGTCCACAACAGGTATTGTGTGAGGAGGCGAAATTTCTTTCCATGCTTATCCTCCTGCATCTCTTTTCCATATATGATTTAAAGGAAACTCTATAAAACAAAGCCTTATTATGGCTTCCTTGTTTTTGTTCTTCCTTCATTCCTTTTCCTGAGGATGGATTTATTTTAATAGCTGAGTTCAATAATTATTTAAATCAGCAAGCTGGAAACCTTGACATAAATCATCAATTTTATTATTTTGCATTTGTACTTTTTTTTAAAGTTATTTTCCTACAGCCAGGTTACAATAAATACATATTGATTCGTAACTAAATATAGTCTTTACACTAAATTCAATACTACTTTTAGCAAACTAAGAGGGTATACTATATCTATATACATTTAAGCAATTATATACATAATATATATTCAGTCAATTTTTGAATTGTTAGAGAATGTAAATGAAGTATGTGTGTGTATACACACACACACAATTTGCATTTTCATGTACATATATATACACACATACAACAAATGTGTAATATATATATTACACATTATTTGCGTTGAGCAGCATTTGAATGGAAATTGGAATGCAATTAAACATGCACAAAAACAGCATTTCAGAGTTATCGCTTAAATAAAACTACCTTTAATACGTTGAATACATAAGAAAAAAGTTTATCAAAACATGCTGCTCAAAATTGATTTATTAAGACAAAAGGAACTATTATTTGTAGTTAATTGAACTATTTCTGGTCATCATATTCTTCAGGATTTTAGAATTAAGAGATTTCATCTTTTTATGCCTCGTTTTGATTTATGGATTCAAAGAAGAAAACAAAAAAACACCTTTTCTGCCTTTTTTGAGTCCCAATTGGTTTCTCAACTTTGATGGACTAGTCCTTGAACTGAACTAGTAGAATAAACTGAGAAGAAGAAAATATTCTCTTTGCACCTACAAAAGCACCTACTGCTATCAAAAGCTGGTTTAGCACTTGAACAAACTCTGGATCCAGGTGCTTAACCACTAACTTCCACCAGTTCAGGGGTCTGACTGTGTTTAAAATTTTGGCAGCAAATATATACTGCTTGGATTTTTTGTTTACATTTAATTTTAATGATTGATTGTAGAGAACTTAGGCTTTAACATGGGTTGCCATAATTTCAGATTTAATATTAAGTGTAATTTTTAAATAAAAAATGTATTTAAATTTAAAAAACCTTTAAAAAAATCAATTTTTTCCTACTCTCCATTTACCCAATATTTTTATGTATCCTCCATACTGTCCACCCGAACCCCCAGGACGTACACCATACACACCTTTCACACTTGGGTATCTAAACACTGTCCCCAACCGCAAGCTGCCTAGCTTGTGTCCCTCTGCTGTCATTTCCCTGTTGGCGCTGCCCATCTCAACCGCCAATGTGGCTTCCAAACAGTCACCTCTTCCTTCAATTCCTCACTCTGCTTGCAGCTTCTACTACTCTTCCAGCTGGGGGCAGTCTAAAACCCAGTGCCCCAGCAATCCTCAATGAACTGGAAGAATCACTCCAGCAAAATTCTATTTCACTCCAAGCTCAGCTACATGCATGAGATCACAAATGGACTGCAGGTGCGACAGAGCTGCAAATGCACAAGTGTCAGTTGCAACACATAATGATTAGCTCTTTTCATAGATTTTAAGGACAGAAGGGATCACTGTGATCATCTAGTCTGATCTACATAACACACACCATAACTCTTCTCTGAATTAACTCATACTTCTAGTCCAAAATCCGTGGTTGAACTAGAGCATATCTTTTAGAAAAACATTCAATCTTGATTTAAAAATCTCCAGTGATGGGCAATCCATTACAACTCATGGTAAGTTGTTCCAATGGTTAATTACATTCACTGGTAAAAACCCAAGCCTTATTTCTAGTCTCAGTTTGTCTAGCCTCAGTTTCCAACTACTGGATCTTGTTAAACACTCTCCAATTTATCAACATCCTTCTTCATTGTGAATACCAGAACTGGACACAATATTCCACCAGTGCCAAATATAGACACAAAAGAACCCCCGTACGCCTACTCAATAACCCTATTTATACATGCAAGAATTGCATTAGCCTTTTTGGCCATTGCATCACACTGGGCGCAGCTTGTGTTCTGCTGATTAGCCACAAAGATGCCCCACATCTTTTTTAGAGCTCCTGTTACTGGAGAATAACGTTGCCCATCCTGTAAGTAAAGAACAAAAAATGCAGGACAAGGTGAATGACCTTACATTTGGCCATACTGAAATGCATATTGTTAGCCTGAGCCCAGTTTACCCAACATTCTAGATTGCTCCGTATCAGTGACCTCTCCTCTTCATTATGTACCACTCTCTCAATCTTTGCAATAGCTACAAACTTTATTGGTAATGATTTTACATCTTCTTTCGGTCCATTGATAAAAACATTAAATAACATAGGGCCAAAGAACTGATATCTGTGGGGTGCCACTATAAATACATGTGCTCAATAATGATTCCCTCTTTAAAATTCTAATATTCATCTAGTAATGAATCAAAACAATTGTTAGGATTTATTTTGCTCCTAATATATTTAAGAAACTCTTTATTGTCCTTAATTCTACATGTCATAGATGTCCTTTTGCTTCCCTTAGCAATTTTCTACAATTCCTAGTTTATATTCACTGCTTTCACTCTCCCCATTTAGCTATATCTATCGGTGTCAATTTCCACTTTTTTATACCTGCTTTCACTTCCCCTCTACGACAAGATGCTTTTTTAACCTGTGTATCCTCTCTCAATGGTGCTTTTTGAACATCTAGTAACATGTTCTTATACAGTTCCCTATTACCATTCTCAATTTTCTGTTTATATTCTCCCCACTCAACTGATTTGGCTCAACTGTATTCAGCTTTGAGCAACTGATCCATTTGCAGCACCTAGTATATTCACATTACTGGTTTGGAATTACTTGGTTTTCACATAAAAAATGCAATCAAATCAATCACAGAAGTAAAATTAGAGGTTAAGTGGAAGTGATCAATTCTTCTCTCTTGCTGTCAAGACCAGGCCTAATATTGAATTCTCCTGGGTCAGATGCAACACTGAGTTAGGAATCTTACTCCTGAGGGAATTCTGAACCAAAAAAACTAAACTCTGCACACAATATTTTTAAATTGTGCAATTTTTATTAGTCAATAAATAAATGTGGAGGCTCCAGCACAGTAGCGGGGAGCACAGGCCACCGGCTGCACAGAAGTGGGAGATCACTCTGCAGCCTCCCCACTCCCAGGACACTGACTCAGCAGCTAGGCTGCACCCAATCTGGACACAGCGGAAGGGCCAGGCCTGCCCTATAAACACCCCAGGGCCCTGCCAATCTGCGGCAGTCAGGTCAGCCCAGCAAGATCCAAGTGTGGAGGGGCTTAATGTCAGGGGAACCAGGGTGAGGTGAGAGGGTTCTATGTGGGGCAATCTATCTGCAGGTGGCTCAGTGGGGGGTCCAGATGCAGGGGGGATCAGGATGTACAGGGGCTCGTTGGGGGGTTCCAGGTGAAGGGACAATGGGACTCTGCAGAGGGTCCAGATTAAGGTGGATATGGCTAAGAGGAAGGGTCTGGGTTGGGGGGGATGGGGCTCAGCAGAGGGCTCTGGATGTGGGGGCTCAGTGGTGTTAGGGGAGTGGGGCTTGATGGAGTGGGGGTCTGGGTACAGCTGGTTGGAACTCAGTAGGTTGGGGGTCTGGGTGATCCAGGTGCAGGAGAGGATGGGGCTCATCAGGGTGTGGGTTCAAGTGCAGGGAGCTCAGTGCGGGATGGTCTGGGTGCAGGGGTCCAGATGCAGAGGGGGCAGGGCTCAGTGGGAGGAAGTGCTACCGGGGGGCCCTCCAAGTGCAGGGGATGAGGATCAGTGGGGCAAAGGTTCAGGTGCAGGGGACTTGGTGGAAGGATTCTGGGTGCAGGGGGTGAGGCTTGGTGGAACTATGTATGGGTGGGATCCGGATGCACTGGGTTTGGGCAGCTGGGGGAGCAGCTCTCCATACAGTGACCACTCTCTACCTGGCTGAAGAGCAATGGGGGCAGGAAGTGGGGAAGGTATGGCACTTCCTGCAGCTGGAGGAGGTTTCTGGATGTGGGTCTGACCGAGACCCAGCCACTCCTTGCAGGGGAAGAGCAAGTCCCATCCTCTCTTGCCTCTAGACCAGCCGGAACTAGCAGCTGAGGGTATGGCTACACTTGAAACTTCAAAGTGCTGCCGCAGCAGCGCTTTGAAGTGTGAGTGTCGTTGCAGCGCCAGCGCTGGGAGAGAGCTCTCCCAGCGCTGCAGATACTCCACATCCTCATGGGGTTTAGCTTGCACCGCTGGGAGCCGCACTTTACAGCGCTGTATCTTGCAGCTCTCAGGGGGGTGTTTTTTTCACATCCCTGAGCGCAAAAGTTGCAGCGCTGTAAAGCGCCAGTGTAGCCAAGACCTGAGCCCAATGCAGGGCAGGAGCCACTAGCTGAAGAGTCCCCAACCCCACCTAACCCCTCAGTGACTGGCCTCTCTGCCAGCTGCTCTAGGCACCTGAAATGACATGCTCACGCTGCTGGGCAGGGGCAGGTGATCACTCTTGCGGCTTCTCTGTGAGAAAGTCATTTTTCTGCAGGGAAGAAAAGAAATCTGCAGGGGACATGAATTCTGCACAGACATAATGGTGAAGAATTCCCCCAAAAGTAGAAAATGACATCTGTAATTTTTTATTTTTTATTTTTATTTTTTTTATAAATTCCAGCATGAGATCTACTTCTGCTTGTGAAACTGATGGTAGAGCAGAGGACCTGACGCTGGACAGGTATAATGCAAAAGGCAGGGATATCAATTACCAAAGAATTCTGTTCCTATGCATCCTTTCAGAGCTGTAAAATTCTAAATTAAATAAGTCCCTCTATCATATCAAAGGGTAATTATTCCTCTATTCCATCTTCCTGAAGTATCTGATTTACTCTAGCTTTCATTTTCGCAACTACGGCAATTTTCCACACAGTAACTTCAATGAATTTGCTAAATAAGGATGCAATTTTTTGTTAAAAGAGGGATGATGCAGCAGCATATTAAGAATAGATTAAGCCTCATTAATTGTGATGGCAACAAAAGCCGCCAGTTAAGTTATAATTCTTACTACTTCTATCATTAAATCACTTTTTAAAAATGTCAACGTTTATGGCTACTAAATCCTCAATATGAGTTCCTACGGAAATACACTTTTTGTATTAAATTTGAGAGTATGGGTTTTTTTGTTTTTTTTAAATAGCCCAAGCCTTCACTCCATTGCAGAAGAGGAGGTTTGCATGTACTCTTCTTTCAATGCATGTAGCAGAAGTCATCAGGGCAGCACAAGGTGACAAACAGGCAAAGTTCCTTCTGCTACACTGGGTCTCCACATGTCGGAAAAAAGGTAAGAAATCTCCTCTACCACCTATCCAAAGCATTCCCAAAGTAGCAGAGTATAATTGATCCAGAAAGTCACTGCTTGTTCAGGAAAGCTTGGGGAAGCTGAGAAGCAAGAGAAGTAGTAGAAAAAGAACAGGGGTACTTGTGGCACCTTAGAGACTAACAAATTTATTTGAGCATAAGCTTTCATGGGCTACAGCCCACTTCATCGGATGCATGAAGTGGAAAATACAGTAGGAATAGACACACACACAGAACATGAAACAATGGGTGTTACTATACACACTATAAGGAGAGTGATCAGTTAAGGTGACCTATTATCAGCAGGAGAGAAAAAACTGTTTGTAGTGGTAATGAAAATGGCCCACTTCCAGCAATTGACAAGGAGATGTAAGGAACTATTGGTGGGGGTGTGTGAAATAAGCATGGGGAAATAGTTTTATTCTTTGTAATGGCCCATCCACTCCCAGTCTTTATTCAAGCCTAATTTGATGGTGTCCAATTTGCAAATTAATTCCAATTCAGCAGTCTCTCACTGGAGTTTGTTTTTGAAGTTTTTTTTGTTGTAATATTGCGAATTTTAAGTCTGTGATCGAGTGGCCAGGGAGACTGAAGTGTTCTCCAACTGGTTTTTGAACATTATAATTCTTGACGTCTGATTTGTGTCCATTTATTCTTTTACATAGACACTGTCCAGTTTGGCCAATGTTACACGGCAGAGGGGCACTGCTGGCACATGATTGCATATATCACATTGGTAGATGTGCAGGTGAACGAGCCCCTGATGGCATGGCTGATGTGATTAGGTCCTATTATGGTATCTCCTGAATAGAGTTGGCAATGGGCTTTGTTGCAAGGACAGGTTCCTGGGTCAGTGTTTTTGTTGCGTGGTTGCCGGTGAGTATTTGCTTCAGGTTAGGGGGCTGTCTGTAAGCAAGGACTGGCCTGTCTCCCAAGATCTGTGAGAGTGAGGGATCATCCTTCTGGATAGCTTGTAGATCCTTGATGACGCACTGGAGAGGGTTTAGTTGGGGGCTGAAGGTGATGGCTAGTGGCATTCTGTTACTTTCTTTGTTGGTCCTGTCCTGTAGTAGGTGACTTTTGGGTACTCTTCTGGCTCGGTCAATTTGTTTCTTCACTTCAGCAGGTGTGTATTGTAGTTGTAAGAATGCTTGACAGAGATCTTGTAGGTGTTTGTCTCTGAGGGTTGGAGCAAATGCGATCGTATCATAGAGCTTGGCTGTAGACAATGGATCAAGTGGTGTGGTCTGGATGAAAGCTGGAGGCATGTAATTAAGTACAACGGTCAGTAGGTTTCCAGTATAGGGTAGTGTTTATGTGGTCATCATTTATTATACTGTAGTGTCCAGGAAGTGGTTCTCTTGTGTGGACTGGTCCAGGCTGAGGTTGATGGTGAGGTGGAAGTTGTTGAAATCATAATGGAATTCCTCAACGGCTTCTTTTCCATGGGTCCAGATGATGCAGATGTCATCAAGGTAGCGCAAGTAGAGTAGGGATGTTAGGGTATGAGAGCTGAAGAAGTGCTGTTCTAAGTCAGCCATAAAAATGTTGGCATACTGTGGGGCCATGCAAGTACTCATAGCAGTGCCGCTGATTTGAAGGTACACATTGTCCCCAAATGTGAAATAGTTATGGGTGAGGACACCAGATTTGCCGTGACATTATCAGGCATACTGTTCCTGACAGCTTGTAGTCCATCTTTGTGTGGAATGTTGGTGTAGAGGGCTTCTACATCCATAGTGGCTAGGATGGTGTTTTCAGGAAGATCACTAATGGATTGTAGTTTCCTCAGGAAGTCAGTAGTGTCTCGAAGATAGCTAGGAGTGCTGGTAGCATAGGGCCTGAGGAGGGAGTCTAAATAGCCAGACAATCCTGCTGTCAGGGTGCCAATGCCTGAGATGATGGGGCATCCAGGATTTCCAGGTTTATGGATCTTGGATAGCAGACAGAATACTCCCGCTCGGGGTTCTAGGGGTGTGTCTGTGTGGATTTGCTCTTGTGCTTTTTCAGGGAGTTTCTTGAGTAGATGGCGTAGTTTCTCTTGGTAACCCTGAGTGGGATTAGAGGGTAATGGCTTGTAGAATGTGGTGTTGGAGTGCTGCCTAGCAGTCTCTTGTTCATATTCCAACCTATTCATGATTTAAGTAGTATAGTATCTCCTATCCTGCTAATGGAGTTACACCCCGCCGGCAAGCAGCATAGCTCACAAGCTGCTTTCCTGACCAACTGCTTCAACACATTGTTAACCCCCCCAGCATATTCTCCTTTCCCCTCTCCCCCCAGCTTATCCTTATAGAAGCGGTTTGTTTTTTCCACAGGCAGAGTCCCAACCTAACACATGCAGTTCTGCCCACTGGTCTTCATCTAGCAAGGGCTTCTGTAACAGCCCCAGCCTTCAACCAGGAAATGAAGGGTAGGCTGGGGCCATTAAATAACTTTTTAAATCACCAAAAAAAAAAAAAAATTAATTAATATTTTAACCCCATTTAGGGTATATCTAGACGCGATATATCGATCCCCGAACACGTTCCCGTCAACTCCGGAACTCCACTGAAGTGAGTGGTGGTAGCGGAGTTGATATGGGGAGCCGTGGACGTCGATCCCGTGCCGTGAGGACCCAAGGTAAATCGATCTAAGATACTTCGACTTTGACTCCAGGAAGACATTTAAAGAGGAGCACAGGACCTCCCAGTTGTTTGACACCTTACTGCAGGAGATCTCATTGAGCCTAAACTTTCAGAACACAATGCAAAACCCACCTTTTCGCAAAGGACTTCCCCCAGTGAAGAGACGACATCCTTTCTCAAGGCCAGATAATGATAAGCATGAAGTGAAAAAAAAGAAGAAAAGGAAAAAAGTAAAAAGCAAATGAAGCATGGAGGGCAGACAGTTGACATTCCTTTGGACAATGTTAGCTCTACATTACATCTAAATATTCAGAGCTTAGACACCACAATGAGTGCATAAGAAACACTCAAGACAGAGAGGATGATTAGATTTACTAATCAGTAAGATTCAGAGTTAAATATAGTACTCCAGGAAGTTGCTAATAGAGCTGGGAAAACCTGGAGTAAATGGAACTTTATTTTAAATTCTTCAAGTGGGCATAAAGTATTAAACAGACTACACACAAGGTATGAAAAAAATGTACTTGCTTACTCAGTCTATGAAGGTTTATTGAGAGGAAGGCCCAAATGATACCAATTTCTGCAGAACCAAAACTGACTTTTTAAAAAATTGAAGTCTCCAGCTCATGCGGTTATGACGATAGCCTTCCACGTAGCAAGCAAACATAAGCCAATATATAGAGCTGTCTTCCAAAGTCTGTAGACCTCTCCATTGCCTCTGCTGTCACTCATAGCTTTGTGTTACAGCAAAGTAAAGTGACCTGACTTAATTTTTATGGCTGCTATAGAGAACTCTCTGGAAAGTAATGGAGCCAATAAGAATCATGTCAATTTAACAAGCTACACCACATGTGCTTTTTAAAATTTCAACGGAAAAACATTAAAAATCTCATTCTCTGCAGTGTTTATCATTCAAACATCACGCAAATATTTGAGAAATTAAGTAAAACTGAGGAACTGACTCGTTTTCTCATTGTCCACCCCCAGCTATAGAAAGCAAACAAAAGAAACTGGATGTTTGAAATTGTTTCATAGTAACCTAGTATTATTTATAACATAGGTGAAGTGGGGAAAAAAAGATAGATCATTCCCATTTAATAAGTCACATTATGAAGTTACTGGAAATATTAGAGCACCATAAGGTATTTAAGCCCAGGTTCACTCCCATCATTCACACTGAGTAGTAGTACACCTGTACCTCAATATAACGCTGTCCTTATGAGCCAAAAAATCTTACCACATTATAGGTGAAACCGTGTTATATTGAACTTGCTTTGATCCACTGGATTGAGCAGCCCCGCTCCCCTGGAGCGCTGCTTTACCGCGTTATATCCGAATTCATGTTACATCGGGTGGCGTTCTATCGAGGTAGCGGTGTACCTTACTTCACACATAATTCAACTGATATTTATGGGACTATGTACGGTACTATTCAACAAGAGTAAGGACTCGGGACAGAATCTGGCCCCTAGGGCATTAGCAGAAGTACATAGGTTTAAATCCTGAGGGCATTCTGTGCCAAAATAAAAATTCTGCAACCATTTTAAAATTCTGCAAATTTTATTTATCAAATGTGGAGGCTCCAGCACAGCACTGGGGAGCACAGGCCACTGACTGCACTGAGGTGGAATATCACTGTGAAGCTTCGCCTTGGGACATGGGCTCAGTGATGAGGCTGCACCCAACCCTGACACAGCATAAGGACTGGGCCTGCTTCAGAAACACCCTGGGGCCCTGCCCCTCCACATGGACTGGCAGGCTCAGCAAGGCAGGATCCAAGTGTGGAGGGGCTTACTGTGGGGGGATACAGGTGGGGGTTGAGAGGGCTATGTGGGGGGTAATCTGGGTGCAGGTGGCTCAGTGGAGGATCCAGGTGTGGGGGGGATCTGGATGCATAGGGTCTTGTTGGGGGGTTCTGGGTGCAACAGTAATGGGACTCTGAAGGGGGGGTCCAGATGAAGGTGGTTGGGGCTCAGCATGAGGAGTCCGAGCATGGGGAGGTCCAGATGCTGGGGGAATGGGGCTCAGTGGAGTTGGGATCCAAGTGCAGCTGGTTGGGGCTCAGTGGGGTGCGGATGGCTCGTAGGGATGGTCCAGGTGCAGGAGGAGTGGGGCTCCTTGGGGGGGGGGTTCTGAGTGAAGGGGGGTGAGGCTCAGTGGGAGAGTCTAGGTAAGTGAGGGGGTCTGGATGCACAGGGGTTGGGCAGACTGGGGAGCAGCTCCCGGTACAGGGATCCCTCCCCCTGCAGCTGAGGAGTAATGGGTGCAGGAAGTGGGATGAGGGGAGTGGGGGAGTAGAGTTTGCAGAACTTCCTGCAGCTGGAGGAGAAATCTGGAGGTGGGTCTGACCTGGCAGGGGAAGAGGAAGTCCTGTCTTCCCCACCCCAGCCAGGAATAGCAGTTGAGCCTGGCACAGGGTAGGAGCCACCAGCCAGGTCTTCACCAGTCCCACCTCCTGCCCTACAGTGATTTACTTCTCTGGTGGCTGCCCTAGGCACCTGAAACATACTTCTGGGGACCGCTTTTGTAGTTTCCTTTTGCTTCCTCACCAGAAAGTCATTTTTCTGCAGGGAAGCAAAGAAATCTGTGGGGGACAAATTCTCCACATGCACAGTGGTGCAGAATTCCCTCCGGGAGTAATAGTTTATACATGTGCAATCACACCATTATGGTCAATGTGGGGATCAAATAGAGCATATAAAAGTTAGGGCAGAATCTGACCAAAGAAGGGGATAAAGGAATCTTCTATTACTAAACCATAAGCATTTAGTGAGATGGTTTGAATGGTTCCGAGTCTTGCTCTCAAAAAGAAACAATTTATTGTGCAAATACGTTATGGCCTCAGACAGATAATCTCCTGCCATTTGTCCACTCAATGAATGACGCTCAATGAGATTGACTGGCCAGTTAAACAAGATCACACTTGCCAAACAACGATCAGTTAAAATAAAAAAGAGAAATTAATCTTTAGTACAAATAGCCTAGACATCATGACACATACCCCTAATTCTCCCAACCCCCTGGGGGGGAAATAATTGAATTGGGGACACACCCACTTAGTCTCAGCAAACGTGACAGAGCCCCAAAACACTGCATTCAGTAGACATGTAAGGGGTAATAACATTGACTGGCCAACAACAGGATGCGTGATGCCCTGCCATATGTGGCAAAGAGATACCCATCCCTCAAATGTTTTACGTTTGCTCTGCATGAGAAATACTAATAAGTGTGTAGGACAAAGAATGAGTTATCATAACACCAAAGATCCAGAATTGGAAATAATTTGCTAGTTAAGGCTCAGTAATCATAGACAAAAGACAAATTCCTCTTGTAGGGCAATAGCCTACAAAGAGTGCTGCTACTCTGCCTAGGAGACCCCTTCCAGTGTAGTCACATCCCTGATTTTTCTCAGTTCCATCCGATACAGCAAATGATCAGTGTGAGCCACACTCCATATACTATATGAAAACAAGTCTATTTTGTTGTCTAGTGCTAATCATGGGTTACAAAACCCAATATAGGAATCCTTTTTATACAAAATATACTCAACTGCAGTGTTTAGAAAATAAACTTTTTAAAGGCACTTGATACTCATATCTGGATCTGAAATTTATCGTGTTTTCCAAGTAATATTTGCTTTATTTACTGACCAAAATGAATATTTACTGACATCAGCACTGGAGAGTAGTAGCTAAGAGGAGCAAGCTACATTCTACTCTGCATCATCAATAAAATTGCCAACTAAGTTGGTTCCAGAATCATCATTGTTAGTAATTATATATGAAACAAAAAGGACCCAGACACCAGTCAAGCTTGCAGTTAGAAAAACCTTTTTTTAGATTTTTGCAGGAACAAATCTGATATAAAAGCTTAGATACACAATGGCTCAACAAGATGTCATTTTAGAAGACATATGCTTTGACCCATAAATATACTTATTAAATTGGACCCCAGGAGACAGTTTCATTTAAATCAATAGGTGCACAGCACCCCTCAAAATCAACCCTTAAGTGCATATATAGTCTATTAGGCATATCTCCATAGCAGTTCAACTTCTACCAATCTAAGGGGAGGACAAACAGAACGAGGTAGCATTCTCCCATCCTCAAAAGAAGCTTGATTAGGCTTGGTGTACACTAGCAACTTATGTCGGTATATGTACACCGCTCAGGGATGGGGAAAATCCACCTGCCTGAGCGATGTAGTTACACTGACCAAACCCCTGGCGTAGACAGTGCCATGTTGACAGGAGGGCTTCTCCTGTCAACACAGCGACCAACTCTTGGGAATGGAATACCTATACGGACAAGAGGAACCCTCCCATCGGCGTAGGTGGTGTCTTCACTAAGGGCATGGCTACCCTTGCAGATGTGGAGCACTGAGTTAAACCAGCCTTCATAAAGCGCAGCACAGAAAGCGCTGTAGTCTGTCCACACTGACAGCTGCTAGCGCACTGGCGTGGCTACATTAGCAGCTCTTGCAACCGCCACAGAGAGCAGTGCATTGTGGTAGCTATCCCAGCATGCAAGTGGCTGCAACATGCTTTTCAAATGGGGGGTGGGAGTGTGACAGGGAGTGTCATAAATAGATAGCTAAGGGTTAATGTTTCTTTTACCTGTAAAGGGTTAACAAAGGGAACCAAACACCTGACTAGAGGACCAATCAGGAAACCGGATTTTTCAAAGCTTATGGGAGGGAATTTGTGGGGTTTTCTTGTCTTGGGTCTTTGTCTGTTCTGTGCCTCTCAGCTATGAGAGGGTCTATTTCCAGTCTTCTCATCTTCTGTTTTCCAGTTTAAGTACAAGGTAGCAAAAGTATAGTCTTTTAAATTGTTTGCTGTATTGTCATCTGTGTATCTGGCTGGTGGAGTCTTTATGTGTATTTGGCTATAAGTACTTTAAATGTATTGTTTTGGATAAGGCTGTTTATCCTTTTGTATTGTTTTTTCATTTTCTATAAGTTGAAAACCCTGTATCTTACCATCTAGATTACAGAGAACTGTTATTCTATTCTTTCTTTCTTTTTATTAAAAGTTTGCTTTTTAAGATCTGTTGATTTTGTTTCTAGTTGACCCACCAGGAAGTTGGTGGGAGAAGAGGAAAAGACAGGAGGGAGGGGAAAAACTGCTCTCTGTGTTTAACTCTCCTAGTGTCCCAGGGCGGGAAGAAAGCTAAGGGGAAGAGAGATAGAATCTTTTCTGTTTCCTTGTCTTTGGGTTTGTCTCTTTGTGGAGAGAGGAGACATGAAGTAAAGAGGTTGCATCAGTAACTCTTAGGTTAGCCCAAAGAGGAATTCCGGGTGGAGAGAGGTGGGGGGGGGAATGGTTTATTTTCCTTTGTTGTAGACTCAGGGCATCTGAGTCTTTGGGGGTCCACAGGGAAGTTTTGGGGGCTTCAAGTGTAAGGAAGCACTGATTCCTGGTTGGTTGCAGCCTATCAGATCTAAGCTGGTAATTAAGCTTAGAGGGGTTCATGCTAGCTTCTCAGGTTATGAACGCTAAGGTTCAAATCTGAGTAGGAAGCTATGACAGGGAGTGTGCTGTGTATATGTGAGGGGAGAGAGAGTAGGTTTCTGGGGGGCTGAGAGCATGTCAGCATGCTGTCTTGTAAGTTCAGAAAACAGCAGACCTTCCCTCTCACCCTCTCTCACATACAGCATTCCACAGTAATGGTTGCTTTGTCTCAGAACAGATAAGCAGCCAGCTGTCAAACGGAGCTTTCAAAGGGCATATCTAAAACAATGACAAGAGTGGTCACTTTGACTTAAGGGGATTATGGGAGGTTTCCGGAGGCTGATCAGAGCACAGTAATACAACACCTAGTTCACACTCATGCTGGGGTTATTCTACTCTCCAAGGTGGAGTACCAGGAGCACTCTAGCCATGGGGTCAGAGCTCTCTACGTGCCTTGCCAGTGTGGATGGGTAGTGAGCTAGTGCACCCGGGACTCCTTTAATGCACTGTAACTCACAAGTGTAGCCAAGCCTTAAGTGCTACAGCAGTGCAGCTACACTTGTGCAGCTATGCTGCTGCAGAGCTTTTAGTGTAGACAAGTCCTTAGTCTCTCCCATTTTTGTGACAGCAAAGTCCCAGAGAGAGGTGGTATTTGACCAAGCATGGGAGGAAGTAGCAAAAACACGCTATTGTGAGAAACAAGGGATCTAGAGGGACAGTTACCTCCAATCTTAGACAGAATTATCTATGCTTGCACCACTCTTGAGTTTTAGTCAATGAGGAGTTGTTTGGTTTCTTTGCAAGATTTCTGGATCAAGCTAGAGGGGTACTGTTTTCTTTTAGTTGTTTATGCATGTAGTGTAACACAGAAAGAATGAAACCTGCTTCATCAAAATGCAAGAATGTATTTTGTGAAATGCATACCAAAAAAAGGCATTTTAGTTGCGCCACAACACCCAATTAACTTGGGAGATACAGATTACATCTAACCTGGGAGATACAGATTACATCAGAGGTTCTCAAACTGTGGCCCATGAGCTCCACTCAGGTGGTCTGTGGATAGTTCCCGCTAAGATGCGTGCCTGGGCGGCAGCACACAAGAGAATGAAGGACCACCCACCTAATTAGTGGAGCCGTGCAGGCATGGCTCCACTAATTAGGTCCCTGGACAAGACACACATGTAAGGTGAGGTGGTAGTCTTGGTGCGAATAGGGGGTAGGTGGGAGGGGGCAATGGGGTGAGAAGAGGGGGTGGGGGGAATTTGGGACATGCAGGGCTGCGGTGTCCAGATAAAGAGGTGACTTTCCCCAGCTCCAGGGCTGCGGCTGCTGGGGAGAGACCCCCCTCCTTCCCAGCCCCAGTTCGGGGGCTGCCACAGTCAGGGAGAGAGAGCACACCCATCACATTAGAAAGGTAAGACTACTGATATTAAAATATGAGTTGTGTGCTTTTATTTGTAGAACAAAAAATGTTAATTAAGGGTTATTTTTATACAGCACTTTTATCCAAAGTGCTTTACAATAATTAGCTAATGGTACAAACAACATTTGGAAAGATCATTTAGTGGTCCACCGAGACCCTCAGCAATTTTCAATTGGTCCACAGAAAAAAAAGTTTGAGAACCATTGGATTAGATGATTCAGCTCAAACTGGCATGTGACATGCCTAACTTTAACATGTCAAACTATTAACTCTTAATACACTGCAAGAATAGTCATATATTAGATGTAGTTCAGACGTACAATGCAGTATTTAAAAGATATTCCAAGTACTAAAAAAATCCAAAGGAGTATATTTCACACTCTTAATTAAATTTGTGATAAGAACAAAACATTTCATGTGGAGTTTCCTGTGTAACTATATTATTAGGGTACACTTAATTTCTTCTAAGTGAAGGTGGCAATTTAATTTATAGCAATTCACAGGTTCCAGACCAAAAGAGACCATTATGATCATTTAGTCTGACCTCCTATACAACATAGGGCATAGAACGTCCACAAAATAGTTCCTAGAGCATATCTTTTAGAAAAACATCCAATTGTCATTTAAAAATTGCCAGTCATGGAGTAGCCACAATGATCCTCAGTAAATTGTTCCAATGGTTAAAAATGTATGCTTTATTTCCAATCAGAATTTGTCTAGCTTCAACTCCCAGCCATTACATGGTGTTATACCTTTCTCTGTTAGACTGAAGAACCCATTATGAAATATTTGTTCCATATATAGGTACTTACAGACAGAAATCAAGTCACCCCTGAATCTTCTCTTCCCAGTTATCTCAATGTTTAAAATATCTTATGAAAACATTCAAGGAGAGCTATCCCTGTTAATATGTACACAGGATTTTTCTGACTCTAATTTCATGTTGCCAGAGATAGCCTTCTGATTACATACTTCTATTTATAATAGGACATTTCTAGTAAACATTGCATAAATCAAATCTAATCTTCCAGATTGTCTGCAAACACCCTAATCTGTACAAATTAATGCACTTTAAATAATATAACAACATTTTCAGGGCCATATTTAGGATTTTGAGAGGGACTTCAGAGCTACCAGGAACTTCCTCCTGCAGAAGCAGAGCCCACCTACTTGTGGTTGGGTTTGTGCAAGCATAGTTTACCCCTGGCGAAATTCTGTGCCACTGTGCATGTACAGAATTCATGTCCTCCACAGATTTCTTTGCTTCCCTGCAGAAATATGACTTTCTGACAGGGAAGCTGCAAGATCAGTCACACACCACTCTCTAGCAGTGCAGGTATATTGTTTCAGGCATCCAGAGCAGCCGGCAGAGAGGTAAATTACTCCAGGCTGGGAACACCCCAGGCAGTGGCTCCTACCCTGAGCCGGGATCAGCTGCTAGTCCAGGCTGAGCTGGAGGCAGGAGAGGATGGTGTGAGGTTGCACTCCACATGAGTGTGAATATAATGTAACTGGAATATGCTTTATACAAAGATCTCTTGTAAAGTATCATTACAAAGCTTATAATCTACTTAGAATCTTGATGGCTCCCATTGACCAGCACAATTGGTTGTAAATGGCTCTGTTTACTTGTAAGCCTTCCTGTGAGTCAGGCCGGGAAGAATGGATGCTTGGGGTCTCACAGGACACGTGACCATGTCACCTGGTACTGGAATCCATCTTAAGCCTGGTGCTTTTCCATTTATAAGGCGGGGTGGGGACACAGAGAGACAAAAGATTCCTGCCTTGTGCCAAAGCTATAAATTGGGTGAAGGAGAACAAAGGGGGCTGCAGTCACGAGAAAACCCCTAGTTATCATCTGAGCTGGAATCAACAAGAACTGTACCAGGGGAAAGGACTGGGCCCAAACTAGAAAGGAGTCTAGTCTGTGAAAAACGCTTATTGGAACATCTCTGAGGGTGAGATTTACCTGTATTCAGGTAATCTTAATGTATTAGGCTTAGGCCTTGGCTACACTGGCGCTTTACAGCGCTGCAACTTTCTCCCTCAAGGGTGTGAAAACACACCTCCCTGAGCGCAGCAAGTTACAGCGCTGCAAAGAGCCAGTGTAAACACGGTCCGAGCACTGGGAGCACGGTTCCCAGCGCTGTAAGCTAATCCCCACGGGGAGGTGGAATACGTGCAGCGCTGGGAGACCTCTCCCCCAGCACTGGCGCTGCGACCACACTTGCACTTCAAAGTGCTGCCACGGCAGCGCTGTACAGCTGCAAGTGTAGCCATACCCTTAGACTAGCGTGTTTTGTTTTATTTTGCTTTGCTTGGTAACATACTTTGTTCTGTCTATTACTTGAAACCATTTAAATCCTACTTTTTATACTTAATAAAATCACTTTTGTTTATTAATAAGAGTAAGTGATTAGTACCTGGGGGTGCAAACAGCTGTGCATCTCTCTCTATCAGTGTTATAGAGGGCAGACAATTTATGAGTTTACCCTGCATAAGCTTTATACAAAGTAAAACGAACTTATTTGGGGTTTGAATCCCATTGGGAACTGGGTGCCTGGGCGTTGGAAATAGGTAACTTGCTGAGCAGTTTTGGTTAAAGTCTGCAGCTTCAGGGGCATGGACCTCATGCAGCACGCTAGCGTGTCTGGCTCAACAAGGCAGGATTCTGAAGTTCCAAGCTGGCAGTGGAAAATGGGCTCAAAGGTAATTTCAGCATGTCAGGTGACAGTCCCAAAGGGGTCTCTGTAACCAAATCCATCTCAGACAGGACTTCCTCTTCCCCTGCAAGGAGAGGCTGGGGCTGCGTCAGGCCAACACCAAGAACCCCCACCCCTTCCCAGCTGCAGATGCTCCCTGCCCCCACCACTCCTCACTGTATGGGCAGCTGCTCCCCCATCCTCCCAAACTCCACGCATCCGACCTTCCATACCCAGACACTCCTGCCAAGCCTCACCCATACACCCCCAACCCCCACTAGCACTCTATACCCAAACCCCACCCCACTGAACCTCAACTCCTGCATCTGGAGCCCCCCTCACCCAGCCCGCCCACCTCCAGACTCCCACCCTGAACCCAAACCACTCCCTACTGAGCTCCCTGCACTCAAACCCCCACCCTGATGAGCCCCACCACTCTAAGCCCCCACATCACTTACCCCCAACTAACTGCACACAGACTCCCACCCCACCAAACCCCACTCCCCCAGCACCCGGACTCCCATGCTGAGACCCCCACAACTAGACCTCTACACTGAGCCCCAATCACCTTCACCTGGAAGCCCCTGCTGGGTCCCATTGCCCCTGCACCTGGAACCTCCCCCCCCATGAGCCTCTGTGCATCCAGATACCCCCACACCTAGACCCCCCACTAAGCTGCCAGCACCCAGATTGTCCCACAGAGAACCCTCTCACCCCACACCCGGATCCTGCCACACTGAGTCCCTTCACACTTGCACCCTGCTGGTCGAACTTGCCTGACCCATACTTAGTGTATCTGGCGCAGAGGGGCAGGGCCCTAGGATGTTTCTGGGGCAGACCCAGGCCTTGTGCTGTGTCAGAGTCGGGTGCAGCATCACTGCTGAGTCCGTGTCCAGGGGGTGGGAGTAGGGGAACTGTTGGGTGATTTCCCACTTTCATGCAGCCAGTGGCCTATGCTCCACACTGCCATGTGGAGCCTCTGCATTTATTTATTGACAAATAAAACTTGCAGAATTTTAAAAAGATTGTGCACAGAATTTTTAATTTTTTGGCACAGAATGCCTCAGGAGTAATAGTTACCAACATCTCAACATTTTTAAAATGGGTAATCCCCCACATTAGCTATGGCCATGAAGATTACTAAAGGGCAAATTGTAGTTATTTTCCCCCAATTATTTAAACTTTATAATTCAGAGTAGTTAGCAAAATTAAGAACTGCTCAAAACAGTCACCTCATCCCTTTATAGATATACAATGTATGTAATGGAAATACAATAAAATAGAAGTATAAATTAAATAAAATTAATTGGCCTGAAAGTTGTTATCTCGTCCCTTCCATTTCTTCATGCTTTTTAAAATCTCATTCATTCGATGGATTTCCAGTGTACAGGGCTCCTCTTGAGCCAAAAGATCTACCACCACTGGGAACTCTGACATAGCCCAGCCCCTGGGACACTTGACCAATGAACCCCATCCAGGCCTGGGGCTCTCCCAATGGTTGGGAACACACATACCCAGGCCAGAGGGCCCTGGCCATATAGAGGCTGTCATTATACCCAGGAAAGGGATGGTGCATCAGAGCTCTGGCAGACTAGCATCCATCCTTGGGCAGGGCTCAGCCATGGAGGAGAGGGGAAGAGGGCAGAAGAGGTTTCACCCTCTTACTTTAAATAGCACTTCACCGACCCTGAAATACATTACCAAGAATCTTGTGAGTCCGCCATACACGTGCATCAGTCTCTCACTGACCCGGGGTGGGAGGCAGATGCGCATATGTAGCTGATGCATACAATTCTGAGTAATATAACTGAATTTTTTAATTTGACATAGATTTTTTTATGCAGGTGACAACATTACTAAATTAGGAGTTGGGAATTTTTGGTGGTGAACGGGAATCTCCCTGACATACCAGGAGACTTAGTAGGTATGGCCAGCAGCCTTCAGCTTAGCAGGTTCCTCAGATGAGCTGCTCCACCCTTGTGGCCAGAAGCTACAATGGTAGCTCAGAGCTCATTTTCAGACAGTCAGCCAGCCTGCAGCAGTCCTACTACCATCAGTGGAAGTCAGATAGCTCCCTTACAAATGAGTCACTCCGATCCTGTTCATACAAAAAAAAAGGGACTCCTGGCCACAGATACTTGAGCCTCAATGGCCAGCCCTTTTTGGCTGGGAAACATGAATAACCAACGGCCTTAAGAGAAAAGCACTGTGACAAACTTTCCACTCTAACTGTTTACGTTTTGAAGGATCTTTCCGTAACAAAGAGAGCTATACATTGCCTTTTATTAACTAAAAAAACAAAAAAGAAGAAAACAGGAAAAAATTAAGCACGGATGATGAGGCCTTGTCTACATTTCAGAAATCACCCATTGCTGAACATGGTGAACTGCAAACATAGACAAAGACAAACTTTGTACACTACCATTTCAAAAACTAACCAGAGTTTCAAAAATGTCACTTAACGTGACAGGTTTCAGAGTGTGATTTGTCCTTGCCTACATGTGGGGGTTAAACCAGGCTTAACACCGGTTAAACTGTATCCTTTATCAGCACTAGGTAATTTTCTTAGTATAGAGAAGACATTAAGGGGTCCCATGACCATGGCCCAAAGGCTCTCTGAATACTTTCATTTCTCAGCATCTTTCATCTAAAGATCAAAGTGTTTTAGGAACATTAATTAAGGCTCATCTAGGTAGTTAAGGCTTCATTTTACCTTCCAATAAAATACAACCATCTTTGAGGTGGAAGAACAGTTAGACTAGGAGCGAATTATATGGTATTTTAGAATTAAGATAGGAATAAAATTAATTTTGCATCCAACTGAATTTAGAGGTAATTTATGCAGAAAATATAAATATCAGAGTTGAAATTTGGCCAGAACAACACTTTACATTAAAGTTCCTAGACCAAATATTTGTATCACTGATGGTCATGACATCTGAAAGGTGGCACCTCAAGCAGTACAGTACTATATACATGGGTTTTGGTTCAGTGTGACTAAAAAGGAAGAATTAGCCTACCGAATGACAATACTACTAACGACAGGAATTCCTGAGTGGTTACCCAGCTCAGTTTTGCTTAGCTTGCAATTTTGCCTTGATCAGAGTATAAAGAGACACGTCTGCAGCACTGAAGACAAGCACTGTACAATAATTAAGAAAATTACTAAGCAGTTTGTTCTATATTTTGAAACCAGAATGAAATATCCTCCATGGAAAAAACTTCAACTCTAGCCCCAAATGTCAAATAACATGTTTCCATAGTATTAAACTAGGATTTAAATCAAATTATTGAACCAGTTTTAAACAATTTCTAAAGTGGTTTGACTGGTTGATCAGGATAAGGCCAAACTGGAGTTTAAAAACCTTGATCCAATGCAGCTAGAGCACAATGACTGGCCAAAACATTACAGGGGAATCTGTTTAGGCCATTTGGAAGTTCAACTGAATACAAAAGGTCACTACAATTTTATTTTTTTATGCTTTTCTTCCACAGGGCAGCTTTGGCCCTTAGGTTGAAGCCCAATGAGATTCTGCAACAAAATATGCTTAGCTGACTTTTTCCTCAATACAGCCCTTAGCCTGCAGGCTGTACCAAGGGCTAAAACAAACAAAAAAAAAAGATATAGAAGAGAGAAATGACTATTATGTGAATAAAATCCAAATCCTGCTAATACAGTGACTGTTTTATGCAGCATGTTTTCTAATGCTTTGTCTGGTGTTGTTTTAAAATGTCTTCAGCAATAGGGTTTCTACCAATTCTCTTAGAAGACTACTTGCTCTCTAACACATTTAGCAATTTTCTTAACATTCAGCCTAAATCTTCCTTATTTCAGTTCAAAACAGGTATCTCTCCCCCCAATCACTTTCACTCAGACCCAGCAAATGGTTTCTAAAGAACACCAGGTTATATTCATAATGAAAGAAATATAAATAATGCTCACTGATTTTGCTTATTTGTGCTTCAGAGCAGTATAAACTACAACTCATCTGCATACTCTCTCACATTAAACAGCCTGTTTTTTTCTTAATTTTTCCTTTTAGATTGATTATTCTGAGGTCAAAAAACTTTTGTCTCAACTTAAAGCAAATAAGGTTCCTAGTTAGAGAGGGTTTGTCTCACTGAGTGTGTTTTTTGATTATTAGGTTTCTACATAGCATTTTATCTGAAATATTTTAATAAATTGTAATAATATTACTGTTAACTTGAGCCTATTAAAAACATGCAGTTTACAACATATTTAGCATTGACTGTCAAATGCTACCATTTAACAGAGGGAAGACTTTCCGACTTTGCTGCTGATTTCAGAAAATGGGACCTTTCATCATCATCTGAACAGGTGACAATAAACCCATTATTCTAACCATTAATAATCATACAAATTAGAGCTGGAAACCCTTATCTAGGTCACCCAGTTCTCCCCTGCCAATACAGGATTGTATTGTGCTTTATTTGTTTGCTAGTGCTTTATTGGCTTGTTTCAGCAATTATTTTACACTTCAACTTACAAACATCAGGGCAGATGGATTATATTATTGATGCAGAATTTGGGAAAAATATGAGACAGTACAGTATTTGCACTGTATACGATACATTAAAACATTACAGGGTTTGTCATTTTTTTAACACTATCACCAGCAAACCAAGCTCTTGATAAACACTTAGTCAAACTGTAATTTAGTAAGCAGGCATAAGACCTCAATGATAGCACTCACAATAACAATACTCTTCACACACCTGTAAAACATCTGTTTAACAGCATCCAGCTGCCAGGACAGTGCCTTGAACCAGTGTCACAACAGTAGAAACATAGTATTTACCCACGATGCCAGGCTCCACTTTGGGGATTTTAAATTACAGTTTGATTCTGTACAGTGTCTTTCATTCAAATTTTTACACCTATGGGTTTATATTGGCATAGAGAGGGCCAACATCTGCTAAAACAAATGCACATTTCTCTCTGGCAGTTTTTCTTCTGAGACATTTTTATGTCTGGACACAATACACCCACCCTCTCTAGGCATGCCATCCTTTGTGTATAGCAGTCACATTCAGCCACACGAGTGACAGAGTCCCCACAGCACTTCAGCACACACGTTCCTCAGGTGATAGACAGATCCGGTCACCCCAGCAGCGCCCACTCACGCCCCCACTCCACAGAAAGCCCAGCCGGCGCTCCCAGGTTACTTACATTCTCAGTGTCGCGTTCATTCACCGTAGGCAATGGAGTTCTAGTGGACATTTTAATTCGCTTGTGCTGGAGCACCGGCTGCCTCCGCCAGCAAAACAAAACACCCCCCTCCCCAACAAAAACCTACCACCCCCCCTAAATAATGCTTGTCACTCTGCTGCGAGACAGTGGTTACGAAAGGCCACCATCAAGGGACGGGGTGGGGGGCTGCTTATTTCCACCGCCGCCACCCCACTTCTGAGCTATATTCCAGCCTGGCGATGGAGCAGCGACTGCCCCTGGGAGTCCTCAGGGCTCATCCTACAGCCAGCTTAGGAGCCCAGCGCGCCGAGGGGGGAGGCGGTGGGTGGTGGGGGGATCCTCGCAGAGCGCAGCGGGCTGAGGGGGGGCGAGGAAGCGGGCCGGAGAAGGCAGCGGGGCGCTGCAAAGCCCGGCCAGGAAAACAAGCCGCCTCTCCGCAGCCAGCTCCGAGCACCGGCAGCCAGGCAGGCCCGCTCCGAAGCGCTTCCCTCTCCCCCCAGCCCCGCTTCACCGGGCCTCCGCTCGCATGCTGGGCCTCCCCCACCCGCCACCGCCACCCGGCTGGCCCGGGCTCCCCTGCGCCTTCCGAGCCGGGTGTCAGGGGCCCCGCTCCGGCAGCCTGCAGCCCCCGCCCCCACTCCGCCGCTCAGCGCCGCCCGCTCCGGGATGGAGGATCCAAGATGGCCGCCCGGCTTCCTCCGCTCCGACTTGAACCGGAAGAGCCCGCCCCCTGGCCTGATGCGGGGCTGGGCGGCCGGCGCCGGCTGCTTGTTGCTAGGGGGCCTGGGCCTGGGCCTGGGCCTGGCCCTGGCGGGGCGGGGGTGGGGCGAGGCGAGGCCTTCGCAGGGACTGAGCGCCGCGGGGGGAGGGTGGCACCAAGCAGCTTCCGGTGTGTCAGTCCAGGCTTGGGGCTGCTGAGCTCACCCACCAAACCCAGCCCCTCAGCCACAGGCGCACCCACCCCAGCAACCACACAGGCCAGGTGTCGGGCTCCTGGCATGCACCAGCAGCACTGCCCTGCTCACCTCACATGGCACTCACACCACCGTGCTCCACCGCGGGTGGCATTGGCACCAACAGCACCGCCCTGTGCCACCTCCATGGCATTGGCAGCACTTCTCTGCTCTGCCTTTGTGGCATTGGCGCTAGTGGAAGCACCCTAGTCACCTCAAGCGGCATTAGCACCAGTGCAGGGCCGTCCGTAGGATTTATGGGGCCCTACGCAGTATTACTAAACTGGTGCCCCTATGCCGGATGGCAGCCCAAGCTCATAGCCTGGTGGGGGAGGGGGAGGCGGGACGAGACAGCAAAGGATAATGAGATGCCCGGCCTGCCTCATGGTGGTGGAGAGTCACAGTTCCCGGCAGAGACTCTCATACCCTCTCCCCCATGCAGAATGGACATGAAGAAAGTACCTAATTAAAAACACTAAAATCTGGGAATAAAAAATGTCAGTCACGGTTTTTTGATAGGCCCTGAAGTTTGTCAGAGAGTTATTTGCAAAAACTTTGTAGTAAGGGTGAGTAAGCTGTCCTGCTGAATACACCATTACATATAATAGAATACATGATGCAGCTCTTCTGTGTTTTACCTTTTCTTAATCAGTATTTCTAAGCTGAATTTATATTTTAAATGTACTCAAACCTTAAGCCAGCATTCCAGATTACTACATATTTAACTCACTGAAACAAAGACATTATTTTAAATTAATCAGAGAGGTTTAGTGTGTTCATAACAATGTTCATTGCTTTTAGAAAAAGAGAACAGTAATTTACTTTGTGTGATCTCCATAACAAGAGACATGGTTATGAAATTTCACCAACTTTAAAAAAATATGTTTCCAAAGATTTTAGGTATAACAAGGATTTTATGTCTTACTAAGGTACTGATTTTGCTGGAGGGTTCTTTTAAAACTAGTTCATCCGATAGTCAGAAGTAAAGAAAGGGAAACTCTTTGTCCAGCTATCTGGAAGGGAAGGACTGTTGTCCCTTTAAGGGCTCTCTTCAGTGGGGAGTGGGGGGAGAGGTGGTGAAGGGATGGACAGAAAGGACAGGAAGACTTGGAAGCACTTTTTTTTTAACTATAGTAATTAAAATGTGTATTTTAGATAAGGGAGGTCTTTTGAAGGATTTATTTAAAAAACTGTATGTCTGAAGATCCACGCATTTAAGGCTAAAGATGATTGTGCATCTAAAACTCTATGCAAGCATTTTTTAGAAATGTGATTTTATAATCTTCACCAGCTCACTAATGAAATATTTTTAAAGCAAATTTTAAACTAAGGTCCTGTAGACTGACATGTTCTGTGTAAATATTACATTAATGCACAACTGTTTTTGTCAGTAAAGTCAGAAACTGACAGTATAAAAATTTATTTGGGAATAAGCTTTCGTGGACAGCTGATGAAATGGGTTCTAGCCCACAAAAGCTTATGCCCAAATAATTTGTTAGTCTCTGAGGTGCCACAAGGACTCGTCCTTGTTTTTGCTGGTACAGACTAACAGGACTACCACTCTGAAACCTGTCAGTATATACCTTGGGGTTGGCAAATGCCTGTTAAATGGCTTTATTACCCCTTGAATGTCTCTTTAACAGTTTCAATGTTGTGCTAATAGGTCTGGCAGGCTGGAGGTTTTTTCACTTTTAAGTACTAGATTCCCTCCCAAGGAAGGCTCACCAGGCTAGAGCAGCCATCTGTGGGAGCCTGCAGAAAGGGTCAGAACAGGGATAGGAAAACAAAAGAGTGGATGCTGAGACCCAGTGGTGCCCCAAATTTTCAGGTGCCCTACGCAGCTGCCTATGTTGCCTATGCCTAAGGACGGCCCTGCACCAATGGCACCACTTTGCTCAGCTCTTGTGGCATTGGTACCAGTGGCACCACCCTGCTCCACCTCTATGGTGTTGGTGCCAGCGGCACTGACCTGCTCCACCTCATGTGGTGACTCTGCTCTGACATGCACAGCCTCAGCCCAAGTGGCACTACCCAGCTCCATCTTACATAGCATTGACACAAATGGCACTGCCCTGGTCGGCCTTGCATGGCAATAGCACCATCACCATTGCTCTGCTCCACTTCAGCTGGCATTGCGTATTCTGCGGTAATGGCCCAAGTCACTTTGTGACCCAGTAGCAATGCTGCCCACATAGGGGCAGTTACTGTAAATACAATCCCATTTTGTTATAAGAGTCACTCTAACCCTGACTCCCTTTGAAAACAATTGGGTGTTGCAGAGGTTCTCACTGTGGCCTTTGAGAGCTGGCCGATCTCATAGTGCTGGCTCCACCTTTCTGTTTCCTGCTACTAAAACATTTGAAACTAAAAACACATTAAATACTTCCTTAATATTAATTTTTGTAAACAATTGCTGTAGTTGCCCCTAGAATGTTACAGGATTGTGAAAATGCTGGGAAGTAGTCCATGTGAGATTAAATGGGAAAGAAGGTGGCCTGCATATTTGTGAATGGGAGGGGAGATGGTGCACCATGAAGGATGTGGGGGAAAGTAGTGCATGTGATTGTGAAGTGGTGAGGAGGTGGTCCACACGCTTGCAATTGGAAGGTGTCTACATTAGCAAGAATGGATGGGAAGTAGTCCACATAACTGAATGATTCTATTGGGAATGAATGGGGCGAAGGCCAGAGACAATTTCTTTATAAAAATATGGTCCACAGTATGAAATGTTGGGAAATCTCTGGTCTAGAAATGAAAACTTTGGAGCTGATTCAGCTGTCCATTAACAAAGTTAGAGGTTATGCCCCTGGGTTTTCAATCCTGAAGCTTATTTGCCGAAAGCAAAATCACAAGAGACTGCAAGATGGGGCCCTTACACTCAATCCAGAAGTTTTAATTTCCCCTTGTGGTAACAGTATATTTAAGGCTCCAGCCCTAAAAAGGGGCTGTGTAAGTATGGCCCTGTGATGGGGTGTTCACTTCACACTAGCCTGGAAAGGGTTAGTGTGGCTTAGGAGGGGCTAAATTAGCAGATAGGCTACACCTGAGGGAGAGTTTATGTTTGACAGGAAAGCACTGACATGGAGCCCAGCTGGACAGGAATAAGCAGGGCTGGTATAAAGTCAAGAAGTTTACAGCAGAAAGAGGTGGAAAATGAGGCCCAGTTAGGCCTGCCAGTTTTGGTTGGCAATATTCCTGGAGGTTTCATCACATAACAATCTTTAATTAAAGATTAATCTTTAATTCCTGGAGACTCCAGGGCAATCCTGGAATGTTGGCAACCCTAGCCCCAACTAAAAAAAAATACTCGTTTGCAATTCTTTAAGAATACTGGAAAAGGTGTGAGACTGTAAGTCATGAACAAGATATGAAGTACAGTGCATGGTGTCATAGACTCAGGAAATGAGTCTGCTATGCCACAAAACTGAAAAAGGAAAAAGGTGGCATTTTGCAAGCCTGTAGTCTTTCTCTGGGCTTAGAAGGAAAAAGGAAGAAACCCAGGGGGAAGGTAGAAGCCCTGGGCTCCAGATCCCAAAGGAAGGGTTTACCAAGAAGGGGGTGGAGTGAAAGTCTGGTAGAGATGTGGGAGGAAAAGGATCAGGGAAACAGTTGTAAGGTTTTCAAGCAGTGCAGACCTTGAACACTATTTGAGGGTTGCTGAGATGGAACCCAGTGTACTGAGTGGGCCTTGGTTCTCCTACTAGTCACTGGACATAGCTTTGAACTGGAAGTCTGACAGGAATGATTCCTGGTCAACCAGTTCAGTGATTTTGATTCCCTGGAAGGGGAAAATGATAGTGACTTGGTCTGAGGCCCAAGCCACAAAGAGGGAGCACAGCAATTCCTGAAGCATAAGAGGGGCTGCAAAGTGAGTGAAAGACAGAAGTGGGTTTCAGACTCAGTAGAGCTGTTCCGTAGATGCAGCCACAAGAAGGCATGCCAGGGGTGAGTAGAGAACTCTGTGACGGGCCCAGTGGGACTTCACATGGGAGTAAGGGGCTGCACTTGTGGATCTTTTGCTAGATTGAGATATACAGTATTATGGGTGAGCTTTAGTGTTACCATTATGCCTAGTTCTTGTGTGTAGGAAGGGGTGAGAATCTGTTATCAAAATGTAATGCTGACAGATGGGATCGAACCTGGGACATCTGAAGCTTAGTGCGTGAGCCAAAAGCCAACTGGCTGTTAAGCAGACTTACTTAACACTCTCTCTTAGTGGTCTCAGGACCATTAGATGGGACAGAACACCACACCCAGAAGGTGTGTGGGCTACATAGTTTCCCGAGCTGAGGAAATGTGTCCTGAGCTTCAGAGTCTTCCCAGTTGACCTCTCACTTGGATTGCTGACAGATCCTGGTTGTTAGAGGGTGGGATTGAACCTGGGACTTCTGGAGCTTAGTGCATGAGCCTCTACTGCAGGGATGGCTGTGGCTCTCAGAAGTTAATATGTGGCTCCTTGTATAGGCATCAACTCTGGGGCTGGAGTTATAGGCCGTAACTTTCCAATGTGCTGGGGGGTGCTCACTGCTCAACCCCTGGCTCTGCCACAGGCCCTACCCCCACTCCACCCCTTCCCGCCCGCTCCCCTGACCCTGCCGTGCTCTCACTCCCCACCCCCGAGCCTCCTGCACCCCATGAAACTGCTGATGGGGAGGGAGAGGGAGGCGCTAATTGGTGGGGCTGCCTGTGGGTGGGGAGTGTGGGGAAATGATGGGAAGCTGCTGCCGTATTACAGTGGCTCTTTGGCAATGTACATTGGTAAATTCTGGCTCCTTCTCGGGCTCAGGTTGGCCACCTCTGCTCTACTGCATGAGCTAAAAGCCAGCTGGCTTTTAACTAAGGCAGTAGAGCAACCTCATTTAACTCTCTCTCTTAGTGGTCTCAGTGACACTAGATGGGACAGAACACCACACCCAGATGGTGTGTGGGTTACAAAAACACACTGCATATAGTCAGTACTTATTTTGCATAACCAGTTTTAAGAATATTCATATTCCTTATCTTGGATGCAGAATAAATTTTAAATTAAAGAACATAAAGAAATGTCACTACCACACATGCTCAGTACATAATGATTTAGAAACAAGATATCCATTTTTCTTTCTCAACACTGCTGAGGACTTGATCCCATAAGAATAATACCTTGCCATTCTAAGGCAAACTGCGTCTGGGGAACATAATATCTGTTAGCATCTGGGGAACTTAATCACTACTCCCCGTGGGGGTAGGTATTATTGTTCCTATTTTTAGAGATCTTGTCCTAACACTGCCCTAGCTGAGGAGTGTCACACTGTTATCCTTAGAACTAGAGTAGTCTGCACAACATATACCTCCTGCCCTGTGGGGCAATGGCCTGTGGATCTGCATAGTTGCACAGAAAGTCCTCATGGACCTGTGTCACACAGGGCTATACACAGAGCTGGCTCTGGCTTTTTTGATGCCCCAAGCAAAAAGAAAAAATTTAAAAAATCGGGGCGGCCAGAACTGCAAAGGAAAAAAAAAAAACCAAAAAACCCCACAACCTGCGGTGCAGCCGGAGTGGCAAAGCAGGGAAAAAAAACAAACCTGCGGCGTGGCCAGAGAGACAAAGCAGGGGGGCGGGGGGTGAAACAAAAAAACCTGTGGTGCCGCCGGAGTGGCAAAGCAGGAAAGAAAAAAAAACCTGCGGGGCGGCTGGAGCCAGGGTGCAGGGGGAATCCCTGTGCTGCAGATGTGCCCCAGCTAGCGGGGGGGTGAGGGAGGGAGCCAGGGGGAGAGAGAAAAGGGGGGCGGCCAGGGCTTCAGCGGGGTGCTCACCATGGGGCCCCGACCACTGTTCCGCCTGCCAGGCGGGCTCCGCGCTACTCTGGTTGGTGGAGAGGGAAGGATGCAGGCTCCTGGACTTGCTGAAGACCTGGCACCGGCTGGGGCAGATGGAGTGCGCAGGGCGCTCCCCTCCTCTGCGCGATCGGCGAACCAAAAAAAAAAAAAAAAAGCGGCCATGCTGCCCTAGGATTGGGCGGAATGCCGCCCCGTAGAATCTGCCGCCCCAAGCACAAGCTTGCTCAGCTGGTGCCTGGAGCCAGCCCTGGCTATACATACCTTGTTTAGGCTGTCCAAATGTGTTGCTTCACCACATACAGATACACACATAGGGGAACCAATTTTTTCTTGTTGCAGGCAGGATCCTCTGCACTGACAAGGAGGAGGGATTTGCCTCTGTCTAGCTTACCAAGGTCACAAAGGAAGTCTGAAGCAGAGCTAGAAAAAGTATACAGGTTTCCTGACACTCAGTTCTATGCTTTAGCCACAAAGCTATTCTTCACCCTTTTCTTTCTCAGCTGCCAATAGAATATGTTCCTTACACTGTGTTTCTAAAAACTGTAATTGACTTATGATGAAGTCAAGAAAAGGAACAAAATAGACAGGTTTGCTTTGATCATTAATCTGATTAATGGTCTCAGACTGCACTCGTGGGATTCCAGCTAACATCAGGGTGCCTGATCCCAAAAACACTTAAGCCTGTGAGTAACTATCAGCAGATGAATGTACCGGTAGTTACTCACAGGCATAAGTGTTTGCAGTATCAAGGTCAATGAAAGTTCTGTGCACAGATACTAAATAGCATTAAAAGACAAAAATTATATGAAATAGTTTCCTAATACTACTTTTCCTGTTAGCAATGGTTTGCGGAATTGGACCTAAATTGTGCAGTTGTGAACATCTAGGGTGAAAATCCTGGTTCCATTGAAGTCAATGGGAGTGTTGCCACTAATTTCTATGGAGCCAAGATTTCATCTGTATATTTTAAATTGACACTTTTTGGATTATAATTTGATTATATTACATTTGATTATAAAATGATTTTGTAGTTAGAACTTGCCAAAACAAAAAAATATATAATGCATTAATCAGTGTAGCTGCTCATTGGAAATAAAGCAGCAAAATATATATATATATATTTTCACTTTTTTTTAAAAAAAAAAATGAAAAAAAAATATATATTTTGCTGCTTTATTTCCAATGAGCAGCTACACTGATTAATGCATTTTTTTCATATATTAAAACACCTTGCATCAGGGATAATGACTTGTATCGCAGCAACCTTATTTTTTAATTTTGTTTTTGTCTCTCCATGAAATAGATGGGTTTATTTCAAACTACATCTGTTTACTCTTTTTTTCCTTCTTAAAAATGTGGTTATAGTCAGAAAAGGCCTGGCATGACAAAGCCCTGGCTGAGACGATTTAGTTGGTTTTGGTCCTGCTTTGAGCAGGGGGTGGACTAGATGACCTACTGAGGTCTCTTCCAACCCTAATATTCTATGATTTTATGATTAGGGCATAAATTTAACAGCACGTATAATCACAGTAATTAGGGGGGTTAATCACAGTTGCAGTGGGAAACATAAGGTTGAATTTCCTGACGTGTGTGTATAAATTCTAAACTATACTATTGTATCAGGTTTTGATCCTGCAAAAGTGTCCATAAGCACAGAGCCTTGCCTCTGTATGAAGTCCCATTGGGACATATTTCTGTCCCCACTTTTAGGGCTAGAGACTTAAAGACATTTCATATCAACAAGCAGATCTTCAGCAGGTGTAAATAGCATCATTGCAGTCAAAGGAGCTTTGACCATTTATAGCTGCTGAGGACCTGCCCCAACATGTTGCAAATTAAAAAACTTTTATGTACCAGAAAAGAGACTATCGTGGCCTTCCTCACACCTTTGCCAGTTTGGGCTCACCCATTTAATAGTCATGAAAGCATACATCTGTTAGCCCTACCCATGCTATGTGGATTGGGTTCTGACGGGTGATTATTTTGATACCTCTTTTTAGAAAATGTTGCGCAATGGAACATCTACTGGAATGTTCTGTCACTCTTTGTGTTTGAAATATCAAATAATTGTCAAAGAATACAAAATCCTAGGGATGTTCTATAATGTGAAGGGGAAAATGTGTTATTTTGAAAATGGAGTATGATGAGGCTATTGATAGAAAAGTAGCTGATCACTGCCTACAATTAGAAGCTGAATCAATATTTCATATCGACTTATAATTAGGACCTGCCCAAATCTTGGGCCCTGTGAAAAGCCTATATAAATGGCTTTTCCACAGGGGAGACATTGGAGGAGGAAGAACATAAGAACGGCCATACTGGGTCAGACCAAAGGTCCATCTAATCCAGGATTCTGTCTGCTGACAGTGGCCAATGTCAGGTGCCTCACAGGGAATGAACAGAACTGGTAATCATCAAATGACCCACCTCCTGTTGCCCATTGCCAGCCTCTGGCAAACAGAGGCTAGGGACATCATCCCTACCCATCTTGGCTAATAGCCATTGATGGACCTATCCTCCATGAATTTAGCTAGTTCTTTTTTGAAACATAGAATAGATATGTTTCAGAGTAGCAGTCGTGTTAGTCTGTATCAGCAAAAACAAATTTATTTCAGCATAAGCTTTTGTGGGCTACAGCTCACATCTTGGGTGCTGTAGCCCACGAAAGCTTATGCTGAAATAAATTTGTTAGTCTCTAAGGTGCCACAAGTACTCCTGTTCTTTTTATAGAATAGACAGAATCTCCTCAGAATGGTAGCAAAGCTGCTCTGGGATCTCCACTGCCTGCAGATGAGAAGGGAGGGAGAGAGCTGGCTATGAGGTGCATAACTGCAAATCCATCAACCACACTTCTGCACCTTTTCCTGATCTGTCTATGCCTACCTTCCAAACTCCACTCCTTATACTACAGAAGACGGGGTGCCTTTGGAGCAATGTTTATGGACCAAAAGGGGAGTGAATTTCCTGCCTGGTATCTCTGTATTCTGCCATCTCCTACACAGGGCAGGATCACACCAGTTCCAATGCCATTTGGGCCATGAGCATGCATGGAGCAGCTAGGTGGGAAAGATTTGGGCCAGAATCACAGAATTGAGGAAACTATGGTTAAAACAGTGTGATTATATGTTAGGTACAAGGTCAGGGTTTAAAAAGCTAAAAAATAAAGTTTTAGAATGCCTTATGCCTTTAGAATGAACTCTCACGAGTCATACAAATACAAAAGTACAACTGGCCAAAATTTTTCTAGGTGTAACTACACTGAAGTCAGTGAAGGGACACTAGCAGTGAATTTAGTCCAATATGTTTAAAACTAACAGAGTTGTTTTATAACGAGCTTCCATTCATATTACTGCATGTCCCTGATGGAGTTACATCTTAAACATAAATCCTTTGCCTTCTGAGTCAGGCATGTTCCACCTACACTGTGTTTCCTGTGTGGTTAATATTGAATCAAAGGTTCCATTCACAATGATGGGAAGAGAATAGATGACTCTAGTACATGTAATGTTTAAGTGCAAGTTAATAATTGATGTGCCTGAACATAGTAGGGAAGAAATTGTTTTCTAACAATGAGAGAAAATCTGGATGGTGGTGAGGGGTATTAGGAGCCTATATAAGAAAAAGACCCCAAAATTGGGACTGTCCCTATAAAATTGGGACATCTGGTCACCCTAATCTGCTCCCACAGAACACTCTGTTCCAAAGTCCCCTGCCTGGCCTCAGTTCCATACTGACACAAACAGGCACACTACAAATTCTAGTGAAGTAAAATTTGTTTAGGTAAATGAATTAACCCTACAATTATATTAGTGCTCAAGGTACCACCTACATATAAACAACCTTCTGCAAAAACATTAGAACAAGGATTTAATTTTTTTGTGTATTCTGTGTGTCTTTGCTGTAATATGATGGTTCAAATACAAGTCTCCTTGTCAAAAGTATGAGTGAATATGGTGCAGGTGAAAGCAAGGGACTTACAGGACTGACTTGAGCCAAGTGTAGTGCAGGCAGATGGTGTGCAAGTTTCCCAATATAGCTCTACCAAAGTACTTAAATCTTGACCTACAACACCTCTGCTATTCCAGTTCTAAGCCTCCCTTTGCCTGCTATTCCACTTAGGCTATGCTGAGTGCAACAGGGAATATAGAAACAGTTGGGTTCTTTTCAGTTTTCACTACACATTCCAAACTGTAGGTATGTTGTTGTAACACTTTTTTTAACGATAGGAAATGGGGTAGGGGTGGAAAGAAATCAGACACTCATATGAAAATACTTGGTGGAAGAACAACAGTTTCATCTCACCAAAATCATATGAATACTTTCTAACATTCGTCATCATAATCCTGTTTAGAATTCTCTATTCGTGACACATACACACATAAACTGCATTTTATAGAGAAAGACATGTTTTATTATCCAAGTAGATATGTAGAAACAAAAGTGAATTATATTACAAGAAATTGTTGACATTATCAAAGAAATCTTCAAATGAAAGGACCATCAATCATTTCATGCAAAACTAGGTTAATAATGGAATTTATCTGTATAGTTAACTGAAGTCACATCCTGTGCAACACTAATGAAACTGACAGAGGTTCCCCAAGATGTAAACCAGGGCAGGATCTGTTCCTTAAAATTAGTGACATGCCTAAAACTAATAATTTTTGAGAGAAGTTTATAACTTAGTCCCAGAATAATCGAGTCAGTGAAGAGTGAAAAAGAATGAATAAGGATACTAGCTGCCACTTGACATGAAGCCCAAGTTTGCTTTCATGGAACGTGATGGCAAAACTCCCAGGATTGGGTCTGCGATCAGCATGAGCCATTATTAGGCATCAGAGGGGTAGCCGTATTAGTCTGTATCCACAAAAATGATGAGGAGTCCATGCATCTGAAGAAGTGGGTTTTATATTCATGAAAGCTTATGCCCAAATATATCTGTTACTCTTTAAGGTGCCACCAAACTCCTTGTTTTTATTATTAGACAGACCAACGTTGTGCAACCTGTCTGGATCATCCAGTGCTTTATGCAGTTAAAAAAAAAAAAATCCCTCCCAGGATGAAATCCATGTGAATTACATTCATCTTCCTGGGGCAGAATTTGGCCTGAGACTTGGTGCACACAGGAGTTCTTCATTTTTTTTATATATCTTGGAATTTCTCTTTGCATGTTTCTAATTTATTTTTTATATATTACATAAAATTATGTAAAGTTTTAAAAATAATAGCACACATATCAGTACAAACACAGGAAATTAACACAAATTACTTTTCCTCCCTTGGCTATTGCTCTTTCCCCATTTTCTGTTATTTTTCTCTTGCCCTCTCTAAGCAGTGTCCCACTTCATCATTCGTAAAAGGACTAGCTTTTTCCAGACCTCTTTGATAGCCTTAGTGTGAAGGATGAGGATTCTCTGGCAAGATTTGCCCTTGAGACTATAGGATCACATAGGTAGAGTTGGAAATATTTATTAGATCCATGATTACCACCAATGGAGTTTCCTTTGGCTGGAACTGAATATGGTATCAGTGCAAAAAACAAAAACAAAAAACCAACCTTTCAGCCCCATTACACAAACTGGGATAGGCTTCATTTTCTACCGGGTCTCTCTCCATTTTCCATGGTGGTACTGAAAATGGAACTGGCTGAAAGATTTACGCTCAGAAAGTTTTCTTGTCAAAAAAAAAGAAAGAACCATTTTATTTTTTATCAAATGGTTTTGGGGCTTTGAGGTTTTTCAAAATTTAAACAACATGTTGTGGGAAATGTAGTCTGGTTTTTTCATTTTCATTTCTGGTTTTGCATTTTGTGAAATTTTGCATTTTCACCCATTTTCCCCTCCTCCACCACCTTTTTTAGTGCCAATATGAAAAAAAGGAATAAGGGGAGGGAAAGAGGAGGAAAGGGTAAAAGAGATAAAAAGAAGGAAAGGGGGGGATCAAAATTGTGGTTTTTTTATAAAACATTTTCATGAAAATTTTTGAACAAAAAATTATTCCCTTTTGAAACCAGCAGAATGAAAATGACTTTTTTTGCAAACATTTATTTCTGTTTTTTGACCAGCTCTAGTTGACAGCAGTTTTATTCTATCAATACTAGCAGTTAGACTGGTTTCAACACCGCCTAGGGAGTGCGATAGGAATATCAGCAAGAGATCATTTTTCCATTAGAGATGGACCTTGTGATGCTAAGTTACAGAGAGAAAGGACAGCTGCAGTGAAACAGCGTGGGTCAGACAGACTTCTAGACACTTACTGGAGGGGAAAAGGGGAGCAAGAAAAAAGACATGAGACACAAAGGAAGATTTGAAAGCCTGGAAACACACACGAACCTCAGGAATAAAACACAGGGAAAGAAGTGGATGCTGGAAAAACATACAAACACTAAGAATGTAGAAATTTTCCTCTTGCTTAAAACCACAGTAATTACAAGATGTTACCCAAACGAGTGAAGTATTACTCAGGCCACGTCTACACTACAGGATAATATCGAATTAGCTAAAATCGGTTTTATAAAACTGATATTATAAATTCGATTTCATGCGGCCACACTAGGCACAGTAATTCGGC
>NC_133772.1:133589996-133625029 GCF_003597395.2 Chelonoidis abingdonii | reverse complement strand
CCAGTTTGCTATGAGGAAGACGGTTCCCCAGCCATTACTGTACCACTACAAACACTACTGCGGAACATAACTGGGAGTCATTTCCCATTTTTACCCAGGCGCCCACCAGCCATCCTCACTAAGGCCAGCCAGAGACTCACGGGCTGATAGCGACGATGGATATCAGTCATATTGGCACAGTTACCACCGGGAGGGGAGAGAGCAGATCCTGTCTCACTGGCTGCAGCATCGCTGTGTACCAGCAGCATTTCAGTACACATAGGGTGACACTGAAAGAGTCAAGACTGATATTCTTATCAACTTTTCTTTCACGTGCTGAGGACAGCGGGGAGAAACTAGGAGTAGTCGCAACTGACACACACACACCAGACCGCTGTGTTTGACCTAACATAACCCACTAGGGAGTCAGCAGAGAACACCTGCACAGAGTACTATTTCAGAGGAAGACTGCTGTGTAACTGTGGGATAGCTTGGACGTCCTCAGTACCCCCTCCCTCCCTCCAGTTGCAGCCATCCCATTTGCATTCATTATTGGCTTTCCTTTACCACTGTCATGCAAGCACCTGTGTAGCCTGGACCTCTTAGATTTCAAACGCTTTGGCAATCTCGTCTTCTTGTCATACGAGAGTCTCTGACCTACAACCCGATTTGTTCCCCATAAAGCGATCAGATCCGATATACTCCCGTCACAGATCACATGCTGGAGCTCTTTCTGGGATTTGGGACTGCATAGCGCCATCGCTGCATTACAGAAGCACTCACACGACTGGGGCAAACAGAGAAATGATCCAATTCAAAAGTCTTCGCCGGGGCTCTTCCTGTTCCAACTGCCCCACCTGCATCCAAGTCTCAGCATTGCTGTCCAGAGCGGCTCAGTGTGACCCTGTGGAGATACGCCCGGAGGCCATATAATGCTGTCGTTTCCGTCCACACTAACCGCTAATCTGATATGTTAGATATCGAATTTAGCGTACTCCTCTTCGTCGGGGAGGGGAGTACAGAAATCGATTTAAAGAGCCCTTTATATCGATATAAAGGGCGTTGTAGTGTGGACGGGTACAGCGTTAAATCGATTTAACGCTCTTTAAATCAATTTAAATGCGTAGTGTAGACCAGGCCTCAGGTCTTAAAGCAGATATGATTCTATACTGCTAAACTTTGGGAGGTTTTAATTTTCTAATGAAAATTGTCTTATGACAATTTTGCAATTTGGCTTACTAGGTTGACGCCTAGGATATGTCTACACTGAATCTGAGAGCACGCCTCCCAGTCTGGGTAAACAGACTAGCACTAGCCATGGGCAGTAGATAAAGCTTCCCCTGGGGGAGTGTAGTGGGGTGGTCACCCCACTCCTGCCCTGAGGGGGTCAAAGGAGCCCTGGAGAGGGCTGTGGCAGAGAAATGCTAGGCTGATTGGGGGAAGCACCCACAGGTGGGGCCACGCCCCAATCAATAAGAGGGTTGAGGGCCAGCAATTGAAACACACACTCTCTCTCTCGCTTCTTGAGAGAGAAGGACCTGGCTGCCTGGGAGCTGAGAAGGTTACCTGAGGCGGAGCAGTGTTGGGGAAGAGCAGAGGGAGCTGGGGAGCTCCAGCCAGGAAAAACCCCAGGCTGCAGGCCTTGCTAAAAAAGCTAGATAGGTACTGGGGCTGTAGAGGGGCAGTCCAAAGATAGGCAAAGGCAGCAGGTCCTAACCCCCTTGCTGATGAGTGATTTACAGACTGTAGTTGGCCCCAGGGAGTGGGAGCTAGATGATGAGTGGCAGTAGCCACTGAGAGAAGGTGGATTTAGAAGGTTGGGGGTTCCCCTGGGATGGCAGACCCAGAGTGAGGGGGTACTGTGCTGAGCAGAACCCCTGGGCAAAGTGCACTGGGGGCTGGGAGGGATGTGGGCCAGTGGCAGGTGAGACACTGGCCTGCAGAGTGTGCTGTGGACTGGAAAGAGCTAATTCCGAAGATGACCAGCAGGAGGCACCATGCCGGTGACTTGTTGCCCCCTCCCCAAGAAGCTAGCTCCTGGTCCTGCATCTTCTGCCCACAGCCCTGCCCACACTGCACCCCTGCTCTGCCCCCACTCCACTCCCTCACCACTTGTCACCCCCCCACCCTTGAGGCTCCCACTGCCCGCCGCTCCAGGCATCCCTCCTCTCCTCTACCCTCCACCCCCACGAGGCCCCTACCACTTGCATCTCCACATCCCTCTTCTCCTCCATCCCCTTCCCTATGAGGCCCTTACCACCCTCAGGGATGCAGTGAGTTGTGGGGACCTATGAAGAGGTGGGAGGAGAGAAGGTGACTCAGCCAGGCAGTGGCAGGCAGTGGGGGTCCTGAGGAAGGGACAGAACAGGGATGGGAAGAAGCGGAGCATGGGTGGGGCCACCACGGCCCAGGCATCTGGTGATGTGTCGGCCGTGGCTATGTCAGGGGAGCCTTTGTCTCCTCTGGCTTATTATACCCGCTGCCTATGGCACTAGCACACTAAAAACAGCAGTGTGGATGTTCCAGCTCAAGGTCAAGCTCTGAAGCCTAGGAGCCTGAGCTTCTGCTTGAGTGGAAATTTCCAGATGGCTATTTTTAGTGCACTAGCTTGAGCCTTGCTATCCTGAATCTGTCTACCCGAGATGGGAGACTTGCTCCCAGCTGCAGTGCAGACATACCCGTATAGGCCATCTTCAGACAGAAGGAAAATACAGTGCGATCCAAGTTCAAGGCAGAAGGGATTCCAAGGTATTCTGGTAGGGGGCAGAAATGCACTCATTCCAAAAAGGCTAATACGCTGACTGACGCTACCTGGGGCATGAAGAAAGCCTGAAGATGAAGGGCAGGCACCAGAGTCCAAACTTTCCAATATAATAATTTAATGTTGAAGTGATCAAAGAAACCTAGGGGAGTTAGATGCACAATTTCTAAGCCTAAAATATTACAAAATAATCTTTAAAGTGCTTTTTAAAGAAGAAAATAGTGATATTAAGTTAAAACTTTAAAATGCTAATTTTAAGAATAGAGGCAAGAACAAAATTCAGATCCAGGTGATCTTGATATTTGATACACTTTGTTTTCATAGCACTAAGTTCTTCCTGACCAGGACTTCAGAATAACTGAAGAGTTTTACACTGAAAGCCCCATGCATGCTAGGACAGGTCTCTGGAAGTTTTAGTCTGTCCTGTATGAATACTTGTACACAGGGCCAGATTAACTCCCCTGTGGGCTCTGGGCTATTAGATTTTTGTGGGACCCCTGGGGGTTTGGAGTGGGGGTGTGGCTGCAGCTCCACCTTGGGGGGTGGGCTCTGGGGTAGGAGCAGGGATGGGACAGGTGGTTGGGGTGCAGCAGGAGGTGCAGGCTCTGGGTAGGAGTTCAGGTGAAGGAGGGGGGTCAGGACTGGGACAGGGGGGTTAGATACAGGAGGAAGACTCTGGGCTGTGGTAGGAGGTTGGGGTGCAGGTGACTCCTAGTCAGTGGCGCAGCAGGGCAAAGGCAGGATTCCTGCCTGTTCTGGCTCCACACTGCTCTGCCACACACCCAGGTGGCCAACATGTCTGGCCCCTAAGCACAGGGGCCAAGCTGCTTTGCACAGTGCCCACTGCCTGTGCCCACAGACTCCACCCCTGTAGCTCCCATTGGCCATGGTACTCCGCCAATGGGAACTGTGGGGGTGGTGCTGGGGGGTGGGGACATTATCCAGAGTTTCTCTTAACACCCCTTGCCTAGGACCCTCAGGAGCACATCAGTGAGCCGGCGCTTGCGGCTCCAGCCCCAGGGGCAAGGCTTGGGGACTAGTGTCCAGCCTGAGGAGACTTGCCACGGGCTGGATGAAAAGAAGCAGTGGGCTACATATGGCCCACAGGCCTGTGAGGACCCCACTTAGCCCAAGGCCCTGGGCTGAAGCCCCTAAAGCCCCTGCATTAATCCATTCTTGTTTGTACAGCACATATGCAATCAGTAGAGATTATGGGTGCTCACCTACTGTGAGGGAATATCTGAGAATATACATAGAAAATAAGATAAACTTGTTAAGGAGGCTAAGTGCTTTTCTCCTAACGAGCTCCCAGGAACTGATGATAATATACATACCACTTCCTATGAAATCCACAGGAGCTATTTGTGTGTAAACCAAGAGCAGAATTCATCACAGTCTTTAACACCTGGAAAAAAGACTAATGTTTTCTAATTATTTCATTTTACTGTGCTTCATCTGCTGTGGTTTAGTGTGTTTCTTTTTAATGTTTTATGTAAGTGAATAATATACAGCAATAAAAATATGCTTACTGGCAAAAGATGTGTATCTAGCTATACAAGGAAAAATGGAAAATGGTGTAGAAGAATAGCTCTGGGTTTGCAAGGCACAACAAAATGCATATACGACAGTAATTTATATTAAATACAAGAAAACCTGAAGATTATTAAGGTTGCAAATTCAAGAACTCAAAAGTGAGGCAATGTCAGAATTAGGGTTGCCTGTGCAACCTTAATTCAGCCCCATTGTGTGTATGCATTTTGATAGTCTTTAATTATAGGGTCACATTTTTTTCCAGTGGATCCTTGCCTTATTCCATGTACAGAATGGACCTGACAACTCAGGGCTGTGTACGGAAGGAAACTTGTCTGTAGGACCCCTGCCTCAATCACTGCAGAACCTGAAGGTGTGTGCTATCTGTAGTACTGGGGCAGGTGATTGCAGCAAGAGAAAGGATGGTCTTGTGGTTAAGGCAGTTGAATGCTGCCCCACAGAATTTGATTCTACCTCTGCCTCTGTCACAGAGTTCCTATGTGCCGCTAGTCAAGTCACTTAAACCAAACTTTTCATTGGTGGGCATTCAAAATTAGTGGATGCTTTTGACCTTAATCTCTCTGTGCATCAGTTCCCCATATTTCAAATGAGGATAATACCCCATCATCTCATAGGGGAGTTGAGTAAATAGATTCACTGGTGTTTGGGAAGCACTCGGATATAGATGAATGCCATAGAAAATCCCATGAGGAAATTCATAATTCTATCTTCACAGTGGGGTTTGAATAGTATGCAGTAAATGGGGCCTGGGGCCATGCACTGAACAATAAGGACAAAACAAAATATTTAATTGCTGTCACTAAGTGAGCGCCATATGTTCCATGCAGGGGTGAAAAAATCATATGGGATCATGTAAGACTCTCACAGCAGACAGAGAAGGGGGCCAGATTAATGGTTGCACAGACAACTTTAATTTTTACATTTCCTAACTTTTGAGTGCTTGACCTGAAAATCTTAGATCATGTTTTAAGTTTCTGTGTGTGTGTGTGTGTGTGTGTGTGTAACCTGCTCGGTTTTACAGAACAAGCAAATTCCATCATGTTGCATCAGATTGTGTCCCCCCCAACCCCGCTCATCAGCTGCATTGGACCCTTTAAATCCACTGAAATGACCTTTGTCTCTTGAACTAATGGAGTTCCCAGTCTTCCCATTCTCAGTCCCTTCCCTTCCCTTCCCTTCCCATATCCAGTCTCCTGCCCAAACAGTCTCATTTTCCCCACTCCAAACTTCTTGTCTAGCCTGATCTCCCTTGCTGGGCCCCTCATCCAATTTCAGTCTCCCTTGCATCCCCTTCCTGGCTCCTTGTCCTAGTCTCTTTGCCCAGTCTGTCCAAGTTCTCCCCACTTCCTCAAGCTCCTTGTCAAATCTGTCTCCCCTCCAATCTGCCCCTGTTCTCCCCCATTACATGTTCCTACTCTGTCTCCTTCTCAGCTCCTCATACAATATGTGTCCCCACCACCCTTCCCCCTAGTCTCAATCCCAGTCTCCTTGCGTAACCCTCACACCTCCTGGATGTGGTGTTCTGTCCCAGCTAGTGGCACCGAGACCACTTAGTTAAGGTTGTAGTGCAGACTCAATCTCTCTAAAGCCAGCTGGCTTTTAGCTCATGCGTAGAGGCTCATGCACTTAGCTCCAGACGTCCTCGGTTCAATCCTGCTGGCCAATAACCAGAGTCTGTCAATGTTACACTTGCTCAACCAGTTCCAGCCTCATTTCCCACTTCCCAGTCCCAGTCTCCCCAGTGGCTTCCAGTTCTTTCTCCTTACCTGCAGCCTAGCCAGTCCCATTCAGTTTCTCTGGCCCCACCTCTGGTCCCAGTCTCACAGAACTGCTTGTCCCAATCTACTTCTTTCTCTCCGCTGGTCCACCTTGTGTCCCCTTTGCATTTGAATCAGATGGCTTCCCCCTCCATGCTGCATGAGTGTCATTGAGAGGAGGAGAGACAGGCTCCCCGCTCTCAGTTCTGGAACCCTATACCCACCCCAGCTGGGAGCAGTCATATAGGGAAAGTCCTAAAAGGCTTCTGTGACCCTGGGCTGGAGCATGCTCAGTTTCTCTGTGGGGATGGTGCATGTTCAGTCTGGTCAGCACTAGGTGCTGAGAGGCTGGAGTACACCAGAGATGTCATTTCAGAAAAATTCATGGGTGGGGTGGAGGTTTAATAAGAGCATGTAGAACATTCTCTGTCCTGAATATCATCACGAATAAGAAAAATGAGGCAATTATTGCTTTCCCATTGCTTCATCCAAAGTCTGGAGGGAACAAACCAAGACCCGGGGTAAGGACAACTGCCCCTCTTCTTCCTCTTGACTCATAGCAAATGATGCCCTTAGTGCACACTGAGAATCTTTAGAGATTTTAGCTTTAGACTTTAGCAAGTCTCTACTGAACATGTGCAAACTGCAATTATTCAAAGCTTATAACATGGCCATATTTAGGGGGATATTCACAGGGCAAAAAGCACAGTCCGGACAGAAAGTCCACCCTTTGCCAGATTTCAAGTCCAAAGCATGGGGGGAGTGAGAGCTTCTTAAAGAAAGGCCACTAGAATTTCATTTTAATGGGCAAAAGAATGTATTATTTCCTAGCCTCCTTCTTGGAAACAGCAGAACTCTCGTGGCTAAAATTTTCCAAAAACCTTCAGCCTGAGGCATTTAGCCCAAACGGTTAAAATTTGGCAAAGTTATAAACAACTGAAAACATGGTCTTAGAATGGGAAGGGTCAGGCAACCTTAATGACAGGCAGTGCTATCTTCCCCACCTACACTCATCCATTCTTTATGGGAGACATACTATGTCCATATGCTCTGAGATAGTGGTTGCTAAAATTAGAGCATATTAATTCAAAATGAATCATGGCAGTGATTTTGTACTTACTAAAATGCTGCTTTTATTTTGTGTTATTATTCTGGGAAAATCTACAAACCTCTTTGCCTCATTTTCATGCCACCAGCATTGGTCTTTGATATAAACCATCCCTGAGGCCCAAGTCCGCAGCTGGTGTAAATTGGCCCATTGCGCCATTGAAATCAATTTCAGCTGATTTATACCAGCTGAGCTTCTGGCTCTGAAATTCCATTAAATCCCCTTTTTTACAAGAAAGATGTATTACATCAGCCTTACATATTGCTCACGTTTGAAGTGGTTTAATGACTTTGTAACAAATTTATTTAAGCATCTTTTTTCTGCCTTTTCTTATTTGAAAAATTGTAATTATTGTTAAATAAAATATTGAATATGGTACCTGTGAGAAACATTGGTCATGGGATTGGGACTCAGGGAGCAAGACAATATGTTTTGGGACTAACTCCTTTCCTCTAAATATTAGGCCTCGTTCTGTTCCACTGGCGTACCTCTGGAATTACACCAGTCTAAAACTGGTGGAGTGGAGAATCAGGCCCAACATGTTATTGCTCTGTTGTGAAAGCAACTGAACACTGGGAACCAGATCCTTAGCTGATGTAAATAGGGATAGCTCCATTGACTTCATATTTTAGTAAAATTAATGAGCCAGGCTGGAATTCTTTGTGAGAGTCAAAACAGAACATTTTGGTACCAGGAGATAGGCTGGGATAGAGTTTTGGACAGGAATCAAGTACTGACAAGACATCAGGAAATAATATGCCCATCTTCACTGACTTCAATGCAGCCACACTGATGTGTTCCAGCTAAGGATCTGGGTCTGGATGTTCACTCACATAGACCTTGATTCTGAAAGGTGCTGAGTACCTCCTTCAGAAGTACTGTGTGCCCACAACTTCCACTGTCTTCCGTGGGAGCCAAGAGCAACCAGCACTTTGCAGGACTGGGACCTTAGCTACCCTGTATGAACGGATTAAGTTGGCGAAGAGCTGACATTTCCGGAAGACTTGCCAATACTTGATTCTCATCCAGAAATCAACACCTACAGTAATTCAGCCCATCTTCTGGTTCTGCAGTGTTAAGTTTTGATTCAAAGATTTCACAGCTTGACACGTTCATGTAATTACAGAATATAGAGGGCCAGAGTGTCCTCTCACACTGGTTATACACTGATGTGACTCCATTGACTTCAGTAGAGTTACTCCAGATTTACATTGGTGTAAATGACAGGAAAACCACACTTACATGTCATCAGAGAACATCACCTGATAAAGTAACAGACTTTTCCGCCCCCTCATCAACAGGGCCTTCAATTTCAATCACTGAAAAATAGTGACAAAACACATGGAAAGATGTTTATAATTCTTCTAGCCGCTGTGATTCTCAGAAATTGCCACAGCCTTATCCTAGGTTAATAGGAAAAAGTTCCAGGTTCCCCTTTCCCATCGAGGCATCAAGAAAGGGAGTGCCTGTTCCCATTCCCTGGGGGAGGAGCCCGTGTGCAAAACACTAGTTGTGATTCTAGTGTAAATCCCCATAACTGCAATTATTCTGCATACCTTCTGCATTAGGTTACACAATGACTGCGGAGAACAGCATGTTATAACAAGGTGTGTGAGTCACAAAAGGTAAGATTCTTATATAATTGTTTATAGTACAGTTCAGCTGAAAGGACTATCAGAGTACAGGAATCCTGATAAGAGAGACAACCTGGCAGAAGTAGGACAAAATAAAGCAGATATGATCCATTTAAAACCTTGTCAGTATATAGGATGAAAGAACATCTCTGGAAATCCTGCGGGATCTGGGGATCTCCCCACCCTGGACATAGATTTTAATGCAACTTTTTGGTGCTCACACATTGGGTCTGACACCATCACAGCAAACTGGGAGATGGAATTTCCTTCAAAGCCCTACATCACACAGCCCTGGCTTACATCTCTGACTTTGTCTCTTTCCATGTTCCTGTCTGCCATCCTCACTCCATCAGTGGATACCACTGTCAGTTTCTTTTCCCATAAACACCTCTGTGCCTATTTCCATGCTGCTCCTTATGCTTGGAACCAAACCTGTTTGCCAAGCCACTCCCGCTGGCCTCATTCAAAACCTTCCTAATGAGTTCTGTCATCTCACTGTAGGATGAGGATCTCAGACAGGATAGTCAAAATATGGAGAGCATTCAGAGAAAAGCTGCAAGTCTGATTCAAGAATGAGACTACGCATCTTACAGCTCCTTACACTTAGGGATGTCAGTCTATTTATGAGGTGACTTCTGTGACTACCTACATAGGGAAAAGGAGGAGGCACTTTATTCTAGTGGATAAAAGGCATAACAAGATTCAGTAGGTGGATACTGAAGCCTGACTAACTCAGACTGGAAATAAGATGCATAGTTTTAACAGTGAGGAGAAGTAACCCTTGGAACAGTTTACCAAGCACTGCAGTGGATTCTCTATCCCCTGAAATCTTTAAATCAAGACTGAAATTGTCCGTACAAGATAAGTCTTAGTTTAATCACAAGTTATTGGCCTTGATGCCAGAATCTCTGGGTGAAATTCAATGGCCTGTGTTATGCAGAGGTCAGACTAGGTGAGCACAGTGGTCCCTTCAGGCCTTATAGTCTGTATACACACACACACACACAACAATAAAAATAACAAAGCCATCCAGATGCATATTAACTTTTTCAGAGAGCTTGGTGTTCTTATTGTGACCATTGCCATTCAGCTCCACTTCTTCCCTCTGCCCTTTTGTCTGTTTGTGACTCATGAGCTGTGTCATGTCAGTTCTAGATAGTCCTTACCTGGAAGAAGTGATTATAACCTGAATCTCCTTTCTGACCAATCTCTGCTCAGGAGCAAGGGAGGCAAAGATACCATTTTAATGCTTTTCCTATTGTGGGGCCAGCTGGGAGAAGTTTCAGCCCCTGCTACAAGTTAGATAGTTGCAGGAGTGACTGTTATACCCCAGTGTGCGACTGTAAGATGGGGACTTTGAACTCGGAGCCTCATTCTTTGGCTGCCATGAGCACAGAGCATGGCAGAGGCACTGTGGTCAACACCTGAGAGAGAGAGAGGGTGCTCGGCATTGTATTTAGTGTCCCTTTGACTAATTTAGGAATAGCCTTGACTAGCTGTAGACTGGCAGGCGTGCAGGACTGGCTCAGGCAATGCAGCTAGGCAGATACAGGAATCCCCAAGTCAGGGTATCACCAATGCTAATATGATGTTTACTGCTCACGCTCCAGTGTTGCATGGCGACACAAAGCTCTGTGGTCCAGTTGACTAGCCAGGTTCTGTAGAACCTGAGTGCTTCCTGAGAGCAAAACCAACAGTGAAACCTCTCTTCTTCCTGCAAATAGGCCATGTTGTTTCTTTATAGATAAAAATGTCTACATAGCCAAAAAAAAAAAAATAAAAAAAAGAAGGTAACAGAGAGTCTCAGAGCCTGGGTCAACTGACTCAGGCTCAGGGGGCTCATGCTACAAGTGATAGCAGTACAGACATCACTCATGCTGGAGTCAGAGCTCTGAAACTCTGCAATGTGGCGGGGTTCAGAGCCCTGGCTCCAGCTCCTCCAGGAACATCGATGCTGCTATTCTTAGCCACATAGTGAGTATCCACAAGTCTGAATCAACTGGCCTGAATCAGATACTGAGGCTCCCTGGCACAGGGCTTTTCTTGCTATGTAGATGTACCCTGAGGGTGCTAATGCAGGAAGGCCAGGTCAAGAGGTGGGCCCAGTTCTGGGATGCAGGACTGCTAGTGGTCATTCTTATTTCAGCTGGCAGTGAGTCCCATAGCCTGGGTCCCATTTGAGGAAAGTTCTGTCTTCTGGAGACACAACTTTCGCCCTATTGGCTACATCTTCAAATTGGACCCACAATTTCAGCAAGCACATTGCAATGCCAAATTCCACTCATCCCATTGTGTTGGGGAAAGATTTGACTGTTGTGGAGGGCATCCACTGGGATAGACTAATATTATTAATCCTTTGCTGTCACAAGCACTAAATACAATGCCTGCAAGCCCTGCTTTAAAATCTGCTTAAACACAATACACCTTAAGATGTTTATTGTCTGAGTGTTTCAGTTACCTGGTACAAATGTATCGTGTTATTTTTAATCGGCATGTGCACGTGTGCGCGCGCACACACACACACACATACACACTTTTAGGTGCTGGTTGAAGGAACTGGTAGCTGCAGATTCACTCTTTTGTGCTAGGTTCTGATCCTACCTCAGGATCTGTTAGTGCAACCTCCTGTGTTATTGCCTGCAGTGGGACTCCGCATGAGCCCAGGAGTACAAGCTACCAGATGTTAATTCAAGATCTGGGCCCTAACTGGCTGCCAAAATATGAAAATTTGTAACTGATACTACTTCTTAGCTTAGCATGGAGTCCTGGTCAACGACTAGGGCTCCTAGGCCCTACGGCAAAACAAAGAATAAATGATGATAAATCAAGACTATCCTATCCTAGAATCTCTCTACCTCTCACGTTCAAAGTCAGTTTGAACAATGAGCAAAGTAGACAATTGAAAACATTTTTGAACCAAGAAGCTCTCTCTCCCCACCATTTTGGATGCCAGGAACTGGACCAAAGTAGCAAACAGATTGAGTGCCTCCGTGTTTTACACCACAGGCCTGACCCTTGCTCACATGAGCATGCCCAGGTGTGCTACAAAGTGTTCAGCCCCCTTCCACAGCTGATACTGTTCCACATCAGCACCTCACATACAGGCACCTCTCTGGGCGCTCAGCTAGTCATCCTATCAAATGGACACTGCCATTAGTGCTGTACCTCCACAGCCCCACAGTTGTCAAATAAGACACCAAACCAGGCCTTTCACTTACTTATCCCTCAGGCTCCTTTCCATCGGTTGTTTTGTTTCCTGCTGATTGTGAAAGGGAAGGAATGCTGAAGCAGAAACCTTCCAGCCTTTGACAAACTTTAGCAGAGAATCAGTAGCTTCCTTACAGTAATGGAGCTTGACGGCAATGGAGATATGGTTGATGCATTTGTCAGATGATAGTACAGTGCTTGTGTGCCCTGAGCAATTGCAGGCATTCTCTTTGCTGCGGCTAACATGTGCAACATCTTATAACCTTACTTTCTAGCGGGCTTTGAACACCATGTTATTGACCAGGGTTGTTTTTGTCCTTTTATTTGCCTTAGTTTTAAGGGATATGCATAATTTGTCTTTTGGGCTCTGCTGCCTTGATTCCTTTATGGCTACTCGGTTTGTCTCCTGGTGCCATTGTTTTTCCAGGGAGTCACAACATTGTAGTCTGTATTCTCAGATTTCATATATTTTGACAGCCCAAGTTGTCTTCTTAAACGGGTTGGCCAGGTGCCTGCTGCAACACAGCTTGTGTTGGTGGCCACAAATGCTTACAGATTCAGGGCCTTCCCTTTGCCACTATGCAGCTAATCTTAATTTGGTACACAAGTGTCAACAGGTGTCGTCAAGGAAAGAGGGATGAGGGGATATTGGTACAGCTGGAGGAAGTATTTATAGTTGCTTTTTAAAAACGGTATAGATCCCATCTCTGTGAGTGTGTGTAACACAATCAGGGACCCTAGCTTTTCACGATTCCATGGCTGCAGGATTTCCTGTGGAATTCTCTGCTGACCATAAAAGAAGCTAAAAATAAAGGCATTAAAAATGATACCCACACACAATCATACATACCAGTCTGCCTCAGCTCTGGCCAATGAATTATTCAATGGCTAGAGGATTGTGAAAGGTGTGGGCCCCTGGCAAATGGTGACTAATAATGAATTTTGGGGGCATAAATCTCCAACCAGTTTCACGTCTGAACATTTGTAGTCTTGCGGCAGAGGTCAGCTTGGCTTCAGGAGCCCTGAGCAAAATACACATTAGAAGTTACGAAGATCCTGTGAATGAGAGTCTGGGCCTTAGCACTAGGATTCGGGTTCTGCCTTCCAGCCAGGAATCAGCCCAACAAGATGCAAAAAAGCTAAAGGAAGCCTTTAAAGAGAGGGGCTAACCCTGGCATTTGCCACTAAAGCTACAGGGGAGATTTTCAAAGGCAGAAATGGGAATGAGCAAGAGAGCCAGGTGCCTAGCTGCTTTTTGTGCCTTTAAAAATCTCTCCCTAGAGACAATCCACCCAACCACAACAGAGTAGGTCTGATTCAGAGATCATTTACACCACTTTTTACACTGGTGTGTCTTCACTGACCAGAATGGAGTTACTTCTGGTTTACACCAGAGTCACTGAGAACAGAATCAAGCTCAAAGCCTTCAAACCTGAAAATAAACATCTCAGGCCCAATTCTCCATTGCCCTGCATTTTGTCATGTACACCTGTGCAAAGTGGGTGTAAAAATCTACAATTCCTGATCCAGTAGCATTTCACACCTGTGGGCACTGGTGGATGTGACCGGTCAATGGAGAATCAGCCCCAAACTGTTTAATGCTTCCTTGTTATGGGCTTCTAAAGTACATGAAGGCACAATCTGCACAAACTAGGGCATGGATTTGGTGACCTAAGTAGACTTTTCTCTCTCTACCTTCTGGGACTCTCTAGCATGTTCTGGCCTGTCTTGCAAGAGTGAATAGTGGGAGGAGGGAACAGTGCCTGGAGTCCTTCTACCCTTGTGCTGCTGTAACAGGGGCAGCCAGAATTCCATTCCTTGCATTCCCTGACACAAATAGTTTTGTTTCAAAACTATTCTTTGGATTTCAGTAGCGCCCAGAGACTCCAATTGAGATCAGCACCCCATTGTGCCAGGTGCTGTACAAACACGCAGTATGTGATAGTCCTTGACCCAAAATGCTTACAGTCTAATAGACAAGATAGGCAAAGCATGGGAGAAAAGGATTTGATAAATGGGGAACTGAGGCAAAGAAATTCAGGCCTGGTCTACACTTAAAAGTCTTACCAGTATAATTATTTGGTTACCAGTATAACTATTTGGTGTCAGCAATGCCCCTCTTCCATGTACATTGGCCAAACCGGACAGTCTCTATGTAAAAGAATAAATGGACACAAATCTAACATCAGGCACCATAACATTCAAAAACCAGTAGGAGAACACTTCAGTCTCTCTGGTCACTCAATAACAGACCTCGAAGTGGCAATTTTTCAACAAAAAAACTTCAAAAAGAGACTCCAACGTGAAGCTGCAGAACTGGAGTTAATTTGCAAACTGGATACCATCAGATTAGACTGCGAGTGGTTGGGTCATTACAAAACCTAAACCTAACTTTCCCAATACTGATTTCTCCCTACTATTACTCACAGCTTCTTGTCAACTATCTGTAATGAGCACCTCTCATTACCACTTGAAAAGTTATTTTTCCTCCCTTGGTATCCTGCTGTTAATTGATTGATCTCGTTAGACTGACCTCACACTTGGTAAAGCAACCTCCATCCTTTCATGCATTTATATCTGCTCTGGTATTTTCCATTCCATGCACCTGATGAAGTGAGTTCTAGCCCATGAAAGCTTATGCCCAAATAAATTTGTTAGTCTCTAAGGTGCCACAAAGACTCCTCGTTTTTTTTGCTGATACAGACTAATACGGCTACCTCTCTGAAACCAGTCCCAAAAGAGCTTATAATCTAAACAGACAAGATCAGAAAAAGGGGAAAGAAAGCAGGGATTCTAGTTTTCCGTGATAAAAGTGGGCCAGCGTGCCACTTTCCGCCACCTCCATTGGCCTGGGACAGCAAAATGCGGCCAGTGGGAGCCGCGATCAGCTGAACCTGCTGACGCAGAAGGTAAACAAACTGGCCTAGCCCGCCAGGGTGCTTACCCTGGTGAGTTGCGTGCCAGAGGCTGCTGACCCCTGGCCTATCAGCTGTCACTGAAGTCTTGCGTCTGCAGCATTCTTTATTGAAAAGAGCTTATGGAAAGCTGTGCGCCTCACAGCTAAGCTTGGAAGGATTAGATTTTTGTCAGTAAATGTCGATAAACATCAATTTCACTGTACACACACAAACCGATGAAAAAACTACTTCCGTCAATGGCAGACATTTACGGATAGGCAAAGTAAGAAAAATGATGCTTGAGAACTTGTTAGGGTTCAATTCAAGGCTATTTACTTTGGGTATTTTGCAGTGATGTTGACAACTGGTGTTTTAACGGTTATAAAGCTTTCACTCTTTGAATCTCAACATCTACTGTCATTAAAAAATCATCTGACTCTCCATAATTTCCCACAGCTATGAACATTTAAACTGATAAAAATAAAAAAGAAAGAATTAAAATCCCATATTTTTGTGCCACTGTGAAAATTAAAATCAACACAAATAAAAATTGCTTAAAAATAAACACTGATATTATCAAAATTATTAAAAAAAATAAAAATCAGGTTCTGCCAAGCCTACTCATAGCTATACTGCGTTCTCGCATACAGGCTGTTTTAAGTTTTCCAAGCTCCTGTGTCACTGTAATGCAGCATTTGTAATTGCATCAGTCACCTTACATATGGGCAAGCAGTGAGCATCAGATGCTCTGGAGATACTTCTAAGCATTGTGAACAATGGGGGTGGGTGGGGAGGAGGATACGTCAATGTGTGGGCTGCACATGGAACAAAAAGGGTTATCTTAAATTCACACTGAAAATAATCTTACCAGTGTTTTGACCCAGAGGCAGTCGTTTGCAGAATAAGCTAGAAATAGCATTGCTGCGCCCTCTTTTTAGGGTGAATTTAAAGCAACGCTGGCAGGTGAAATGTGGCCCTTCTTTGCTTTTGATGGATAAAGAAGGCCTGAAAAGCTTTTGTCCAAAAAACTCTCTTATCTGCTTGTTTTTTATATTCAAAAATTCAGGACTTGTCTGTCTTGGTTTTTCTGGGAGACACTATGGACAGCGGGAGAACTAGTAGGATTATTTCATCCATTACAGCTAGAACACTTGTCCAGACCTTCATCATCTTCCATCCTGACTTATGCAACCTCCTCATATCTGGCTTTGATCCTGCCCTGGTTTACATCTTGGGGAACCATTTTGCTTTCCTCATACTCATTTAAAACATGGCTGCAAAGGCAATTTTCCTGGCTCAGCACTTTGACCACATGACCCTCTTCTTTGCATCCCTCCGCTGCATCAAACAAACAATTTGTCTTCACATTTAAGACCACTTATCCTTGCCCTATCTGTCATCTCTTGTATGCTATTGAGATATTGACTCCCACCTCCACTTTACCAGTCAGATCTGTCTTGATCATCCATTTGTCAAATTTTCCAGAAAGAAGCTCCACACTCTCCCTTATGCTTCCCTCTATACCTAGTAGGACCATCCTGTGAAATTCTACAAAACCACTTCATTGTCCTCCTTCAACTCGCTCCTTAAAACCTCTCCTCTGCATGATGCTGATAAAACACTCTACTATGGCTAGAGAGCTGATAGGCTGTGACCACGGCTTCTCACGATGATCACAAGCTCATTGTTACCAAGTGCTCCCCCAGACTACCTGTTGCATCCACCTCTTGTCTCCGTTGCTTAGATTTTAAGGTCTTTGCTGCAGGTGTCAGATCAGAAAAAAATAGATGGTGATATTCTCTAAAGTCCTACCCACTGATGAAGTCCTGTCCACCATTGCCTATGAGGGGCCACCCTTTGCAGAAAACAGACTACATGATTCTTTCACCCAACACCAATTAACTGTGCTGCTCCCTACAACACAGGCCATTGAATTCTGCCCCCCAACTACAAAATATAAGCTAGACAGAATTTAATTCTGCCTCCCACAGTTGATACATATCCCCCATCCACACACAACACACATACCTCCCAATGACACAGATCTCCGTACAGTGCAGATTCTCACCACAGTTGATACGGAATTGACAGTCCATATGGCAGAGTCCCCCAATTGATACAGAATCTCCCCCGCACACACACACCAGCATTCCACAATTTATAAGCTCCTCTCATCATCTCTCCCCAGCCAGCCCCCTGCCCCAACTTGATATACCTCCCATAGGCCTTGGGAGATCTTCATTCCCCTCCAAGGCCTGCAGGGGACACCTTCACTGGCAGGGTGCCCAGAGTGCGTAAACTCCAGCAGGGACATCATGATCAATCCAGGAGAGAGCCATCAGACTCTAACACCATCTAGGAGGATGTATGTCTGTAGTTATAACTGGTGCATGGATATATTTAGGAATTGTGTATGCAGTGACATTCATAACTTTGTTGGCAACTTTAATAAAACTGCTAAAAGGTAATTGACCTTGTTCGTGTGATTGTCTGTGTTACATGCCCAAGGTTTCAGCTTCCTATGGCCTCTAGATCCAGAACAAACAGAGATAACTCAGTTTAATTTGAGACTGTAGCTGCCAGAGCCAAATCCAGGGTGGTATAATAAAATTCACATTGAATAAAATAAAAGGCTACAAGGGCGGTCTTGGTGTCTTCTGCCCAGAGTGTGCCTGTAGCAAGTCTTAGGGCAAGCTAATGAGTTGGGTAGAGAGAATAACTCTTAGCTGGCTGGAGCACAGGGATGGATGTGTGTAAATTGCACTGATTGCGTATTCCTGGGGCTGATTGTTTCCTGATCAGGCAGGACCAGCCTATGAATGCATCTGTGCTTTGTATCACACTGGCAAATGGTGCTCTGTTCTACACCTTGTTCCTATAGAGCAATGTTCCTTTAGCTTTTTAGTTGCCAAGTGATCTGCCTCTCTGTCCCAGTCCCTGGCTTTTTGTTCTGGGGTAGCACAGGTACTGTGCTGATAGCGCTTTGCACTAGTTTCAAGCTACCAAGAGCGTTGCAGCACAAACTCACAGCCCATTCTGGCAGCACATGCTGAGGGAGCCAGCCACTTCAACTGTCAGCCTGACATCCCCCATCTGCAGAATGGCTACCCTCTGCCCCTGTTGAGGACGGCATTTAAAGCATGTGATGTCCCACTGAAATCAATGAGACTGACCATGTGCTTAAAGACAAGTTTGGCACATGCTGAAGTACACTGCTGAATCAGGGCCTCAATGTGGAAGGCAGTTTGGTTTGCTCCTTAGCAGAGATGGAGCTCTGCACAATGGCGTAATACTCTAGCCTGCACAATGATATGGGATTAGGCTGAGTGTCCTTGAAGACTTCTGTTTTACTCCATAGATTGCAATAAATACAGAGGGGCCCAAGCTGCAAAGTTCAGGACCCAAATTTTCAACAGTTGCCAGATTTTAGGTGCCTAATTTGAGGCACAGTAACACTGATTATTAGAGGAGTGGAACATCCCCAATGGAAGTCATTGGGAGATGCAGATACTCAGCACCTTTGAAAAATTAGGCTTATGGTGTTTCTAATGGACATTCAAAAAGTGAGGCACTCCAAATGAGTGGCCATTTCTGAAAATTTGAGCCCAGATTCCTATCTGCACCCAGGTCTGGATCTGAACTCATCCAAGGGTCAAAGCTACTAGATCCTAGGTTTTGGAATAAGAATCGGTGCCAGCCGTGAAGTTTGGATTCAGGGCTCAGCTTTTCCTAAGTCTGAGGGACATCTGTTCCCATCTCTAGTGGTCAGGATAATTTTTTAATTACAATACCATGGAAAATATTAAGCGCAAACGTCAAAGTTACTAAGATTATAGGGCTGAGAACATTCTGTCTATTTATGAGTGCACAGATAAAGCATGATAGTATTATTCCATAAGGAAAAAGACAGAGCTTTTAAGAGCTTCCCCAACCCCCACAAAAAAGAAAAACTTACTCAAAGTCATCCCATGGTATTAGAATTCCCCAAAGTTGCAATGCTATGGTTATTGTCTTCTGCATTAATCTAGGAGGGCCAAGAAGGAAACATATTTTCATTATGAAACTGGAAACCATGATATAAGACCAGGTTCCAGGAGATAAATTATTGCTACCTTTCTGAAAGTCTTAGAACAGCCTTTGGCCTGCAGACCCCTGGAGGTCCGCAGACTATGTTTAAGATTTCCAGAGGGGTCTGCATGTCAATTTGAAATTCTTTAGAGGTATGCAAATGAAAAAAGGTTGAAAACCAATGCCCTAGAAACTACCACTGCACTAGGATAAACATGCATCTTATTCTTGTGAAGCACAAGAGAGACTATAGATTTCCCAGGAAAAATGCAGTTTCTGTTGAAGGTAGTTTTCTCTAGAAACTCCAGTCTGCAATTTTTATTAATAAAACAAGACTTTAGGTGTGTCAGAAGGAGATGAAAATACATTTCTCAGTGGCAGCTCCAGTATCTTAGATGCAGCTGATACTGCTGGGTTGTCATTGCTTCTTGGAATTTTGTGCCCTAATCAACTCACATGTGAAGAGGCCTGATTATTGTATTCCAAAAGTCTTACTTCCACAGTCACTGTGATCAAAGATAGGGGTGGGGGATGGGGGAAATGTGCCATTTCCAGCAGTATCTTCCTCCCAACATGAGAAGAGAGGGGGGAAGGCTCAGAGGACTCAGAAATGAAATAAGGCAGACTATATAAAAACACTCTACAAGACGAGGTAAATACTAGATACACAACGCGGTTTAATATCATTTTCATGTTGAATGTTTCAGGGTGGAAGAAGAGAATTAGGCACCCGGCTCCCATCATATTTCTCCTTTGAAGATCCCAGTCTTAACATGTGATTTTTCTTCAGGCAATGACTATGTAAAAGATGGGCTTTCTGAGGGGAACAATCTGCTCTTTGCGGACTGGACTCTTGGGGCTGCAAAGGCCACTTTGTGCTGGGTAAGTGCAAAGTGTCCTCGCTCCAACCACCAGAGAGTGCAGGGGAACTTTCCACTGGCAGAAGTGGCTTTGTCACCCCTGCACCATCCCCTCCCTCCTCCTGGCTTAAAAGGAAGAACAAGGGTGCTGGTGAGAGTCAGGCATGGCAGGGGCAGGATAAGTAGGGCAGAGGATGTGACAGTGGAGATATGCCAGACCCTCCACCAGCACAGAATCCCTTAGAGACCTTGTCCCAGTGTTTATAAGTCGAGACTGCCCTTAATCATAAACCCTCACTTGGTGGGGTGGGTCCAGGCCACCAGAGCGCTAAGGCCTAAGTATTTAGAGTCCTAAAATGAAACCTGACTTGATTTTTGGATTTACATTTTTCCGATTGTTTGTTTCTTTTCCTTATCTGTGTTTAAAAGGAGGGTTCAGTGCTTGGCAACAAGCACAGACCAAGGTCTGTGTGACAAAAGCCTGGCCCCAGGTGCCTGTTCCTGTTCATGGCAGTAAGAAGAAGAGTAACTCCTCCCGAAGCCTCTGGGCAAGCCTCACAGCCCACCCCAGGCTGACGCAGCTCATGGGCCTCATTACAGGACTAGCGGTTAGAAACACAGCAGCCCATATATCACTTAGAGAAGAGGCACCCATATAGTTTCCAGCCATTGTAACATGTTAACTACAAGGACCCACTGAGTAGCTCCTTGGTGGAAGGAGAGAAAGAGGACAAGAAAACAGAGTGAGAGAAAGAAGAGTCCTTGAGATACCAAAGAAGGATAAGAGCAATTAAGATGGAGGAGAGAAAACAATGTGCACAACTGCAGTACACTACAGTTCTACTGGGCAACAGTACATCCTTGTGTGACAAAGAAACAGCACTATAGCTACAGTGCTAGACATGGAGATCCAGGACCAGGTCCCCAGCTAGTGTAAATCAGTCAATGGAGACACATCAGTTTACACCAGCTGAGGATATGGCCCCAACGGCCAGATTCTCTATTGTCTTCCACCGGCAAAATGGATTTTAAAAAAACTGCTACCACTCTGTCCCAATATTTGCTCTGGGGTAAACGCCAATACAAGGCTCAAGACAATAGGGAATTAGGCCCTAAGTATCTTGAGGCTGGTTTTTTTTCATGTGAAATTTGTTCTCCTCAGAGCCCCATGCTTGCAGGAGTTACTGCACCAATCTTGGCCATATACAGAGGCTCCAGGCTCAGCATTAGAGTCCAAGAAGTGACCTGAACTAGAATTGTTTGTTTAGGGGTTCATGTCTTGCGGATAATGGACAGACTTGGGCCAACCACTGCACAAGGAGCTTCACACACATGCTGCACAGGGCAGGAGAGAATCCTGGTGGGAAGCAGAGTTCTGGCTCCCTCCTGGCATCCCCGCTGAGATCCAAGGTGCCTAGGGCAGGGAAGAGCAGGGTGAGTGTAATGTTCCCCTTTTCCCATACACTGACCAGCAGAGTTGCTCCCCCTTTCAATAGTAGTATAGTGAGCACAGTGGTGTGGGTTTCCTGGGAGCCCCCAGAAGGATGTGTGGCTGAGCCACAGATTTGTACTGGGGGATGCTGGCTTGCTGCTCCAGAATGCCTGACAGCACCTTTGCCAAGTGCTGGACAATCCAAAGAGAGCTATCATCTCTGTTTCTGTGGGGATAGATTAGTGCATACATGCCGAGACTTGTCCTACATACACACAATCAGCCCAACCATCCCTTTTTCAGGGGGGACAGCCCTTTTTTTGTAAGCAATATATATTGGCCTTTTCGCCAAAGACCTCTGTGACCAGTGCATTGAAATGTAGTTAGAAGGTGCAGCCTATTTGTCTGCTGAGCCATTCCTATCTCTAGCTCTCATAGGCTGGCTGGTGTGCCACTCCCAGATAACAACAACCCAGGCAGACACACAGATAAGCCAAGCAGAGATGCCTTCATGGGGAATTCCAGTTGAATTTTCCATTGGTTTGTATTGGGTGCAGTTAGCAACTGGATTTTAGTACAGAGCAAGGAGTATTGTTTTTCAGCTGGCTTTTTACCTTGTTCAAATCAGAATATCAAGTCTTGCGTTGTCTGTTTCTGCTGGAGGTCCCCTCGGAGGATTGAGGGTATGTCTACCCTGCAAAAATCCCCTGTTGTAGTGATTCTCAGACCATGAGTCAACTGTCTTGGGCTCATGCTTTGGGGCTACAAGTAGCAGGGAAGATGTTCTTGCTCAGGCTCGAGTCCAGCTTTGAGACCCACTTCCCTCACCGGGTTTTAGATCTTGGGCACCAGCCTGGGGGGGGAACATCTACACTGCTATTTTAGCCCCACAGCATAAGTCCTGCTCTGAGACTCCTTGCTGTAGTGGGCTTGGAGACTCACTGGGTTTTTTTTTGCAGTGTAGACATACCCTAAGAAGTGGATGGGGAGCTTTCAAGGCTTGCTTTGAGGGGCATAGTGTTAAACCTTAAAGAGAGGGATATTCTATTCTGACCTTTTCCATCCTAGGCTTTTTGGCTCAAGATTTCTCACTAGATCTAGCACTGTTTACCTCTGCTTCTGGTAGCCAGGATGGGAGTGCTCATATAGAGAGGGCTTCAGGAATCTGCTGGCATTTTAAAGCATTGTGCCATGTAGACTTTCTCTGAGCGGGGTGAGGCACAATGGTGCATAAAATGTAATGACTGGCAGAAGGCGTGTCTGCACCGTTTATATCATCACTGGAGCTGAATTGGGGGTAGCAAAAGATTGGAAATATGGGTCCAAAAAGCTTAGTATAGATACCCTATTTCTCACGTTCGAGTTAACCAGATGTTAAACGGACCCTCCCCTCCTCCCAAGTGGTAATAAAGTCTGAATAAAATCCAGTCAGGCAGGTGACACTTCACTGACAGCTGTGAGATCACAGGTCCACTGGTTCTCCAATCATCCATAGAATCTGCCCAGAAAAGTCAGGGCGACATCTGAATTTGCAATGTAAACAACAGGCCATAAATAGAGGAAAACTTTAAAAACCAAAAAACACCTTGCAACCCTTTCAGGCCTCCTTTATCCATGGTAAAGAAGCGTGAGAGGGCACAAGGCCCACATTTTCCTCCCTCCAGAAGTCACACCTGAACGCACAGGAGGTTTATGAAAACATGTCTCCTCTTTGTAACAAGAAAACAATCAATACCCCCACCCCTTGCCAGGAGTGTGAAGAATCAAACTAACTAAAGCACCAGCCCCGTGACTTTCTGTGAGCTTCACGGAAAGTTCCGAAGCAACAATTCACACATGGTTCTCACAGGGGCACCGCATAAAAGTAAACAGCAGCCACTCAGCTCAAACACAAACAACAATTTCTGCCCTGTTTGGCAAAATATGTAGCTAGAGGGCCACATCTCATCTGTTAAAGTAGCACTGGTTAATTACTGCCTGGCTGGCAGGTCATTTTGTATTGCTGTTCTTTACGTTATCATAAGGGTATCCAGTGTGGGTGTAATATATACATGGTATGATGAAGACACTAGTGTATATGGGAACTGCTGCCTTCTCCTAAACTGAATAAGAACTGCTTAGCTGTGTGTCATAAACCTTCCATTGCCAACAGCTCACGTGCTAGGAGTAGGTTCAATCAAAGTTTCTGGAACTGGAGGATGTCAGTTCAATCCGTGATCTTGCTGTTGAGTTACCACATCATGCAGCATTTTGATAACCAGGAAGTTCCTACATGCCATTAATTTATTACGCTCCTGGCTGCAGTGAGATGTGAAGTCCTGTAAAACCCTGAAGTTTCAGGATGAGATTTGTTAAACCAAGGGTATCAAATGATTTAGCATGTGTATGAGAGAGATACGTAGTCCTTTACTGACTGGAATTCAGAACTGGTCAGTTGTGTGTCAGGCTTTTTACTGCTAAAAGCTAGTGGTGATTCTCCTTTAGCTGCAGGGGTAGGAGCTGGTGTTTTGAAGAAGGAAGTTCTGAATTCTATTGCTGTTGTAATCATCTCTAAATTCTGAGCAATAGTCGTGGTGTGCAGCATTGACCACCATGAAGCTGTCTCTGGAATTCCATTGCAGGAAGTATTTAACATATTACTTTGTGAAACACTTTGAGGTGCCTTATGAAAGACACCAACTAAAATCAAATGCTCTTCCAGCCAATTCCATTAATAAACCATCAATTGTACTTGGAAATAAAATATTTGATAAAAATCAGCATATTTGAGTTACTTACCTGAGGTCAGCCTGTTGCCAAGGGTGACACTGACAACACTGTGTGCCCAACTTTGTCATCAATTCTTTATCTTCATTTCAGGCTGGCTTAGCAGAGACTTGCTGTTGAATATTCAAGTAAAATGTGTAGTTTCTCAGTTACTTCTCTAACTGTTAAACCACTATGAATGCAGAATGGAATCTGGTTTAGAAGTTCTGATTCTGGGTTCAAGAAAGAATAAGAGTCATCAGTGGTTATTAGCCAAGATGGTCAGGGATACCACCTCATGCTCTGGGTGTGCTTAAACTGCCAGAAGCTGGGCTTGGACAACAGGGGATGGATCACTAGATAATTGCCCTGTCCTGTTCATTCCCTTTGAAGCATCTGACACTGGCCATTGTCAGAAGACAGGATATGGGGCTAGATGACCCATTGGTCTGACCTAATATGGCCGTTCTTATGACACTAGACTTTCATATCTTTATGGGCTGAATACTGCTCCCTTTACTCACAAGATTAGCTTAATTGGGAGTAATTGGACTAATAGCATGAATAAGACAAGCAGGATTTCACCCTGTTTCATTCTCTATCACCAGTGGCAGGCTCAGAAACAGATTTCACTCCTGGTATTAGAATTCCCCAAAGTTGCAATGTTACGGTTATTGTCTTCTGCATTAATCTAGAAGGGCCAAGAAGGAAACACATTTTCATTATGAAATTGGAAACTATGATTTAAGACCAGGTTCCAGGAGATAAATCATTGCTACCTTTCTGAATGTCTTAGAACAGCCTTTGGCCTGCAGACCCCTGGGCCCTGATCCTTCAAGAATCTCCTGAGTGGGTGCAAGCACCTGTAACTCCACCAGCCTCAAAGGGAGTGGAGAGCACCCAACACCCCTTAGGACATAAACATAGTGTAGGGTCTGGCCAAAGCAGTGGTTTCTGTAGGGTTTGTATGTTGCTTCCCTTCAAGGATAAAAATAACTCTCCAGTGAAATCACTGGGCCAAAAGTCAACCCTTCTTGGAACTCCACTGGAGATACATCAGGGATGGATCTGGCCCCCTGTCAGTCAGGAGACCGTCCATGCTTGTAGGGAGCTTTCTTTCCTCAGGCTGTCACCTTAATATTAATAGTTTGTCTGCCTGCCTATGCAGGTATACTGCCCTCAGCATCGTGCTCTCTCAGTTAAGAGCTGAATGCATTTAGGGTGAAATAATGATCCCTACACTCAGAAATCAACAAAAGGGCAGGACAGTTAATTATTTTTCTACAGACAAGCAGGACGAGAGCCTGACTATATTTTGGAACCAAACATTTGCTTTCTCTTAGGCTGCCCCTCCCACCTCATGTATCCCTCACATTAATGACTATGTAGTGCAGTAGTTCTGGGAGTTTAATTATAGCTAGGAGAAACACCCTGAATGTAAGTGAAGTCTAAATCTTTGCCATCAGGCTACAGAGCTGTTTTTAACAAGTTGCCTGTGCGTGGGCTGGGGAGTGTGTGTCTTGAACACAGCGCCATTTTCCCTGCTGCGTGTTTCTCTTTTTGTTACACTGCAGCTTTTCTGGCAGGGACAGCTGCTTTGTGTTTTCTCTTTAGGATTGTGCATTCCATTTCTTCTGATCACTCAGAAACAGTAAAAGGGCATTTAGTAACTTAACATGCGTTATCTGCTGCTACCGGTGTTCTGTAGATAAACAGGGGACGGTTTCTTTTCTAAAGAGAGGTTTTTGCATGTCACAGTACTAGAGACAGGCAAGGTGTTTGAGCAGCACACTCTGTTCCTGTGATTTTAGTTGCTCAATTGTCATTCTTCTCCTATTCTCTGGACTCCCCGCCTCGCCCTCTCCCACGCCGGTTCATTGTATTGTTTAAGTCACTCGTTAGCTTTATTCTCTTTAAAAATAAAATAAAAATGAAAAAAACGAAGAAAGCTTGATGTACACTTTAATAGGCCTGGCATTTAAAGTCATGGATCCAATTCGGGAAAACAACAAAATCCACCTAAGGGCATCCGTTGGTAGAAAATGATGTAAATCAGCTGAAGTTTTTGTATAAGTGTGTGTTTCATTTCCATTGTGATCACACAGTGTTGTGGAATTCCAAAATTACGTTCAGTAAATGTCCATGACAAGGCATATAACCGCGGGATCCAGTCCTTCAGACCTGCAAGCGATGGCTACACTACAGAGCTTGCAGCTGCACTGCTGTAGCGCTGCTAGTGCAGACAACCGGAGAGAGCTCTCCTGTCGACTTAATTACACCCCTGAGCGACATAACTTGTACCGACTTAAGCTGCAGTGTGTACATAACCTTAGGCAAGTAACTTTACTCAGATGATTCACACAATAGAAATTAACAGGATGATTTGTACATGAGTGACTTTACTCAGACATATTTGCAGGATGGGACCTTAAAAATGACAGTGAATGTCTTTTGTGCACAGATTTTGTAATTGGTTTTGTGAGTGTGGCTCCCACATACAGTTAATATACTTTAATATAGTGCCTAGAAGTGTCCCACAAAGCAAAGACACCGTTCCTGCCCCAAAGAACATACTCATGGATTTTAAGGACAGAAGGGACCATTATGATCACACCTCCTGCGTAGCATAGGCCATAGAATTTCACTCAGTCACTTCTGCAGAGTCTAACAGCCTGTGCCTGGATGTCGTTCTAAAACGTACGCCTAGTTCAATCTCCATGATGGAGAATTTGCCACATCCCTTGGTAAGTTGTTCCAGTGGTCAGTTACCCTCACAGTTAAGAAACCAAGCTTTATTTGCAGCCTGAATTTATCCAGGTTCAAGTTGAAGCCATTGTTGTGCTTTGTCAGCTGGATTGAAGACCTCTCTACTCTTAGAGACATTCTCCCCCATAGGTACTGATAGACCATTATCAAGTCACCCCTTAACCTTCTATGACACAATAAGGAAGGGTCATAAAAAGGGAGGAAGGATAAAGGATACAGAAAGATCTCAAGGATACTCTGTGAGCCATGTGGCCTCTTGAGTGTTCAGTTAATTTTTTGTCTTTTTGATACTGCATTCTTTGCCTTTGACCTGGAAATTTTGGGAGGTAATTGAATGAGGCTAGAAGAATGCAGTCCTTTGCCTGCAGGTCAAGATTTGACATACACATCAGAGGACTATGACATGACTGTGTCTCATTGGTTAAGAGAATGGAGCTGTAGAACTTAAGAAACTTGCATTCAGCATTTAATTAGGGAATTGTATACCCCTCCCCTTCTAGCATATGAAAGAGGAAGGGACCTGATTAGACACTGGGGGAAGCTCCCATACTCAAAAAGCAACGCGTTCCAGTAACTGAGGGATCATTAAACATTCATAATAGTCTATGATGAGAGGTTATGTTAAAAAAAACCCACAACAGAAAATGAGATGCATTTTTTGTTAATTAAGAGCCATTCAGCATGAAAATTAAGACTCAGTATGAATATTTAGCTAAAATTTTGCTTAGACAGCTAAAAGGAAGATTGTCAGCGTTATGTGTACAGATACGCCCTCTTGTGGTTATTCAGCAGTTGAGCACTATATGAATTCACTGACAGGATCTGTTCTTTTCTATGCTGTCGTTTACTCTCTACAGAAAAAAGAACAGGAATACTTGTGGCACCTTAGAGACTAACAGATCTATTTGAGCATAAGCTTTCATGGGCTACAGCTCACTTCTTCAGATGCATAGAATGGAACATGCAGACAGGAGATATTTATACATACAAAGAACATGAAAAGGTGGGAGTTGTCTTACCAACAGGGCCGGTGCAACCATTTAGGTGGACTAGGCGGTTGCCTAGGGCGCCAAGATTTGGGGGCACCAAAAAGCACTGCCCACAAATTTTTTTTTAAGTGGTTGTGTGGCCCACTGCTGCTGGGATGGAGAGGGAGTCTGAGCTGCCTGCGGCAGCGGCACCAGGCAACCCAGGGTGTCCCCTGGGTCAGTGCGCCGCCATGACAGCCAGCAGCCCAGAGGTTCCCCTAGGTCAGCGTGCCGTCAGCAGCCCTGGGATTCCACTGTGCAGTCGCTGCTTCACTTCTTCCGCCTCCCAGGCTTGAAGCGCCAATCAGCTGTTTACCACCAAAAGCCTGGGAGGAGAATTAGAGCAAGACAGCGTGCACGGAGAGGATGCAGAGCAGAGGTGAGCTGGGGTGGGGAGGTACCGCTGGGCTCCTCAGGTCAGGGAGTGGGGAACTGCCACGGGGTGCGGGGAGCTGCCACGAGGGCGGGGGGCACACTTCAGGGCGGGGAGCTGCTGCAGGGCTGCGGGGGCGCAAGGTGGAAGTTTCGCCTAGGGCGCGACACTTCCTTGCACTGGCCCTGCTTACCAACTCTGAAACCTGTCTCCATAGAAAGGTTGGGCAAACTTTTTGGCCTGAGGGCCACATCAGGTTTCTGAAATTGTGTGGAGGGCCGGTTATGGGAGGCTGTTTCTCCCCAAACAGCCAGGCATGGCCCGGCCCCCTATCTGACCCCCACTGCTTCTCACCTCCTGATGCCCCCCCCCCGTTCCCTGTTCCCCTGACGGCCCTCCCGGAACTCCTGCCCCATCCACTCCTCCCTGTCCCCTGACCGCCCCCCTGCCACCCCATCCAACCCCTCCCCTCATTCCTGACTGCACCCGCAGGACTCCTGTCCCATCCAACCACAGCTTCTCCCTGACCGCCCATGGGAATCTCTGCCCAACGGCCCCCTACTGCCCCATCCAACCCCCCTCCTTCCTGACTGCTCTCCAGGGACTTCTGCCCTCATTCAACCCCTCTGTTCCCCGCCCTCTGACCACCCTGACCCCTATCCCCACCCCCTGACTACCACCCTGAACTCCCCTGCCCTCTATCCAACCTCCTTTGCTCCCTGCCCCCTTATCGTGCAACACAGAGCACTGGGTCAGGCTGTGGTTCTGCAGCTGCGCTGCCTGGCAAGAACTTGTAGCCCTGCCGCCCAGAGCATTGCGCTGGCAGTGCAGTGAGCTGAGACTGCGGGAGAGGGGGAACTGTAGGGGAGGGGCCAGGGGTAGCCTCCCAAGCCAGGAGCTCAGGTGCCGGGCAGGAGGGTCCCGCAGCATGGGCTGGATGTGAACTACAGGTTGTAGTTTGCTCACTTCTGCTCTACAGTATATTTTGGGGGTGGGGGAGAGAGCTCAGGACCTCTGCCTTGCAGTGAGATGGTGGGGTAGGGGCTTCTGCCCAGTGAGGAGAGGGATCTTGGGGCTTCTGCCCAGCAGGATGTGCCTGCTGGGGCTCTAAGCCCCAGCAGGCTCCTCCCACAGGGCTGAAGCCCCAAGCCCCGGCAGGTGTGCCTTGGCTCTCAAACTTCTGAGGGTTGTCGTATGTGGCTCAGTAAATTTGGATGGTATATTTGCATGGCATTTAGTATTATCCCCATTTTATAGATGGAAAACCAAGGTGCAGATGAGTGAAATGACTTACCACAGGCACAGAGACAGACTAGGAAAACAAGAACTAGAAGTCACAGCTCCTGAACCTCAATCATATGCATCCTTGTGTTTTGGTTTCTGAGCCTGTAGAGTTACAGTCATGTTGTGTTCTCAAGTTTTTCTCTGCACCCAGGAGGGCTAGAGATTAGCTTTTTGTTTAAAATGAAGGCTGAGATTATCACATAATCATCTGACTCCAGAAGCTGGGACTAAGAAAAAACCCACCAAATATCACAAGACTCATGATTTTAAAAACAAAAAACAATCCAACTATGGGAATTAGCACCATTGGTTTCCTAATGAGGCGCCACAGCTCCACATTACTTCTCAAAACAAGCAGCTCCCAGTCACTTTGACACCAAAGCCTCCTTCATGATGGGTGAACACCTCCACTTTCGAGTCCCCCTGCCCCTCCACAAAGAACTCTCCTCCCCTACTAAGAGTAACACTAAGAGTATATAACACATGTAACTCACTCTTCCACGGGTTGCGTGTCTCCCTCTATGTCTCATCCATTGTGGAGGAGAGTCTGCTACAGCTTCCATTTCTTAGCTCAAGCTATAGAGACTCATGCTTTCAATTCTGGAGGGCCTAGGGTCAATCCCCGGTGACTATCTACATGACAGTATGATACACATACACAAATTGTGCATAGAAAAGGAAGTACAGGGGCAAACAATTTTCAAGTAAAAGTGTCTGCATAACTGTAAATATTAGTCCATAACTTTAGTCATTGTTTTGACAACTTTTTCAGACTAGCCACAAATTAACACCAAATTGCCTTAACTTGCCTCTGGGATTCAGAGCCCTTCCAGCTGAGAGGAGTTGTGAGAACTTAAGTTTTAGGTAACAGGGCACTTTAATCACGGCTGAGTACCTTTTTGAAGGTCTGTCTCCTTACCTCTTCACTGTAGTGACACCATGTAGCAGCAGGGAACGCTACCACCAGAGACTCCCATTAAGAGCATGGTAGCTCAGTTTGTCTCTTGCTTGGAGGAGTAGACCATTCTTCCTCTCTTATTAATGCTCTGCCCTGGTCAGAAGATGTTGCTTTTGAGGAACACAAAGCTCAGCTTGTGTTTAAGAACTAAGAAAACAAGTCAAACATAGGCACCCACATAGGTGCTAACAGATCTCCTGGCACTCTTAGTATTTTCTTACTAATGTGTTTTTTTGTTTTTTTTAATACCACTGCCACCATTAAGTATCAGAGGGGGAGCCGTGTTAGTCTGGATCTGTAAAAGCAGCAAAGAGTCTTGTAGCACCTTATAGACTAACAGACGTTTTGGAGCATGAGCTTTCATGGGTGATGCATCCGATGAAGTGGGTATTCAAGGATACTCCATTTAAGTCAAGGATGCCCATCTCAGAGCAATACTGATAGCTTGCCAAGAGCCAGAACACTGCACCTAATTGCTCTCATTGTTAGTGTAGAGATGTGGTTAGTGGGGACTACAGGTATCAGCATGCTATATTCCAGTCTTGAGCTGAGCTGCTATAACACTGGGCTCAAGTTGCAGCGTTGCCTGCTGGGACTTGTAGTTTATGGTGGGGATAGATGCAGCCACATTGTAAAGCTCCGAGTTGCATTTGGCCATCTATAGCATGGTTGATTTACTGGTGAGACACCATGTCCCATCTTGTGTCTCAGGGTACCCACCCCACACAACTGGTGTTCCAATTAGCCCCACCACATGCTTCCAAGGGGCTGGTTTGTTCGGCATTAAACAAAAGAAGTATTTGCTCATCACCAGCTCTTTCATACCCCATTCTCTCAGGCTTCATAATCACCCTTGTACCAGGGCTTACCCTGCTCCTGCCACAAAGGGAGCTCCATCAGTCCCAATGGGTGTCACATCTCTCCAGGCTTTTGTTCTTCTCCTAGGCCTTTCCCAAGCCCTGGTCTGTTCCTGGCTAAGATAAGGGCAGCTCCTTGTGTAGTAGGTACTGCTTGCAGCCTGCAGTCAACTGACCGTAGTCCAGTGACCTTTCCTGACCACATGATCCCTCAGATCAGGGGCTTCACCTGAAGGCTCTGCAGCCCTGATTCAGGAGAAAACCAGATGCAAGTGCAGTTGGGCCCAAACTCCCTTCCAGTGCCAGCTCAGCCAGTGACATCGCCCCTGTAATTAATGAAAGTGAAGATGTTTTCTAGGAACAGAGAGCTTGAGAAAGGCAATTTTTAAGAGCATCTTCTATCTTTTCTCTAGCTAATTACATTGCTTGGTCTCTGTTGTCAGTTATTTCCATGACCAGTGTGTCAGGTTCTGATCTCACTTACGCAGGTGTAAAGCCAGAGGAATTCTGCCAGTCAATGGACTTACCTTAGCATAAGCAAGATCAGCATCCAGCTCAATGACTCAGTGAGCTCCCTCCCCATGTTTATTTTAGTTATTGTAGAGAATGTACATCAATTAGCTTTTCTAGTTTCTGTCAGTGTTTTAATGTTATTCTTTCCCTTTTCTGGATGCTTGGTTCCACTTAATATGACCCCCGTTAGGTGTATGCTCCCTGAAACAACACAGCAGCTGGAAACCTCCAGCACTTACAACCAAATGGACTATAAAGGAGCTCTTGATAGTGGACATCTATTAGGGTCCAGTCTGCTTGTTTTTGAACAAAAGTTTCCTCTTCACTTTGGACTACTCCAGATTTATTTGCCAGTTAAGAGAGAATTTCAGTGCTGTCTTAAGCCAGGCACTGTCAGGGCTTGATTCTTATCTCAAGGATCTCCCTTTCACACCACTGACTCAATATTGCCAACTTTCATGATTTTATCACAAGTCTTATGATATTTGGTGTTTTTCTTAAAGCCCCATCTCCTGGGTTCAAATGATTACACAAGAATCTCAGCTTTCATTTAAAACAAAAAGTGTCTAGCCGTCTGGGTTGCATAGAAAAGCTGGAAAATACAAACTCTAAAGGATCAAAGATGGAAAAGCAAATAGGAGTCTAAAACATATTAGTCTTTAAAATCTCATGATTTTTAACCAAGTTTCTTGAATTTCCGTGACTTTGACTCATGGTTTTTGAATGTTTGGGGTTGACAATACTGTTGACTCCAAATTAGATACTCCTGATTTATACTGGTGTAAGGGAGACCAGAGGTTGCTCCATAACATAGATATTGGACACCCTGCAAACTTTCACTCACGGACCTGTATTGCCCCTCCATTTTGATCCACAACACTGCCTGCTATTCTACTCCTGGGTTTCTCTTGAAGTTTAGGCTATCAGTCGTGTATAATTGTGGGGTGATTTTATATTGTACACAAATGGCTGAGATCACTGAACTAATTTTCAGTAGTGATTGAGAATTTGAATGTTAGACATGCTGAAATAGAAACTAAGGCTGGAGACAAAAGACTTCGTAAAATTATATTCCTCACCATCACAGATTGAGCTACGAGCCCAAGTCTCTATTTAACTTTTTAAAAATAAATTAGCTATTCAAGTAACAACTTAAAAACCTGCAACTTTGTTCATTAGTATGTCTCTTACACATCATAAATATATAATTCCCCCTGAAATAAAATGCACTATGGAGTACAATACCTGCTTTCTCCTGATTTTCTTTTGGAGCCCAGATTCTGATCTCAGAATCTAGAGTAACTCAGCTGGTTTCAGGGGAGTTAGTATGGATTTCCACTAGTAAATCAAAATATGGCCAAATATGTGCAACACCATCTTAAATCTCACACTGGGGGTTCCCTTTGATTTAGATTTTAATTATTCATTATTTGTACTGCAGTAGTGCCAAGAAGCCCCAGGCATAGACCAGGACCCCACTGTGCATTACCTGCTCCTCTCTCCTGCAAGAAAAATATTGTGTATAAAATACAACAGAAAATTCTCTCCCTTTGCACCAATCCAGTTTCTACTTTCTCTGCTCCCACAGTACACCTGTCCCTGGGGTCATGAGGTGGTACTGGAAACATGGAAGAATCATTTCTGCAGTACATGATGGGCTGTCTAGTAAGGTTCCTAAGAATGGTCTCTAGGCTTCACAGAAACTTGCAGCAGAGCTTGTTGCCATGACTAAGTTTTTTAACAGCGTCAATATCTGAAGATAAGACACCAAGCAGACCCTAACTTTGAAGCACTTGTAGGCAGAAGAATCCTTGCCAAGCTTCACAGAACAGAGTTGCTTATTTATTGTTTTTTTCTGCATCACAAACATCAGTGTGGCTCTGTGATGCATGGCCAGAAAGGGTTAAACATTCTGCAAAATAAATGACTCAGATTTATCCCTTAAAGACATATGGAGAGATAATGTTTGTGTTTTTGTGTATTTACATATACAGTATATGAGTAGGGTCAACAATGTAATCAACTGTCCCGGTCTGTGGTGTATTCTGTTAATTCAAAGATCAAAAGAACATCCTAGCATTTAAATGAAGTGTAAACATGGGATCTCTCTGTATTCATCTCTCTTTGAAATGTGTAACAAATCATCAGTGAACGGTGGAGGAACAGGGGATTGTCTTGTGTTAATTCGTACAGCTAAGTACCGGTGATGGACCCACTTGAAAGTCACCCTAATTACCTATTGTTCCCTGAGGGACTCCAACTTGTCAAAGAAGACCAGAAATTGTATACAAGATCCTTGGATCCTGATCCTTTTTATCTCAGGTCTGCTTAAGCTTTATCAGGGGACGTTTAGGTCGCAAGATGAGATCCCAGTTAAGCTGGTTCACCCTGGATATGATATTGAACATTTGACTATAACCTATGAACTAAATTCTAAAAGAACTCTTTGCAACTACAAAGTCCACCATCTCTGCTATGAATCTGAACCTCAAGAATTGAACTCATGTCTGTATGTATATTGATCTTTTAACCATACTCTCTCTCTTTCGTTTTTTTTTAAATACATTTTAGTTTAGTTAATAAGAGTTGGCTGTATGTGGGTATTTAGGTAAGATCCAGACTATTCAATAATGTGGGAGGTAATGTGTCTGATCCTTGGGACTGGTAGAAACTTTTCTTTTATATGATGAAAAGATTTTCAGAAATCTTCATCATATTTGACTTGATACCTGGATGCAGGCCTGAGGCTGGGTTACTTTAAGGGAACTGTGTTGGTTTCTGGACAGCCAGTGAGGTAATAAAAAGCTGTTTTATGCTGGCTTGGTAAATCTAAGTATTGAAAATATCCACCAGTTTTGGAGATTATCTGCCCCATTCTTTGCAGTTCACCCTAACTGAGTGACCTCAGCTGGCCCGGACTGTGATGCTGGTCACAACCTCTCACAAACATCAATAAAATTATTCTTGCACCACCACAGGATGGAGGAATTGTTATCATAGAATCACAGAATCATAGACTTTAAGGTCAGAAGGGACCATTATGATCATCTAGTCTGACCTCCTGCACAACGCAGGCCACAGAATCTCAACCACCCATTCAGGGCCGTCCTGATGATTTATGGTGCCCTAGGTGAGATTATTAAACTGATGCCCCTGTGCCTGATCTGCTCTTAGCAACACAAATATAAGCATACAGTACTGGAAAACTTGCCACATTCACGTTATTAAAACCAGTTTAACTTAATTAAGCACACT
>NC_133772.1:133414227-133588868 GCF_003597395.2 Chelonoidis abingdonii | reverse complement strand
AATACTGTGTTACTAATAATTATCAACAACTTAATTTTCTGTTTTTGGCTAAGATATTGATTTTTTTCAAAAAAAATATTGAAATTGGATTCAGGATTGTTAGCAAGAATTTTTGGCAAACAAAGTTGTTAAATGACAATCTAAATGGCAACACAGTATTGCTTTCATGATTGGCTCACCCCCCAGCCTGCTGGTCCAACAGCTGCCGTAGACCCCAAAATCCACCTCTTGGGGTGCAGAGTGGCAACAGCAACAGCAAACCCTCAGGTCCAATCACACGCCAATGGGCACCACCACCAGCCTTATGGACCATGGTGAAGTTAGCACAGCATCTGATCTCAGACAGGTCACCCATGGAGCCACAGCAGCTCATCCTGCCTTGTGCAGCTCCCCCCGGATGAGATGGATCGCTGGCAGCTGCCAACTCGGGGGAGAGGCGCTCCCCAGCTAGGGTGACCAGATCCAGATGTCCTGATTTTATAGGGCCAGTCCTGATATTTGGGGCTTTGTCTTATATAGGGACCAATTACCTGCCCCTAGAGTGACCAGACAGCAAGTGTGAAAAATCAGGACAGGGGTGGGGGTGTAAAAGGAGCCTATATAAGAAAAAGACCCCAAAATTGGGACTGTTCCTATAAAATAGGGATATCTGCTTACCCTACCCCAACCCCCTGTCCTGATTTTTCACACATCTGGCTAAGCCCAACCCAGCCCTGTGTGACATTCCAATTCTGGCTCGCTGCCGAGGAAGTGAGTTACTTTCACTTTGATTCCTCAGCAGGCAGGCAGCCAGCCTCCTCCCCCTACCTACTCCCCAGCACCTCACCCAACCCAGCCCTGACGGAGGGGAGGGAGGAGAGAAAGAGGGATGCTCCTGGGGAGGAGGGAGAAAGGAGGGGGTGCTCCATGGGGCAGCGGGGGAGAAGAATGGATGTTATGGGGGACAACAAAGGATACTGGTTCCAGAGCTGCAGAGACCTGCCTCACCTCACCTCAGCCGGGGGTAAAGAGTCACACTCACAGGTGAGCTCCTTTCCCCAACCCCTACCCCCTCCCCTTCCCAGAGACCCCAGCAGCCAAACCCCTCCCTCAGACTGTGCTGCATTCTGCTCTTTCTAGGACCCAGCAGCCCTGCTCTTACATGCTCCACTGCTTCTCGTCTGTCTGGGCTCCCAGCAGAGCGGTGCCCCCAGACCTAGTGGTGCCCAAGGCTGCTGCCTATTCTGCCTATGGCTAAGGACGGCCCTGCACCCATTCCCGTCTCAAACGTGTGTCTGAGCCATTGAAGTTCTCAATTATCCTTATTTTACAGATAGGAATGTTGAGTAACAGAGAAGTTAACAGAAATATTTTCAAAATTGGCTAATGATTTTGTGAGCCTCAGTTTTTGGGTACCCAACCTGGGACACTGAAGGCCTGATTTTCAGAGACTCTAAGGATCTGCAACTCACCCTGACTTCAAAGGGAGCTTCATCTGAGTGCCTGGAGCAGATCCTCAACTGCTGTAACTCAGAGCAGCTCTACAAAAGCTCTGGAGCTACAACTGATTTATACCAGCTGAGGACCCAGCCCCTTCTGTGAGCATGATTCTCCTCTCTCAGACTGGTTATTCCTATGTTATACTGGTGTGAATTAGAGGAGAATCAGGCCTACTGAGTGCAATCATATTTATGGACTGCTCTTTAGCACCAAAACAATTTCTCATCTAGCTCTGGATGGAAGTAGAGAAGCTGATGCCTTGGGTTGGCTTGGCTTGGGTTGCAAGGAGCACTGTATATAGAGAAAACGACGACAGCACAATTAGGCTATGCTCCTGCAAACACTTGAACTTTAAGCATGCAAGTAATCCTACTGACTTGAGTAAGACTATCCACAGGCTGACAAACGTGAGCAAATGTTTGCTGGATCAAGGCCTTAAGGAGCATTGTTTTCACACTGCCTCTCCTGTGACTGTTTTTCCTTCTGGGGTTTCTGTTCGTTATCTTCATAGTCTAGCCTTGTCACTTGGTACAACTGTACCCAGTTCTTTTTGAGTAATTAGTTTGAGGACAAAACACCTGCTGCAATTTTGGAGTGTAAGTGCAAATGGAATACTTTTATTCCATCTGTCCTTTGAAATCAAGTTACTTTGAGGGCACAGAATAGCTGCCATTACTGTGTGACAGCTATAAAGAGAGAGTGCAGCTTTGGTATGGAATCACTTTATTGACTGATTCTCTTTCTTGACTACTTCTCAACATCAAGGGTAAAAACTTGCTTTGTACTGGAGTATTACAGGGGTATTTTATCTACTCAGCTGTAAGAGGAGAATAATAACAATATTGCTCTGTCAACCAAAGGATAACAAAGCACTTCACAAACTACACCTAGAGAATTTCCTCACAGAGCTCAGGCAACTCTGCGATATGCAGGGCCCAGGATACCATGGCTCATTACGTCCAGTGGTGGGAGCATTTGCATTTTGGACATTACTTTCTTAAGAAAAGTGACCTGGGATCTTAAAGGGGAGGAATGATAGTCTTGCTTTTAAAGCACAGTGCTAGGAGATAGGAATTCCATCCCTGGTTCTGCCATATGCTTCTTGTGTGACTTAGGGCACGGTTGCTAACCCATCTGGGCTTCAGTCCCCCATCTATAAAACAGAGATAACAATACTTACCTACCTCCCTAGGGACATGTTTGGAAAGCACATGGTGATCCTTGGATGGAAGTGAGTATTATTCATTATTATTACTATTATACAGTGCAAATGAAGACGACAGGCTCTGTATTTGTCAGGTCTCTTGTGAAAGATGCTCTATAGTAAACTGCATGACAGTCTGTTCAGAAGAGGATGGGCTGAGATGACCTCTAGAGAAGTCTCAGGTTTTGGCTACACGTTGGCACGTGAAACCAGCACTAAGAAAGAGACTCAGTTACAAAGAACTTGATACTTATGCTTTAAATACCTAATATAATCATTTCACTGTCACCTTGTCCTTGTCCCTGCTTACTTATGTCCACCTGTTGTTTCATCCTAGATGTAGATTAAGAGCTTTGGGGCAAAGCCTGTAACTTCATATGATGTGTGCTAGCAAAATGGAGTCCTGATCCCTGACTGGGCTTCTAGGCACTCAGTAATAACAACACTAATTTGTTGTCCTTACTTATTAAATATTCAACAATAGAAAGAATTTCAAGCCCCAGCACAAACTTGTCAGTCTTTTTCATCCGTTCGTGCTGCTGTCACACACTACCAGGCAAACCTGTCACCTGAGAAGCTCCCTGTTGTGTTGGATGACAAGGGGCCACTGATGGAGGTTGTCAAGGTGAATTAAAGCTCCAGACTGCAGGAAGACATTCAAGATTTAAAAAGCCAAGATGAATGGATATGGGAACTGCAGAAAGACCTGTCCCCCAGCAAAATGAAAGCATTCATACTGGGTATTAAACCAGAAAGACTACGCTGGCTCAGAAATGAAGGAAATCATTGCACAGCCAGTATTTCCTTACCAGCTGTCAGAAGTTTCTTTGAAGTTTTGCGCACATACAGCATCTAAATGCTGAGTTGTCTTTTGAAGATTTATTCATTAGTTTATTATGCAGTAGTGATACATTTCAAAGACTTGAGGAATCTTTTAAATCTGAGATTTCCACCTTCCCTAAAGATACAAGAACAAAGTGGCAGCTCAAATCAATAGGGAGGTGATGTTGGCATCCCCAGATCATTCTATGAGATAGACTCAGGGATGGAAACACCAGTGCCTACATGAAAAGATGCATAAATGTCACTTGTTGGGGGCCAGGAAATAAGAGGACAGGATAACTTGAGTGTAAGTCAGTGCAAGTTGTACCCCATTTTTGTGAAGATTTAATGAGCCTAATCCAGTCACAGAGTGATTCGGAAGATGACAAGGACTTCAGTGTTCAAAGAAAACAAAAATACGACAGCTGAATATTTATATCACCGCGCTGTGACAAACAACAGGTAAACTTGCTTCAAACAGAAACCTCCTAATGAAGTCCTAGTGCCAGATCCTCCATATAGCTTCATTGGCTTCTGTGAAACCACATCAGATTATGCCTGTTGAGAATCTGGACCCCTCCAAGAGCAACAGATTCCTTTGGGACCCACATGCAGAGCGGATCCTCTGCACACAGATCTCGCCCTATTGTGCAGATAGGCTTAACACTGACGTTTTCAGCCTCGCACCCTCGTGAAGGACCCAGCGTGAGTCTGAGGCTCAGTTCATCATTCCATCCACTGCAGAAAATCCACTAAGAAACTAATACCGACTGAGAGGGCTCTAGCTTTTGTATAGAGCTTCCCCTGCAATGTCAGGGCAGAGGTGCAATGGCAGAGAAGCCCTGGCTTCATTGCTTCATTGAGGCCATGCTGCCAGTGAGCTGGAAGAACTATGTAGAAGGCCGAATGGCTCCTGCATCTCCAGCAGATCTCTGAGATCCACAAGGGTTTGGGTGCTGAACATTGCCTGTTTTGGTGGACAATGAAGCCGAACCCATCATCCTGGTGAGACGATCAATGGGAAACTGCAAGGTTCTTATCTTCTCCACCAATGTCCCCTCCAGGGAGTTTGTCACAGGAAGAGGTAACCCCATCACTCCCAACGTGTACAACTACTATGTGAAACAATTATGGACTGCACAAGAGATCTCCTGTGGTTGTGTCACTTTTGTGGCTAGGGATTAATTATCACTGATTTCTTTGTTTTATTATGTATTATGATTGGTCCTAGTCTTGCTCTCTGACATGAATTTTATCTGGTATAGTGGTATATTGGATGTTGGGCAAGACCCTCTGGCCTATTCTAGTGATCAGGCAGTGCAAAGCAGGCAGAGACTGCCCTCCTTTCCCCAATGGGCATTGCCAGCTCCTATCCCCAGCTGGCTCTGGCTTTCTCCAGTTGGCATATGGTCCCTTTGAGTATATGGCCAGCCAGCATAGCTTACAGCAGTTTACATGGTGGCAGAGACCGAGACCTAGAGAAGTAATCAGCTCGACAACAGCTCCTTTGCTACTGCAACAAGAGGCCTGTATTGTCTATGAATTTTGATTTTCCAAATGGCATTCCAGCCACGCAGAGAAAATCCCTCTGGTGAAATGCTCATTAATGTGATAACAGATAGTACTCTGAGAGAGAGAGCACATGCTCACGCATAGAAGTGGCAGTCTTTGAAAGGATCAAGGGAGGTTAAGTTATGTTTTCTAGGCTAGTCAGTGAGATTGAATGCACAAGATTTGTATATTTTACTTAAAAGACTCAATCCTTAATGGACAAAAGGTCTATGAGAAATGAGGAAATACTAAGATAAATGAGCACAAGGGCTGAACAGTGGTTTGCTTGGTGAATAATAAACCTGAACCTAATCAGATATGTTGTAATTTAGCAATACAGTTGTCTTGTGTATTGCTGTAATTCCTGTACAGTGATCTGTGATTAAAGATGAAATAATCCCACCTTTTTTCCTTCCTGTATTCATAATCTCAATTTTACTTTTTATCTATGTCATAAACAGATAGTAGGAGTTAATAGAACATAAGTACTTTATATCTCTTTTGACTGTAAAGGGTTAACCAGTTCAGTGAGCCTGGCTGTCACCTGACCAGAGGACCAATCAGGGGACAGGATACTTTCAAATCTTGAGGGAGGGAAGTTTTTGTGTGTGTATTAGTTTTTGTGGTTTGCTTGTGTTTTGTTCTCTCTGGTTGTGAGAGTGACCAGACGTGCAACAGGTTTCTCTCCAATTTCTCGATTACCAGGCTCTTATAAGTTCAGATAGTGAGTAACTTAGTAGATAAGGCGGAGTTAGTGTTATGTTTTTCTTATTTGCAAATGTGGATTGGCTGGAAGGAGTCAAATCTGTATTTTGCTGAAAGGGATTTTTTGCTACTTGTGTATACTTTAGGCTGGTGAGGGTTTCCCAGTGTCTATAGCTGACAAAAACCCTTGTATAAATCCATCTTAAATTTACAAGGATAATTTTTAACTGTTTTCCTCTCTTTATATTTAAAAGCTTTTCTTCTTTAAGACCTTGATTGTTTTTTATTCTGGTGAACCCAGGGGACTGGGGTCTGGATCCCCAGGGACTTGGTGGGGAACAGGAGGGGAGGGGGAGAGAAGGGTTAATTTCTCTGTGTTGGAATTACTTTCTCATCTCAGGAGAGTCTGATAGAGGCGGAAGAGGGAGGAGGAGGGAAGGTGAATTTTCTTCTCTGTTTTTGTGATTCAAAAGGAGTTTGATCACAGTATTCTTCCAGGTAACCCAGGAGGGAAGCTGGGAGAGGCAATGGTGGGGGAAAGGGTTACTTTCCTTGTGTTAAGATCCAGAGGATCTGGGTCGTCGGGTTCCCCGGGCAAGGTTTTGGGGGACCAGAGTGTACCAGGCACTGGAATTCCTGGTTGGTGGCAGCACTACAAGTACTAAGCTGGTAATTAAGCTTAGAGGAATTCATGCTGGTACCCCATGTTTTGGAAGCTAAGGTTCAGAGTGGGGAATTAGATGATGACAATCTACATTTGTCTTTGCTTTCCCTCCTAAACCCTATGTACCAGGGTTGCTAGTACAGACTGACTGCCTCATATCTTTGCAGGGCAGAAGACGGAAGGAGATGATTGTGCTGCAGGGATATGTGCGGCCACCTACCAGGCTGAGTGGGCAGGAATAAACAAGAAGTGGATTTTCAAGCTCTTCTAGTCAAGCACTTTCTCCAGCAAGCAAAGTTCCACAAGAGGTTGGGAGGGATGTGTCCTGTTTCTGAAGCACAGAGGGCAATGAGTTCAGCTGTTATCCACTACCATTTTAGGATCTCTTGCATAATATAAATTTGAACATAGTAGGTTGACTGCCAGCATCTTTGTATTCGCAACTACAGAATTGACTGTGCAGTTGTACTCAATCTCATCTTTTTTTTCTTTAATAAAGGAAATTTTTACCCATTATGGCAGGGATGTGGAACCTTTTTTCTATCAAGGCCACTGACCCACAGGAAAAAATGAATCACAGGCCATACACACAAGTAAAGAGCAGCTTAGTTTTTTGGTGAGAAATATAAAACGTTCAACTCACCCGTTTTTTCAGTGTGATGGCTGAGGTTGCAAATTAAGTCAGATAGCAGTTTTTCACGCATCTCTGGCAACCTGACTACCACCATAGGCATGTGTGTGCATGCAGCTTTTTGGGGACGCTACTGGCTGGTCCACACTAGAGCACTGGAAGCACACTCGGGCCGAGGAACTCGCTTCCAAGCTCCAGCATTGTCTGTTGTGAGCTCATAACACACTAGTGTGGCTGGAGGCTCTGCCTTGCCCCAGTGTTGCTGTTACAGACACTGCCTGCAGCTCACCTCCCTCCCTCCCTCCTCATCCCCTCCACTGTCTCCACCCCTCATAATCTACTGTCATAAGTCTATATTTTTAGAAATACTTACTGAAGGCCAGATGAAATTAAGCAACAGGCTGGGTCTAGCCTGCGGGCTGTAGATTCCCCACCTCTGCCTTAGTGTTATAAAGATAATGAGGCGTCAAGTGGCACCTTAAACACTAACAGATTTAGTTAGGCATAAGCTTTTGTGGGTAAAAAACCCACTTCTTCAGATGCATGGAGTGAAAATTCCAGATGCAGGCATTATTATATTGACACATGAAGAGAAGGGAGTTACCTAACAAGTGGAGAACCAGTGTTGACAGGGACAATTCAATCAGGGTGGATGTGGTCCACTCCCAGTAATTGATGAGGAGGTGTCAATGCTAGGAGAGGGAAAGTTGCTTTTGTAGTGAGCCAGCCAATCCCAGTCTCTACTGAAGCTCAAATTAATGATGTTAAATTTGCAAATGAATATTAGATCTTCAGTTTCCCTTTGAAGTCTGTTTTTGAAGGTTTTTTTGTTCATGTATGGCTACTTTTAATCTGTTATAGAATGTCCAGGGTGATTGAATGTTCTCCTACTGGCTTTTGTATGTTACTATTCCCGATGTCTGATTTGTGTCCATTTATTCTTTTATGTAGAATCTGTCCAGTTTGGCCAATGTACATGGCAGAGAGGCATTGCTGGCGCATGATGGGATATATCACATTAGTAGATATGCAAGTGAACGAGTCCTTGATGGTGTGGCTAAAGTGGTTGCGGTCCTCTGATGGTGTCGCTAGAGTAGATATGGGGACAGAGTAGGCAAGAAGTTTGTTACAGGGACTGGTTACTGTGTTAGTGTTTCTGTGGCATGTAGTTGCTAGTATCTGCTTCAGGCTGGGGGGCTGTCTGTAAGCGAGGACTGGTCTGCCTCCCAAGGTCTGTAAGAGCGAGGGATCGTTTTTCAGGCTAGGTTGCAAATCGTTGATGATGTGCTGGAAAGGTTTTAGCTGGGAGCTGTATGTGATGGCCAGTGGTATTGTTTTCCTTGTTGGGCCTGTCCTGTAGTAGGTGACTTCTGGGTACCCGCCTCGCTCTGTCAGTCTGTTTCCTCACTTCTCCAGGTGGGTATTGTAGTTTGAAGAATGCTTGATAAAGATCTTGTAGGTGTTTGTCTCTGTCTGAGAGATTGGAGCAAATGCAGTTGTATCTTAGGGCTTGGCTGTAGACAATGGATCGTGTGATGTGTCCTTGATGAAAGCTGGAGGCATGTAGGTAAGTATAGCGGTTAGTAGGTTTCTGGTATAGGGTGGTGTTTATGTGACCATCACTTATTTGCACTGCAGCGTCCATGAAGTGGATCTCTTGTGTGGACTGGTCCAGGCTGAGGTTGGTGGTGGGGTGGAAATTGTTGAAATCCAGGTGGAATTCAAGGGCCTCCTTCTTATAGACTCATAGACTCGTAGGTCAGAAGGGACCAATATGATCATCTAGTCTGACCTCCTGCACAAAGCAGGCCACAGAACCCTACCCATACACTTTTATAACAACCCCTAACACATGACTGAGTTATTGAAGGCCTCAAAATTGTGGTTTGAAGACCTCAAGCTGCAGAGAATCCACCAGCAAGTGACCCATGCCCCACGCTGCAGAGGAAGGCGAAAAACCTCCAGGGCCCCTGCCAATCCGCCCTGGAGGAAAATTCCTTCCCGACCCCAAATATGGCGATCAGCTAAACCCTGAGCATGTGGGCAAGACTCACCAGCCAGCACCCAGGAAAGAATTCTCTGCAGTAACTCAGATCCCATCCCATCCAACATCCCCTCACAGACCATTGAGCAGACTTATCTGCTGATAATCCAAGATCAATTGCCCAAATTAAACTATCCCATCATATCATCCCCTCCATATACTTATCAAGCTTAGTCTTAAAGCCAGATAAGTCTTTTGCCCCCACTACTTCCCTCGGAAGGCTGTTCCAGAACTTCACTCCCCTAATGGTTAGAAACCTTCGTCTAATTTCAAGTCTAAACTTCCTAATATCCAGTTTGTACCCATTTGTCCTTGTGCCTACATTAGTACTAAGCTTAAATAATTCCTCTCCCTCCCTAACGTTAATCCCCCTGATATATTTATATAGAGCAAGCATATCCCCCCGGAGCCTTCTTTTGGCCAGGCTAAACAAGCCAAGCTCTTTGAGTCTCCTTTCATAAGGCAGGTTTTCCATTCCTCGGATCATCCTAGTAGCCCGTCTCTGAACCTGTTCCAGTTTGAATTCATCCTTCTTAAACATGGGACACCAGAACTGCACACAATATTCCAGGTGGGGTCTCACCAGCGCCTTATATAACGGTACTAACACCTCCTTATCCTTGCTGGAAATACCTCGCCTGATGCATCCTAAAACCGCATTTGCTTTTTTAACGGCCATATCACATTGGCGGCTCATAGACATCCTGCTATCAACCAATACCCCAAGGTCCTTCTCCTCCTCTGTTGCTTCCAACTGATGCGTCCCCAATGTATATCTAAAATTCTTATTATTAATCCCTAAGTGCATGACCTTGCACTTTTCACTATTATATTTCATCCTATTACTATTACTCCAGTTTACAAGGTGGTCCAGATCTTCCTGTATAGTATCCCGGTCCTTCTCCGTGTTAGCAATACCCCCCAGCTTTGTGCCAAGGTCAGTAATAAAAAGGTTATGGGTCCATATGATGATGTCATCAATGTAGCACAAGTAGAGGAGGGGCGCTAGGGGACAAGAGCTGAGGAAGTATTGTTCTAAGTCAGCCATAAAAATGTTGGCATGCTTTGGGGCCATGCGGGTACCCAAAGCAGCGCTGCTGACTTGAAGGTGTAAGTTGTCCCTAAATCTGAAATGGTTGTGGGTGAACAAAGGCACAAAGCTCAGCCACTACATGTGCCATAGCCTCATCAGGGATATTGTTCTTGACAGCTTGTAGTCCATCCTCATGTGGAATATTGGTGTAAAGAGCTTCTACATCCTTGATGGTCAGGAGTGTTTTCAGGAAGATCACCAACACATTGTAGTTTCCTCAGGAAGTCAGTGGTGTCTCGAAGATAACTAAGAGTGCTGGTGGTGTAGGCCCTCAGGAGAAGCCAAATAGCCATATAATCCTGCTGTAAGAGTGCCAATGCCTGAGATGATGGGGCATCCAAGGTTTCCAGGTTTATGAATCTTGGGTAGCAGATAGAATACCCGTGGTCAGGGCTCTAGGGATGCGTCCGTGTAGATTTGTTCCTGTGCTATAGTAAGGAGTTTCTTGAGCAGATAGTGTTTCTTTCAAACAAATGTAAACTTATTCATCTGAGTCTATGAACAACCTAAAACAGCAGCTCAGAGGTCTGAGCTGCCCCCGTCATTGCACACAATGCTGTGACTATGCAGCCATTTGACATTTTTCTGAAATACCAAAATGTATCCTGTTTGCTACTGCTTGAGTATCTTTGAAGATGATCCATAGTTGTGTGCTCATTGGAATGAAGGATATTTTATGGAATTCCAACAAATTAACATAGCTTCAGAATTTGTTTTCTGTGCTAGGAAGTAGCTTATGGTGAATGAAACCACTTAAATGCTTAACAGATAGTAGGGATTGATACCTCAGAGGGAAGGAGCTTGTGGGTATGCACGTGCATCTGAAATTAGGAGAGTGGTATTCTGGGGCATGAGCCTTGGTGAGGAGACACAGGGTGTCTCAAAATTGGAATTACTCCAGATGGAGATGCCCATGGAGTCTCAAATGCAGGGGGAGAGAAGATCTACTTCAGTATGAAAAACTCTCAAACTCAGGGAAGATCCAGCATTGAGGGCATCCCTACAAATCTCAGCCACACATTAAAACCAGAACTAGAGTTTTAAAATCCAGACTTTTCTACATTTTGAAGTAGAATTTTTAATAGCCTGTCTACATACATAACAGGTGCTAAGAACCCCAATAATGGTGAAACATCTGTATAGCTGAAGAGCTATATGTATTAGATCTAGTCTGAGATAGGCTCTGCCCCAAAAGCTGTACCAGCAAAATCCCTGTTCACTGTAGACATAGCATAGACCAGGAATAGTCAATAGGCAGACTGCAGGTCAAAACTGGACTGTCAGCTCTTTTGAACAGACCTTGCAGCCTTTTCACTAGCTATTGCAGTATGAAGAGTATTTCTCCAGGGTCTGGCCCTTGACCAAGAAATTTAGAGCATGACAAAACAATCAACTAGCCCTGGCATAAGCCAACACTGTTTGCAGTTACAGTGACACCACCTCCCAGTTATTAGCCAGAAGAATCTTCTGATTAAATAGCTGCACGTGCTGTGGGGGTAACGTAGGCTCAGCTGTGGGCGTGAAGGTGGTATTTTCCACACACACAGCCACACTGACAAAACTTCATAAATACTAGCATTTCCACTTCAGGCTAGAACTTTCCTGACATTAGCTCCACAAGCCAGTGCAGTTTACTGCTGCATCATAAACAAATATCTATATGTTGGGAGAAATGGATGTTAGGCAGATACATCCTCCCTCTTGTCTCAAGATAACTGGTGTAGAAAGATAAGGAAAAAAGTCTTGCTCTAACTTCCAACAGCATGAAATGGAACTTTGGTCCACCCCAATACTGATGTAGAATGCACCCAAGGGCGTCAGGACTTTTCAATCTCATCAGTAGCTGTAGGTTTGCACCTTTAACTTTGTTCTACATAAGAGATTAACTTATCCTTAGATAGCAGGAAAAGAAACCCCCCACTTTAGAGGTGGATATTGGTTGATTTAAGCCAGAAGAAAGTTTTCAGCCTTTCACTCAGACCCTTACAAAATTTCAAACGGAGGTGTGGACTCCTTTGGAAATTCACTATAGTTACCTAGTCTAGAAGTGTTAGACTGAAAACTTGAGTAGAGAGTTCAACTAGTAATATTGAAGATGTTCAACTCTACATTTGACACGGCATGAGAACGGGCATTAAATGTGTAGTCTTATATAAACATGAAGACTCAGTCAGGAGCTGTAAGTGGGGGTATTCACATACTTTTGAAGTCAGAGAAACAACAACAGCTTCTCTAGCACCTGAAACTTTATTTCCATAGTCACCTTTCACAGATCCCTTAGATGTTAGTCTACAGACAACATGCTGAAAACCAGTTTGCCTAGCTTAAGAAAGCTACTTTCTGTCGAAGTTCAACTGTGAAGTTTGCCACAGCAGAGTGGATATATTTAGAGAAAGGAATAATTAAGTTACACTACATGAAGCAAAAATTAAAGACTAGGCTGAATGGTTTTTGCTCAGATCACCCCTTTCCTCCTCATGCCCCATTTTAAATTATCTTCAACCCTTTACTAACCAGTCCTCCCCTCAGTTGATTTTTAAATCTTGCTAAGTAAATCAGTTTTCTGCCAAAAGGAATAGACATTTGAATTACAGCTAGAGTCGGGATTTAGATATGTCTCTACTTCCATCAAATTTTGATTTGGTTATTTTATTTTTAATCATAGGGGTAGTAAGAACAACTCACTTAATAAATGTGATAATTTACACTTAACTCCTGGACACTAGACTGGAAGACAGACAAGTTTTGGAGCAAGTCTTGTTCTTTCTCTTGCAAGTTCAGAGCTGCTTATCAAAGGTAGGCTGAAGCAGTCACAGCTGAGAAGTGGATGTTGGCCAAATATGGACAGACACTTTTTTTAAAAAGAACAAAACAAAAATCAAGTCTTAGCCCTATGAGAGCATGAATGCTAGGCTAGATTTGTCTGCCAGTTGAGACCCAGTCACTAGTGGCTCTTGCTGCTCTTTGAGCTTGCTAGAGAGTCAAAAGTTAAAAAAAAAAGCCTGCATTATTGGAATCTCCACCAGGGATCAGTATTTCCTCACAGCAGCTTTAGCATCTTCTAGGCAGGACAAGAATACCACTGCTCTCCATGTCAAATTGCTAGCAACTAGACATGTTAAACCAGTCTCATTTCAAAATGGCCATAACTGTATAGTGATGGCCCTGACTCTCAGGTTGACCAAAACCAAATCCTTTATTCCCACAGCTGTATAAATGTGTTCCAAACATGTGTCCAACACAACCTTTAAAAGGAAAACATGCCATTAACAAACTAGATCAGTTCACTGATGCATGACTGCTTTGTTTGGTTTATAGTTAAACAAGACCAGTCACAGTAAAAAGACATTTGGAGTATGAAGTAGCATGATGTTAAGCCATTTCAGCTTGCACATGTACATGTTGCGCTTCTGGAAGAAAGCTGCAGAGCAGTTTGCAGTATTACACTGGAAGCTGGTTACATCACTTTTAAATGGCATCAATATCAATGTCATCATCTTTCTTGTTTACAGGCTTCACAGTTTCAACTTTAGGTACACTGGCAGTCTTGGAGTACACCACCTAGAGAGACAAGATATTTAGTGTTTAAGGACATCCATTGGCCTTATCTTCCATAATAATGTTGACACTCTCCGTCTACTTAACAATGGTGTAAGGCAGTGGTCCTCAACCTTTTCCATGGGGCGGATGTCGGACAAAACTAGCCACAGAACTGTGGCTGCCAGACAAGCAGCTGCTGTGAAGCAGCAACATCAAGGGATGTCGCTGCTGAAATCTGGCAGTAGCGCTTCTTGATGTTGTCACTTCACGGTGGCATTTCAGCAGCTGCTTGTCGGACAGCCAGTAGGTAGGTGCACATGGATGCCCCAGTGGGCGCTATGGTGCCTGCCGGAACTGCACTGGGGATCCCTCATGTAACTGCAGCTAAGGTATAAGCTAGCTGTACACAGCCTGTATGAGGTAATTAACTTTAGAGAGTCTGCAGTCTTTGCGGCATAATGGCATGTCATGTCTGAAACCATAGTCAGCACTGTGTCGGGAGTCATTGTCTGAAAGATATTCCAAACTGTTCGGTTCTACCAGTCATCATACCCCCATTACTCAATAGGTAGTTGTTTTACGGAGAAATGCATCTCAGTAAGTGCGACTTGCAAGGAACTTTAGACGAACAGTCTTATTTTATAGCTAAGAAGTTTTACCTTGTTTTTGTAATGGAAACACCAGATGTTAACAGGAGTCTGCATCCTCAGCAGAGGCTTGACAGTTTGCTCTTTAAATTTAGCCTTTATTGGTTGTACTAGAGCTCCTTATTTTAAGAGGCTGACACTGCTTGGGCACCCCATGTTGACTATCAGGCAACAATCTAGACTTTTGAAAGCTTAAAATGGAAAAACCTGCATTGTCCCAGCGGGCAAAGTTTTTATCCTGTTTTTCTATTACAGGAAGACAGAAGCCTGTAAAAGAATCTAAGCATACAGCAGGAAAGGGACTGGAGAGAAGAAAAAGATGTAGAAGGCAGAGAGTAGTGGAGTTTTAGCCATATGCCTTAAAAAGAGGAAACACTAGTTGCCTCTTAGGCATGCCAGGCCCAGGGAGAATTCCAATGGGGGTGGGGGGGGAGAAGAGAAGGAGGAGAGAAACAGTGGACAGACACACAAATAAGTCCTCTTACCTCAATATTTTCATCTTCATCCTCTTCTTCATTACCAGAGGACTCTTCCTCAGCTTCCTTCAGCCATTTGATAAAGGGTTCTGCTTTGATGCGGATTTCTTTAGCAAGCTCTTTTGAGACATATTTCTTAGAGGCCTACAAGAAAGAAAGTTTTAAGCTCTCTAGCACACAAGTTGCTACAAGACTGAAAAAAGTTATAAGCAAAGAGATAGGGGTTCAAATAGGGACTTCTCAGCAAGTCAAAGCCAAGCCCAGCCACCTTGAACAAATCACAAACAAAAAAGACCACACCCACACCTTCATCAATCTACACTTAAAGACCCGCATTGTACATTAACACTATATAAGTCGACCACATCATGCCACACCTCCCCCTGGCCCCAGAAACTGAGATGTGGTACAGTGTCTACCTAATAGCAACACTATTCAAGTACCTTTTCTGCCCAGCTAAGGATGACCTCTTCTTCCAGAAGATCTGCATCATACATTTCCTTCAGGATATGTGGAATTTTAGAAATAAGCTGAGATTGATGCATGGCTACCACACACTCCAAGCCATGAAGAAGGTATCGCTGAGCTTTCTTGTTGTTGTGGCAGAACTGTAATAAAACCATACTGTCAATCTTCAAAAGTTTCAGCCTTCTGTACAATATGCTTCAGCCCAGGTCAGGGATGCTTAAACCCAGCCCTGCTGCCCAGGGCCACAGGTTTTGACTTCATCCTCAAGCCCCAGCAAGTCTAACACCAACCCTAGCAACTCCATTAAAACAGGATTGTGACCCACTTCGGGGTCTTAACCCAGTTTGAGAACCACTGGTTTGCAGAGTTAAGGGACAAGAGAATGAGTTCTCTTGCAGACATTTTGTTCTGCCATAGTATCCAGAACTTCATCTACTAAGTAGTTCTTGCTCCTAAAAGCCACTTAGGCATCAGATTTTATATATGGAGGCCAGTAAAACTGTTGCGAGATTAAAAGGCTTACGCGTAGGAAGTGGCGTCTATATCTCTTTATCTGTTCTCGAATCTTCTCATCAAAGAGGACTTCAGTCAAAACTAGAGGGCCCATAGCCTTTACATCCAGTCTCTCTGCTTCTGCTACAATATCTTTGTCAGAAGTCTCAATGACACCTTCTTCCTTCTTTTTCTGCAGGTGAGAAATTAGTAAACTCAGATTCTAACAAGCCTATAAATCTCCCCCCCCCCTCCTCCACCACCACCTAGTTACAGTTAGAAAGCTACTATACCTTTAGTATTATTTTGAGTTACTGTTCTTTAGAAAAAACTGCAGTTTTACCTTAACAAAGTCAAATAATATGTTGACTCTCTCTTCTACTGTTCTTTCTAGGTCATCACTAAGTGTGAGGTTCTTTGCATGATCACTGATTTCGTCCATTCTGCGCCTCTGGGCTTCTTCAGTTGTGTCTTCACCCCAGTCATCATCGTCATCCTCCTGAGGAAGAGCATTCACAGAGTTAAGCTCTTAAAAGGTGATGATCTGGTTATGGGCATAATACTAAGGCCATTCCAAGGTAGATTCTACTGTGATTCTGTACTTTTGGTGTGCAAGTGGGCAGGGGAGTACTCAAATTCACAGGGCTGCCCCTCACCTTAAGTTATTCATGAGGCATCTCTGGTGACTATAGTAGTTAGCTTTTTCTATAGCTAGCACTAAGCTTAGTATTTTAGTCATGTTTCTAGCTTGCTGCCGCCCCCACCCCCAAAACCCACCCACCACAAAATAGTCTAGGGGCTGACTAACTCCATTAACCCACTTCATGGATTAAACTGCAGAGCTGAGGCTATCCTCTCTCCCCAACCCCCCAGCTTAGGAAGCTCTGAAGGAGCAGGAAGGGCTTCACTATTGTGCTTGGTAGCTGCTTACTATCACAAGAGGCTTGGGCTACCTACACAGCTCATTTTCAGTGCAGATCTTGTGATAAAGGGATCACTATTTCAGAGAGCAGTTAAGTGTAAGTGTTACTTGACACTAATTCTGAAGTCAAATTTATAAGCCAACTTCACTGTTCTTTACAAGTCTCTGGGAAGTCCACTTACCACTACATGTGGAGGGTCAAGTTCATCTGGTGGTGGCGGCAATGGTGTCTCACTGCTAGACACAGAACCATTCTCTTTATCCTTGCCTTTTCTGTTCTTCTTTTCCTTGTCTCTCTTTCCGGTACTAGCGTCACTGTTCTCTGGAAGTAACGAGACTTTATACTTTAATTTGGTTCCAAGTAGGAACAAGATCTCCACTTAGTGAGACATTTTGTCAGCACTATTTCAAATGTACCAGATCCCCACAGAACCTAGTTTGAAGTTTTAGTTTTATTAGTATTCCAAGGCTCCTTTTCATGGTGCCACCTCTCCCTTAATGTGAAGGTTGTACCAACAAGGCAGACCCTACACAGCGTGGGGTGAAGTTAGTCTTAAGACAAATAAAGCAACATCCCTTGTGTCCAACAAGGACAGAAACCAACAGCCACAATTTGACAGACTATGGAGACCTAGTTTAGGTGTTACATATTTTAAGTACTATTCCTTCTCCCCCGTTTTAATTAGAGCCATGAGATGGTGAGTGCATATCACATCCACCAGGCCTGTTCACTAGAGACCTGGTAGAAGTTTAAGACCATAAGAAATCACTATGCTCCCTCTTGTCCAACATCCTCCATAGCATATGCCAATAGGCCTCAACTTTTCCAGACTACTGTACCCTTTTCAGGAGGCTGATTTGTCTTATGTCCCTCAAGTGTCATCTCACTTACAGTACTTCACAAAAAAGTCAGCACATTACTGAAAAATTGCATTGTTCATTTTTACCACACTCTAAAATTGCAACCCCCAGGTTTAGAAACACTGATAACTAGTCATTGTATGTACGAAATTTAATAGAGCAGTAAAAACTGATTTTTGCTAGTGCTTTTTTCATGGGGCCTGTTATAAAATTAGGCAACTATCTAGAGTAGTTGATGTGCCTCCTAGAAGGTACCACCCCCCCTGAGATACACATATGCCTGACTGAGGACTGCTGGTACAGGCCACAGAATGTCACTTAGCATTTCCTGAACTAGAGTCACTAACTTGCAGTTGACAAAAAAAATCCAGGCTTGATTTAAATACCTCAAATAAATAGAGAACCTGAGGACAATGGTAAGCCAATTTAGTAGTTGTCACCTTCTGTTGAGAGAGACCTTTCAGTGAGTTTTCTAGCTTTGTCTTCAGCCATTACTCATTACACTTGTCTGCTTCGCAAGAGCTCTATCAGATGTCTCCCTGCACTTGTTGGGCAGGGCCAACCAGTTACTATAGTAATATTTGAGGCTGTAAGTCACCAGTTTTGAACTTGCAGAAGCAGTTAGCTTAAACTTTTGAGAGAGGTGTACATATTAAGCCACAAAAACTTGAGCTGAGCCACTTTTACAGATTAGAAACAGACTGAAGACCCTTGTACTTGTCACAAAATATTAAGAGAACCAGTGATGTTTTCTTGGTCCTTTGTATCCTCAAATCCAAGCTGCAGTTCTCACTTAGAGGGGAGACTGAACCACACAGAGCACTAAACACAAAGTAAGACTCCCAGAGGAGAGTAAGGAGTTTTGGAAGAAAGACTTTCAAAGCAATTTTTGTAAGTCTGACATGGGGACATTCTGCCTTCATATAAGGGTTTTGGTACTGAGCACTACAGCCCTGTGGAGGGCATTTACAGGCAACTAACATGCAGAGCTAAAGTTATTCATTTTGAGTTTGCTTCCCATAAATCTATCAAGCTGATGCCTGCAAGATTAACCTACAATTGCTCTCTGGGAGATGTAGCTCAGCCTTTTCTTTATAAGCATTGGGGAGGGACTAGGAAGCAGTATGGCCCACAAAGAGCTGGATAGTGGCTAGTGTGTAGTAACGAGTGTGACTTTTCTGATCTGCAAGTTCAAATAGGTTGTTAGAGTCTATATAACACATGACCTCATTTAGCAGAGACCACTGGAATAGGTTAGACTTTTTTATTATAGCAAGCTTAAATTGAGACAGGCAACTGGATATCTGTCACAGAGTGTTGCTTGCATGGAGTAACCAATTAAGTCCTTCTCAGTGAAGGGCAAAAAGTAGCTTGTGTAACTCCACCCACTCAAGACATAGATAGAAGTTTAAGTCTATTTCTGCTAGAAGTTAACACTTGGATTGCTTCCTTTATAAAAGAAAGTCAAAAATATAACACTTACCAGGTGGGTTTTTGAGAATGAATGTGCAGAGTTTATGGTTTGTGTCAAGCATGCCTCGATAGCCACAGGCTTTGCAAGAGTTACCTATAGTTTGTTTCTTGGGATTGACATGCTGCCAGAGGGAAAGTCAAAATTAAAAACCTTGAATTCAACTCTGATGTTATTGTAAGTTGTGGCATAAAGTAATATCCAAAGAGGCTAATACTGAGCTTTCAGGTAAACAGACTGATGTGAAAAGTTTCATAGTTTGTATATGAAAGTTATGCTAATAGTAATTTTTGTATAACTGATTATTCTTTAAATTATCTCAAGCCTGATGTTTCCTTCTTTTGTCATGGTTTGAGCCTGGAAACATTTCCAGACCAATACTTTAGAAGTTGAATTATATATCAAGCTTCAGCTGAATCAGCTATTTTGAATGATGTTTCACCTAGACACTAGTATCAGCATCAAATTGACTTGAAGTAATTAATGTGCACACAAATTGACACCTAAGAATAAGTCAGTCCTGTGTGCTAATACTAGAAAAGCCTGGTTGGTTATAGGGGAGAGGGGAAAAACCCACAAAGACCACACTCACCAGATCAGTTTCAGGATTCTCACACTCAGGACAGAGAACAAATTTTTTAATGAATCCATCCAACATGTCTTGCAGCTTATTCGCCTCATGAGATCCATTGACAATGTAACGGTCATTCTTAACATCAAACTGGGTCTGTGCCCCCAGCTCACAACCAAAAAATTTGGTGGGATCTTTCAAGAGACAAAAATTGGCACATTAAAAGCCTGCCAGTAAGATCCTGGCAGCCAGACCTGGCCTGTATACTAGTTCTCTTACTATCCTGTAAGAGGTTACTGTATAACGCTGTACTGGGTCACGTCTTTCTAAGAGAGAAGTTCAAGCCACATGGTATTATTTCTAGGGTAAAACACTATTTCCTTTTATTAAACTTTAAAGCCCATGTCAGTGTTGTGCTAGTTTCATATCCGTATTTTACCTACAAAGTAGTGTCCCCCTCTGCTTTCACCATGAAGGCCAAAAACCCTTGAGGGAATTTCATGTTACTTCAAGAGTTACTTACACGTTGGAGGCCGATTAAGCGACTTTGCAACGTCAACCATGTTGACTATAACTGTCTTTATTCCATTTCCTTTGCCCTCAACCTAAGAGGGGGAAAAAAAAAAGTCACATAATTAGGTATTCATGTCAAGGTCAATGTCACAACACTGTCAGTCATTTAAGAACTGCTACAAAGTAAAATACTGCTTTAAGCAGTATCAGTATTTATGGGAGAGAGGCAGTGTGGTATAGTGGATAAAGCACTGCACCAGAACTCTTGACACTGGGGTTCTAGTCCTGGCTCTGTCACTGGCCTGCCAGATGACCTTGGGCAAGCCACTTAATTTTGCATTGGTTTCCTATTTGTAAAGTGGGGCTAATGATACTGACTCAAAATGCTTTACAAGAGACATATGATAAAAAACTCTGTATAAATAGTGCTTATATTCTGATCAGAGTTTAGAAAGAGTTACCTTTGCGATCAGACGGGGCATTTTGTAGCGATAGAACTGATCCAAAACACTGCGGTTGACGTTGACAGACATTTTGTCTTATTAGTAGCTTTATCAATAAGATGAAGAGATCTTTGATTGCAGCTTTTTGGTATCTTCTGTCTGGAGAAGACGGGATGACATAAACGACTGCAAGAGTTCTCGGTCTCTGACATGAAAAAGTTTTCGCCACTGAGGCTGTAAGGTTCTTGCTTGTATGCTATGTTCCCCCAATACAGGTACCAATGGCTGCGCAACAGCTCTGCAAGTGTTTTAAAAGAAAAATGTTCAGCTGAAAGCTTTCCATTAAGTATATTCATGCTGCAGGACACTGTTTAATAGTTCTTGAATCTGATAATTTAATTATATTCTCTAAGTAGACTTATTTCTGCTGCTTTAAGAGTTTCCTATGCATGAAGTCAGTTATGCATGACTACATAGTCTCAATTTGTATCATTATAAAAGCAGCAGCTCCTCAGCTGTAGATGTCAACATCTGCAGTTCTGTAGAATGCTGACTTGTCATATGGTGCAAGTTCTCCCCTGCCGCCACCCCATTTTCAACTAGAGCACACAGACAGCTACAGAATGAGTTTACCATGTAAAAGGTTATCAGAAGAAGGTTATTATGGAGAAGGGGGGGGGGAGAGAAGGTGCACCACTGTGGGTCAGGGCCCCCCGGCTTCTGCTAGGCTCAAAGTCAGTCTGAGACCCTGGGTTTTGTAACCACTGGTTCACTTTATTCGCAGGCTTGTTCACACCACATACAAGTTTTCACCTTCTGCAAGCGGGGGGAGCTAGTCTCTTTTCCTCCTGCTCTCCCCTAGTTTCCTTCCCCTGAGGTTTTTATGCAGCCCCAGGCTAGTAAGGTAGCAGCTGTCTCCCCCTCCCCAATTAAGGCCAGGTTACTTGCAGCCCACTCTAATTTGTCCCCCTAATGAGAAGTGTGCATAACAGAGGGCTAAATCTGCAATCCTTTGCCTGACACCCTGTCACAGAACAGCCTTGCTATTAAGAGTCACAAGAGGTGAAAGTTTGCCTCTTTCTTAAAGAAGTCAAGGAAAAAAACAGCCCTCAAATCATTAGTTATGGTATAACTGAATATGCTCATTTTAAAGTGAAGTGTGTGGCTTATTTGTATCTAGTCAATCAGAACACTGAAATACCTACCTACAAGAGGAATAAGCAATGTTTTTGGCAATATAGAAGTGACAGTACAGTTTGCTGAAGTGTTATGGTTTGCCAACAGCTTGCTTTTCTCCTGAATTTAAGTGGCTACATTAACCAGTGCTTCTTTCCACCCATAAGATCGCTTAAGTGTAGCGGCCCCATTATGTGTCTACAGCAACTTCCTTCTGCACCTTTGATTCAGCACCTATTCCCTCCCCCCCCCCCCATTCCCAAATATTTAAGATGTTTTGCATTTCTAGACTTCCTACTTATGTGGCACACAGATGTTCGTTAACTGCCCAATTCTTCCCTCATTTCTCAGAAGAACTCTATTATTGCATCACTTCTGCTGTACGTTTACATTTCAGTTTCTAAGCTGTACTGTGATTAAATACTGACTTTAGCCATTTAAGCAGATACTGCACTGGAGACAAGTTTATTCTTACTAGTTCTTTAGAATATTGTACATGCTACTACTGTTACTTCAACTAGAGATTTTTAGGTAATTTATTTGGATAGAAATGTGCTGTTTTATTGCCACTATAGTTGAAGTATTTTGTACAAGAATGTATTTTTCAATACTGAACATACCATTTCCCCAATATTTAGTCAGTAGCAGTAACTGGAAGTTATTTAGTCGCTGATCAAGAAAAACAGCTAAGTGTGAACCCTGAGGTGTAGTAAGGGACATAAAGGTATTAGCTTGTTTTGACACAAATAATGCTCCCTTCACTCTCCCTGAGGAAAACAAACACCTAACTATGCCCACCTCTCCCCCTTTCCAATGTAGCAAGCAGCTCTTCTCCCCTGCGATGCCTGTAAAAACCATGGAGTGAAAGCCAACTTTAGAAAGTGCAACTAATATCTTTAAGTCCTTTGCATTGTAAAACGCCCGGATCATCTTACACTACTTGATCTACAGGATCTGATCAACAGCACTCGGCTTAGTTTTGCCACAGAGCAGCTAGAAGGAGCCCTTTCTTGGGGGTGGGGAGAGAACTCTCAGAGGTGGCACTGCTTCCCACAGCAATTCTAAAAGCAGCCATCATGTGGCCTACGCACGTGGCAGCTGAAGCATGGAGGAACCAGGTACGTCGGGGGAGGAAGACAGAGAACTGGCCTCCTCCACATCGCTGCTTTTGTCTGCAGGCGACCGAAGCCGCCACCCACCGCACGACACCGCCCCCGAGCCCGCCGCACTGAGCCAGCAGCAGCCTCCCTCCCGCCCGCCGAACCGCCCCACTCAGCTCTGGGATGACTCATAAATGCGGCGATTAAGCACTGAGTCAGCCCTAACCAGAAAATGGGGGAGAAGCGCCCCAAGCGCGCATGCGAGGGCCTCCGCGGCTTCTCGGGCATGACCCCCCCCGCCCCCATACCGCCTAGAGTGCAGCCCCCTCCCCCCGCGCTGCGGATTTCTAACTGCGCCACACAGCTCGCTCTCTCCCCCCCGCCCCTAATCACGAGGCGCGGCCCCAGCAGCCGCCATTTTGCCTCATCGCGTGGGGACTCGAGAAGAGACCACCCGACTGGGATAAGCGGCACCGCCTGTTACCCCCGCACTAGACTACCTCAGCCACCCCCGTCAGGCTGTTCAGACCCCAATCACCACCACCCCCCGGGTACTCCGGCCCAGGGACCCTCGCCCACGTCCCCACACGCGCTCTCCTCACATCGCGCGTCGCTACCAACCGCCCCCCCCTCCGCAGCCACTCACCGTTTTCGTCCAATAAAGACATAAACCCAACGCTGCTCGCCCCGGGCTGCGACGAAGCCGAGTGTGTAAGGAGAACAGGGCCGAGGGGCGCTTATATCCGGGCGGAGGGAGGGCGGGCGCCGCAGCCGCCGGGTCCGAGCGTCCTGGGGCGGGCGGAATCAGCAGCAGCGGCGGCGCCAGTCAATCTGTAGAGGAGATACAATCAGGGCACCGTTAACGGCGTCACCTGGGAAGGGAAGGGGCGGGCGCAACGGAAGCCGAAGGGGGCGGTTGCCGGTTGCCCCTGCAATGGCTGCCGTGTACTCACCTCTAGAATGTTCTCGCTCCAACTGAGCGACGCCACGGCTGGGATCAATCAGCCAGCGGCGGACCGCGCCTCCCTCGCCCCACCATTAGCGCTGGGCTCGCCGTCCGCCTAAGTTATTGGCTGCCGCTCCTGTCAATCAATCGGCTTTTTTCCCCTCCCCCCAGCGCCCTAAAGGACATCGCGTCTATAGTGGCCAAAGCACGCGAGAATTAGAATGGGGGCGGGGTGGGGACGGGAGAGAAAAGAATGAGTCATTAAAACAGCCAGGCCGGGTTGTGAGTCAAGTGGGGGAGGGGCTGGGTGGCTGGTCTCTTTGGTCCCTATTGTGGCTGAGAGCGCAGAAATGGTGCTGCTCACCACCCTGTACATACTAGAGAGTTTTCAGAGTAGCAGCTGTGTTAGTCTGTATCCCTGAGAAGCGCAGGGATACTTGTGGCACCTTAAAGACTAATAAATTTATGTCAGCATAAGCTTTCATGGGCTAGAAGTCGCCTCACTGGATGCATGTAGTGCAAAATACAATAGGAAGATACACATGCACACACACATATATACACACAGAGACCATGAAAGAATGCATGTTACCATACATACGCTAATGAAAGTGATCAGTTTTTTTCCCTCCTGTTGGTAATAGCTCACTTTACTGATTACTCTCTGTACAGCGTGTATGGTAACACCCATTGGTTCATGGGGGTGTGTGTGTGTGTGTGTGTGTGTGTGTTCCTACTGTATTTTCCACTGTGTGTGTGTGTGTGTGTGTTCCTACTGTATTTTCCACTGCATGCATCCGATGAAGTGGGCTGTAGCCCACGAAAGTTGATGCTCAAATAAATTTGTTAGTCTCTAAGGTGCCACAGGTGCAACTCCTGTTCTTTATACTAGAAGCTGTTCATTTCCTTGCTTCTGTAGGCTGGGCTCAGTGCACCTGCCAGCGGCTCCTTGCATCCCCCTAACCCCTGTGTGTTAGCCTCTAATACCCCTCCCTGCAATCTCTGCCCCAGCCCTTATGCCAGGTGGGACTCTGTGCCCCTCCCATTCCTTCATCTCCTTCCCCTTCTTCCCCCATGGCAAGAGCTCCTTGTGCCCCTTCTCCCATGTCTCTTATTCTTCTGTTCCTTATGATGACAAAGACTCCGTGTGTGCGTCCATCCCTCTCTCTGCCAAATGCCAGGGCAGTATGACCCCCTTCCCTCCAATGCCAAGGGCTCTCTATCCTCTCCTTCCCTATACCAAGATTATTCTCCCCCTGTGCCAGGGATTCCTATGTGCCCCCTGTTCCTCCAACCCTCCTTCCCTGCTCTTTCTGTCTAGGAGATAATTCAGAGTGTCAACATTTTAAACTATGGGGATGATGAACACAGTTGAGATGGGGCTGTTGTTATGCTGGAAGGTGTTGATGGCTGCTTTCAACCAGTTCTTTGATCTCTAGAAAGTCACAAAGGTGAATGAAACTGCTGGGTTTGCAAATCAGACAGAAGGAGCTCTGCATGTCCCCCTTTCCAGTTTTCCTCAAAATCAATAGGACTTTGGCCATTGATTTCTATAACATTCCCTGGCATTTTGGGATTGAATGAAGGGTCCAAAAGTTACTGCATTCTGTACCGACAGAGAAATGTTATCACGCTCAGTCTCGCCTCATTTTGCTCAGCCAATAAGGAATCCATCTAGAGTGGGGTTTAAAATGCTAACCCCATAAGCAGGTATGCAGCCTCCTACCTCTGCTGCTCCCCAGGAAAGGAGCATGAACACCCAGTTCTCCCTGTCACGTACATAGTTATTGTCCTTATTGCTGCCAACTCAATTCTGATGGGAATGTGGCACTGAGCAGGGCCCGACCCCACAAAAAGGCATGAATCTCCAATTCTTCCTGCCACAAAAACAGTCTCCATTACCACTAACTTTCCTCCTTACTAGACAAACGAGCAGAGCTGTCTTCAGGGTACGGGGTCTTGATTTTGATAAAAGCAAAGCCCAGGAAAAGGTACAACCCCTGTTTCTTGCAGACAGTTACTATTCCTGTCACCAATATTGCTAGCTCCCATCCTGATGGGGCATAAGCATTGAGTGGGGCCAGCTTTAGGAGTTGGGGGCTCATTTAAAAAATATTAATCTTGTAAAATGCATTCAACCCATTTTCCCACCCTCCACTCCCTCTAACCAAGTATCTCAATTGCCATCTGCTACTACTAATGCCATGTTCTCTTCCACTCCTCCTAAATGGCACCAAGCAGGGCCAGCATTAGGGTTTTTCAAGGCTCCTAATAAAGTAGGAATTCAATATTTTTGTTATTGTATAATACAAATAATGTAAAAGCAGCAAGGGATTATATGGGCATTTTTGAGATATTATCATGCCAATTAAATACACAAATCGCTTCTCTGTCTTACTGTTCTCTACTTTCTTATAAATGCACTCAGACAACAGCAGAAGAAACCTCAGACCTTGTCATTTGGCATTTAATGATAATATTGTATTCTGAGGGGTGTGTAGAGGAGCAGAGGCGAATGGGATGAAGTGGACCCCTTCAGAAATAAAATGATTAATAACAATAGCTAATAGAATACTTACAAAATTAGGTTTCCAAGCCATCTTTAAATTAGGCCATCACTGGTACCAAGTTGTCACACACAGAGGAAACACTTCTCTTGTTAGACCTTTTGTGACTCTGGAATGTTCTTTTTGGTCTGGCAGGAAAAAGAACAACAGTCAAATGCAAAGCTGACTGATAAATGTGATTTTCCTAGAAGACACAAAGGAAAAGTCAGGTTAATATTAAGGACATGATCAGTGACACATTACAATGAAAAACAGGTTATTTCAGCAGCAGCAGCACAGCTGGAGTACAATTACCAGAGAATGAATGTGTGTTTTTCTCAGTGCTAAGTGCTGCCTTCTAACAAGATCCTCCTACATCATGGCTGCTGCCCTAGTTATACAAGTTCTCAGTCTACTGAATAGCAAGTGTTCAGGGCAGGACACTGGCCTATAAACTATGTATTCAGAGCTATGTTGAGCTCTGACTGATTTAGTGAGAGGTACAAAATCCTTAGGGAGATTTTAAATGTCTCTTTGAAATGTGCACAATAAAATCATTCCCCACGAGAGGGAGAGGTTTTAAAAACTGCCTTAAAATTTAAACCAAAACAAGGAAATGTATCTCCAAAATATGTGAGACTTGGCAATTATCAGGAGGAAAAAAATAATCAGAATGTGGGATGCAAGAAAAGTACAGCAGGAAACTTCTCTGCTGTGACAATATGCATGGATGTATAACTTTCTCAATGCCTCCTTTCTGTGACTTTCATTTCATAGTACAACACATCTGAGGTTAATAAATTACAGTACTAAAAATGTGCTGCTGCCAACACCACTTCACAGTATGACAGAGGGGCAACAGAGACCTTGAATTTGCAGCATTTTGACATAATGAATAACCCTATTGAGGTCTGATTTCACAGTATTGAGATGCAGATTAGATTTATATTCTAAGTATAAAAAGTGACATAATTAATTTAATAGGTCTGTTTTAAAATGTTAGTCTGAATGCATACTGCAGGCATTAATCCAATATAAGTGATGTCAGAGGACATTATTTTTAACAATCTTTATACAAAATATACAAAAATTGTGGATTCTTTGCTATTTTGGGGAGCCTAATTTTTCATTTCATCTGATCAAAACAATCTTTTAAAATTTGATTTTAGATCTCAGGTACTTTTACTGACTGAAAGTAATTCTAATTTTGTACATTTAGAAACTACTGGCTCTGCAAAGACAGAAATCACCTTTCCCCCTCTTTAAAGTCATTCCTTAATAAGTCACAGAGTTCATAGTTCAGATTGCTGGTGTGACCTTCAAAGTACAGTCCACTTGTGAACTTTGCATTTCACTGCTCTAAACTAAGCAATTTATAACTATATTCATTCCACTTTTGTTGTTAAGACATTATTAACCGAGCTTCCTGGGGTTCTTTTTTATTTAATGGTGATTTAATGACTAACAGTAGGAAATTGTCAGCAGTGAATCATTTCCCTAGATTAAGCATTCCCTTATAGCAGAAATGCTTTGTGATGATTCAGTTCAACTTTGAATAATTCAGATTTGTTTTGTTGTCTGATCTGGTTTTGTCAAAGAATCCATCTCCTCCCTCTCCCAAAAAGCGAATAGCTGCTACATATGATGCAGCTAAATTTAAAAAAAAAAAAGAATTTAATTGATATTTTTATTAAGATCTAAACCCACAAAAACATGGAAATTCTAATAATTTGAAATGTCTGTAAAGTGGGATATCCATTGTTAGACCATGTCTATACTGCAACTTTTAAGCAAGTTTATAATCAGTTAGTAACATAGTTGATGCTAACAATGCCACATGTTAATATTCAGTTATTACCAATCATGGCTATGAAAAGCATTGTGACCATGCCAAAGTGTTAAGCTTCACAGTATCTTCCTACGACTGGTTTGGTGAAAGTTTTTTACAGGTGGGCAAGATCCCTAACTATGCCTGTGTAACTGGTTTGGTCAGTCTGCCTTCTTCCCAGCTCTCTGGGCTGGGTAGGGCATCCCCGAGTGCATTGTCTTGTGTGTGGTTTTGCCTGCATATCCTCTGGGTACTCTGTTCCTCTGAGACACATCCTCTGATAGCTATTCAGATTTCCCCAGAATGCACTCAGGGGCAGCTCCAGGCCCCAGCATGCCAAGCGCATGCTTGGGGCGGCGTGCCGCGGGGGGCGCTCTGCCAGTCGCCAGCTGCGGGAGGTCCACCGGAGCCGTCTGCTGCCTTCCCGGTGACTGGCGTGCCACCATGCTTGGGGCAGTGAAATGGCTAGAGCCGCCCCTGAATGCACTGATGCAAACGTTGGGGAGTGTGGCAGTAGATGTGCAAACATGGCTGACTTATGCTTGTGTTGTGAGAAAAAATATTATGTGGACACAACTGAGCTTTGTCTGTAGTAATCAGGTCAGATAGGAAGGTCATTATTCTCCTTCAGACCTTGGCAATGAGAAGGGATAGCTTAACTATCTAGGTTTCAGGTTTGACTATGTAAACTCTTGGGAAGCACAAGTCCAGCTTACAGCTGGGTTAACACACTCTTGAAAATCATGCAGTTTACTGTGCAGAGGACTTTCAGATATCTGTTCTGCATTAACATTAAAAATCCTGCAGCAGTCAGAACAGAGGTTTCTTCTGTTATACTTGATCAGAGTATCAAGTATCCACATTCCCCACTATTGTGCAGCTTGCTGTTCATCTTGTTGAACAGATTTGGTTTATAAAATGCCTTGGTATTTATGCTGTATAAATGTAAGCTAGTTTTGTTATTTAATTAAAGAATAAACAAAATTAAAAAGGAACAGGAGAACAAGAGTGTAGTAGAAGGTATGTGTATAGTCAGTCGATGCATAATTTTCTAGTTATTACTACTTATTATGGTAGTGCCTAGAGGCCACATCCAAACACTGGGGCCCCACTGTGCTAACTGTTCAGACACAGAATAAGAGACAGTCCCTGTCCCAAATATCTTACAATCTAAAGAGACAAGACATTAAGAGGATGAGAGAGAAAACAGAGGCAGAATGAGGTGAAGCAACTTGCTTTTTCAGAAGGTTGGGGTATACCCATTTTTTGCCAACTGCAAACAGTGAGGAAAATGTATAATATATGCCAATCTCTCAGATCAGCATACAACACGAAAGATCAATGTAGCTCACTGTGATTTCTTAAATAGAGGTGTGATGCTCTTCTGGGCTGTGGCCTGACAAAACACTAAAATGAGTCTAATAAGCTTGGAAAGCCCACATCTAAAATAGGCATTTCACCTCCAAGGGAGCAGGGATAAAGATTACTTTTAAAGCCACTCAGCTCCACTCAAGTCTTTGTTTTTAAAGTGCCATTCCAAAATAATGTTTGCAGTGCTGTAGCTGTGTCAGCCACAGAGACAAGGTGGGTGAGGTAATATCTTCTAGTGGACCAACTTCTGCTGGTGAAAGAGACAAGCTTTTGAGCTGATACAGATCTCTTCTCTGTGTCATTCCAAAGTAATGTTAATACTTGAATAGTTCCAACTAGGTTGAAGTTAACTTCTCATTAAGGACAGATTTCACTCCATGGCCATTGCTTTTGTCTAGCTAGTCACAGCCTTCTGCAGTGCTATGATAAAAGTGGTGGAAGATTTTAAAACACACGTGTTTGTGTCATAAAGGCAGTGGTGGATTAATCCATGGGCCCATGGGGCCCCGGCTAATTTGAGGGCCTCCTCAGGAGCGCTGGAACCTCGGTATAAGTCTGTGTGTGGGGAGGCACAGATGCCAGAACTGTGGCCCTGCTCCCTGCTCCTCCTGTTTCCCCTCGGGCCCCCCCGGCCAGGCCAGAGGCCGGAGCCGGCCTATAGTAAGAGCCTCCCAGGGAGTCTGGGTTGCTCTGAGGAGCCCTGGATCCTCCACCTGCCTTTGGTAGGGGATAGGGAGGCCCAAGAGCCAGGGCTGCCCAGAGGAGGGGGCAAGTGGGGCAATTTGCCCTAGGCCCTGCAGGGGCCCCCACAAGAGTTTTTCGGGGCCCCTGGAGCGGGGTCCTTCACTTGCTCCGGGGGCCCCGGAAAAGTCTTGCGGGGCCCGGGCCCCCGGAGCTTCTTCCGCTCTGGGTCTTTGGCGGCGGAGTGTCCTTCCACCCCAGGGCGGAAGGACCCCACACTGCCAAATTAGTGCCAAAGCGGGACCTGCCGTTGAAGTGCTGTGTCTTTGGCAGTAATTCAGCAGCGGGGGGCCCCCGCCGCGCGTCTTTGGGGCACTTTGGCAGCGGGTCCCGGAGCGGAAGGACCCCCTGCTACCGAATTACTGCCGAAGTGGGAGCCCCCCACCGCCAAAGACCCCAGACTGCCTGAATCCTCTGGGCGGCCCTGCCAAGAGCAGTCACCGCCCATGTCCCTGCCCCCTGGGGTGTGCCACCCAGGGCAAGTGGAGGGTCCAGGGCTCTCCATTAGGGTTGCCAACTGTGTAATTGAATAAACCCAAATACTCTTGCCCTGCTCTGCCCCTTCCCTGAGGCCCCGGCCCTTCTCCAAGGCCCCACCTTCGCTCACTCCATCCCCCCTCCCTCAGTCGCTTGCTCTCCCCCACCCTCACTCACTTCCACCAGTCTTGGGGAGGGGATTGGAATGCAGGATGGGGTGCAGGCTTTGGGTTGGGAGTTTAGGTTATCTCAATAATGTATTAGTTAGCTAATGTTACTCTTGATATGATCATTTTATTTCAAAGCAATACTGGATTTCTACCTGTTTACCCATCATTTTTAGTATTAGTTTGCTAGCTACAGAGCAACAACAATGAATAGCTTTAAACTTTAAACCTTCATACTTAAATACTTAATTAATTATAATTAAATGTTATGTTTTTACCCTAAAAAAGGGTCACCTGTAGAATCTTGTTGCTCTTGGCTTCCTTTTTTGTAAGTCTGTATTTCAGCTGGCCTCTTGCTGCTCTAAGCAACTCCAGGTTCTTTTTTAAGAACTCATGCAAGTCTGCACAGGATACTGAAGTTCAGTTGCACCTGCAGCTCTGCTTTCACGATGCTATTGCTCAGTCTGTTTCAGTCCTTGCTCCACAGTTGTGCCATCAAACTCTGTCGCAGTAGGCATTGGATACAGGAATGGAAAGTGCAAAACAGATCAATTTCAAAATTTGGCTGTCACCACTCTATGGCATTTGTCTGAAAACCTCAGCCTCTCTCTGATCTATTTTCTGCTTCTTTGAGACAATCTCTTCTCTTGATTGCTGTAAAACACAGTAGTTATCAAACAGCATGTCAATGTCAATCTCGATGCAGAGTGCTGTACCAAGAGTCTCAAAATCAGACCATTTCACATCGTTGTCGAGTGAGAGCACTGCCATTTGTTTGAAAACCGACGTTTCAAAATCAGACCTTTTCTCCAGGTGTTCAGTGCACTGTGTCAAGGTCTTATCCACTTCCTCTCTGAATTTTCTGTTGTCAGATGGAGAGACCTTGCCCAAAATGCCTTGGGCTGACCTTCCATAGAATTTGTCCTCTCTTCTTCTCTTTTGTTTTAACGGAAGTCTTCCATGACACCGTGCAGTTCTGTGCAGGTGACATTGTTACATTCCAGTTTTTTCACAGCATCGTGAAACATTCCCATCAGGTTGTACAGAAAGTAAACATAACAAAGAGGGAGAGACTCGTGTTCTTTCTCACTGAATGCTTCCTACGCAATCTTGATACATTCTTCATCCCCCTCTGACAAGAACTATTCCCACAGTGCTGGTCAGCTTTGTAGTACTCATTCAATAGCACGCAGAAGTGACAGCCACCTTGTTGGTACGTGCCGATGCACATCTTTGTATTCCATTTCAACAAACTCGAAAAAGGACATAAGAGACTCTGTCTTCTTGGCCAATGAGGAAAACTCGCTGTATACTTTGAGGATGAGTGTTTCTACATCAAAACTCAATGCCCTCACATCTCATCTTGGAGGCAATTGTGGATTGCAGGACATTCAAGTCCACTTGTATCAGTCGGTCATTAAGAAGCTGTTTGAGTTTCTGATACACTGACCTGTGTTTCCCAAACTTCACAGAGGCATCATCAGTCACATAAGGAGACACCTTGTGAATGCTGAGACCATTCTCCTGTAGAATATTGGAGATCCATGTCGCAATTGCCTCACTTGTCCTGTCATTGTCATTATAAAAATCAAGCAAGCCATGCATAATTCCCTTTCTCATTGAAAAATAACAGATGATTACTGGGAAGAATTTCTTATTTCCCTTGTTGGAGGCATCAGATCCAACTGAAAAAAAATGTGCACCATCCAAGTCCTTAAGCAAAAGTTCTTGTGATTTTGGTGCCAAAACACCCTCTGTCATGCTGGCTGCTTTCATCCATCCACAAGACATTTTTCTCGCCATTCAGAATCAAGTAACAATCTTGGAAGCATTTTGTTTGCAGAGTCTTGGCTTACATAACTTAAATGGTGCAAAATACTGTGGTAAACTTACCCCACTTCAGCCAAGGTCACCAGATTTTCTTGGGATGAGTCTCTTTTGGTTAAAAAAACACACCTGATTTGTGGCATTCTTTTCTGTTGTTTCTCTGATTCCTTGTGTTTTATGCTCTCTGCATGGCTGGTCAGCACTTGTATTCCCTCAGATTTCACCGAACCCCTTGATGACATAGAATGCATTCTGCTGTAACCGTGTTGATTTTGCAAAGCCAATTTGTGAATGCATTTGCATTGCACCATTTGTCAATAAAACAGCAAAAATACTTTTTCACTGTGCCACTGTTTGAAGGCACATCATCACCGTCATCATTCATGTTTAGGGTTTTTATTTTGAACTGTTAGCTAAATGATCTGACTGCCTGTTCTCTGCTTACTGTACAGTAACTCATCTATGGGGAAAAAACAAGACCTGTATATGTCCTATTTCTGCTCTTTCTCCAAGTTATACCAACTAGCACTGAGGAAGCGTTGTTCCAGGTCAGCCATAAAAATGTTGGCATATTGTGGGGCCATGTGGCTGCCCATAGCGGTGCCACTGGTCTGGAGGTATATATTGTCACCAAATTTGAAATAATTCCTCACGCTTCCTCAGCTCTCGTCCACTCATGCCCCTTCTCCACCTACGCTACATTGATGACATCTTCATCATCTGGACCACAATTTCAACAGCTTCCACCCCACCATCAACCTCAGCCTGGACCACTCTGTATGGGAGGTCCACTTCCTAGACACCACAGTACAAATAAGTGACAGTCACGTTAACACCACCCTATACTGAAAACTCACTGACTGCTATGCCTGTCTTCATGCCTCCAGCTTCCATCCTGGACATACCACACGATCCACTGCCTACAGCCAAGCACTGAGGTATAACTGCATTTTCTCCAACCCCTCAGACAGAGACCAACACCTACAAGATCTTCACCAAGCATTCTCAAAACTATGATACCTGCATGAGGAAATAAGGAAACAAACCAGCAGAGCCAGACGTGTACCCAGAAGCCTCCTGCTGCAAGACAAGCCCAAGAAAGAAACCAACAGAACTCCACTGGCCATCACCTACAGTCCTCAACTAAAACTTCTCCAACGCATAATTACTGATCTACAACCCACCCTGGACAATGATCTCTCGCTTTCACAGGCCTTGGAAGGCAGACCAGTCCTCGCCCACAGACAACCCGCCAACCTTAAGCATATTCTCACCAGCAGCCACACACTGCACCATAGTAACTCTAACTCGGGAACCAATCCATGCAACAAACCTGGATGCTAACTCTGCCCACATACCTACACCAGCGACACCATCACGGGACGTAACCAGATCAGCCACAACATCACCGGTTCATTCACTTGCATGTTCACCAATATAATATATGCCATCATGTGCCAGCAATGCCCCTCTGCTACGTACATCAGCCAAACTGGACAATCCCTATGTAAAAGGATAAATGGACACAAGTCAGATATTAGGAATGGCAATATACAAAAACCTGTAGGAGAACACTTCAACCTCCCTGTACACACAATAGCAGATTTAAAGGTAGCCATCCTACAGCAAAAAAACCAGACTCCAAATGTGTGTAGCAACATTCTATGTAAAGTTATTCATGTAAAATGAAATTATGACTGAAATGTGCTTATCAGACAAGGCTGGGGAGGGGGTAAACCTGTTTCTCAAAGACAAAGGACAAGCTGACACTTCTAGCCAGGAGTCATCAAAGGCCTGGTCTACACTAGGAGTTTAGGTTGAATTTAGCAGTGTTAAATCGAATTAATCCTGCACCCGTCCACACAACGAAGCCATTTACTTTGACATAAAGGGCTCTTAAAATCGATTTCTGTACTCCTCCCCGGCGAGGGGATTAGCACTGAAATCGATATCGCCGATTAGCATTAGGGTTAGTGTGGATGGAATTCAAAGGTATTGGCCTCCAGGAGCTATCCCACAGTGCACCATTGTGACCGCTCTGGACAGCACTTTCAACTCAGATGCACTGGCCAGGTGAACAGGAAAAGCCCCGCGAACTTTAAATCTCATTTCCTGTTTGGCCAGTTGAGCTCATCAGCATAGGTGACCATGCAGTCCAAAAATCGAAAAAGAGCTCCAGCATGGATCGTACAGGAGGTATGGATCTGACTGCTATATGAGGAGATGATTCCATGCTATCCGAACTATGTGCCAAAAGATGAAATGCCAATACATTTGAAAAAATCTCCAAGGGCAGGATGGAGAGAGGCCACAACAGGGACTAACTGTGGTGCCACATGAAAGCTAAGGAGCTCAGACAAGCCTACCAGAAAACCAAAGAATCAAATGGATTCTCCGGGGCAGAGCTGCTGACATGCCTCTTCTATGCTGAGCTGCATGCAATTCGGGGTGGTGGGGGGAGATGCCACCACTACCCTACCCCGACCGTGGATTCCAAGGAGGGGGTATTCTCAGTCAGGTCTGAGGATTTTGCAGACAGGGAAGATGAGGAGGAGGACAACAACGACCTTGCGGAGAGCACACAACACTCCATTCTCCCCTACAATGGTAAGGCAGATAGATGCTTTTTCCCACAAAGGAGAATATGCCAATGATCCTAAGGGACCTGAAGAGGAACCTCCCTATATCCTGAAACACAATCACTTCCTTGGAGGATCATCACTATCCAATCTGTTCACAAGCATACATTCCACCTTTCACCCAGACTCTCCAAATTTCCAACACTGAATCGCAGGATAAGTTCACAAAAAGTCAGCCCATGGGACTGTGGAATACTTTGACACATGCCCAGAGTATGAGGCCAGAGGGGTCTCCATCTACACAGCAAAGCAATAGGACTTGAACCCTGGGTCTGAGCTGTGGGTTAGTATGATTTGTGTGTAGACAGAATGGGGATTAGGCTTGAGCCTTAGTTTGAACCCTGGGTTTACACTGCAGTGTAGACAAAGCCCTAGATATGAAGAAGGAAGATATGGTACTTCATTGACTGGGAAGGGTACAGGCTGGAAGAGTGGTCCTGGGAACCAGCGCATTATATGCATGCTCCCAGAGTAGTCAGGGCCTTTCATGGCATCCATCTGGACAAACCCAGAACTTCAGCTCCCTAAGGAAGTGGCAGGGGAATCTCAGGACCCCAGCATTGAACCCAGATCTTCAAGGTCTTTTGGTAGCACCTTAGCCATTGTACCACAATGGTGCCTTCAGTCATGACACCTGACTTACAGACCCACAGCAGCCACACCCCAGGTCCCTGATTGGATGGGTAGGCAGCAGTCTCATTGGATACCTGGACTATATAAAGGCTCCAACAGGAAGCAGAAGCTGTCTAAGTGACAGACCATTGTCTGCTGGTTGCTGCCTAGACTGTCTTGCCTGACCCTATCTTGCTAGCTTGCTGCTTTGCCTGACCCTGCCTTGTTGCCTTGCCATCTCACCTCCCTAACCCACTGACTTGGCCCTGTAGATTGGATCTTCTGGCTACTGACCCCTGGGAGAATGTCAATCATTGCCCCAGACTCCCTCTGATACTGATCTTCCTCCAGGCTACCCAAACACCCATGCAAACTTGACAACTGCTCTGGACTGCCCCCAGGCATGCCTTTCCCACTAGGCAATCCAGCATCACAACAAAAAACCCAAGACCCAACCCATGTGAGTGGGGATGGGGAGAAAAAAGCCACTCCCAGACTTCAGGCTCCAACCCAAGCCCAAACATCTACATAGTGATTTTTCATCCCCGGAGCTTGAGCCCAGGTCAGCTGCAGGATTTTTATCCCTGTGTAGACATACCCTTAGATGCCTTTGTGTGTAGATTGAGTAGTATCCCCTTAAAAAGTTTGAGAGCCCTCGAGTGGAGCTTCCTCATATTGTTAATGTTGTGTACAGAGCAAAGACACAACAAGGCCATTGTAAATAAGTGTGTCTATTCTGGAGCGCTGCCTTCTGGTCTCAGGTGTTTTTGCAGCACCCTGCCTCAGTTGCTGATCGATAAGTCCACCAATGACTGAGTCATATAACAAGACATCTTCTTGAGGACTAGTGTATTAATACACAGTCTCTTTTATGCTAGTCTCATTCCCTCCTCTCTGAGGTCTATCTTTCTCCTCTGACTTCAAAAGTACCCAACTAAATACAGGATTTCCGCCCTCCCTGGCTGCTCCTCACTCTCTCCCCCTTAGTCACAGTGGTTACCCAAGTCCTTCTTCATGGATCTGTGTTCTCTGGACTTTCAGGCCACTATTTTCTGAAGGTTTCCCCAACTACTTCCCTCAGGAGCTTGGCCCCAACTCCTCAGCTGTTTCCTTTAGTCTTTCAGGAGCTTAAGCCTACCTTAAGCCATATTCCTCTGCTGCTTCTTTGTCTACCGCAGCACTTTCCTGCTACTCCTGACTGTCTTTTCCCAGTAAACTCTCATTCTCCTATCCTCTCTTCCTTGCCTTATAAAGCCCAGGTATCTTCCTTTTCAATCAATCAGTAACAGACAATCAGTCACAGCCATATTGAGGGTTCTTTGAAAATCTATCTTAAAATATTCATAATCTTCCTCTTCCCTGCCATGGACTATAGTGTAGAACTAAAAGTCCTGTATCAAAAAATATCTGTCTTCTGTTTCGTCTCATTATTGGGTCTTGATTAGGTCTTGTCTGGTCTATAAGGCATAACTATGTTTGGACTCTAGCATATAGCAACACTATGTTGTAAACAGGTCCTCCACCAGGATTAATATTGTAGCATAGATGAGCCACAAGTGTCTCTGAACTAGTGTCATCCCCACCAGGCAGGCCAAACACAGCTTGGGGCAACAGCCAATTCCTTAAACCTTGCATCCCTTTCTGAAGAACGACACACAAATCTTCTCTGGGCTGGTAATCTTGCATATGGAAGTCACACATACGTCCTATGGATGGCTGTGGTAGTTTGTTCATAACAAATACTTTGAGCTTTTTGGTTACATTTTATAATAAGGGTACTGTAATTATAGTCCCCTTATTATAATTTCCAGAGGCAGGTATAAATATGCAGGCAAGAATGAGTCTAGAGATAATGAGGTTAGTTCAATAAGGGAGGATGAGGCTCTCTTGTAGCAGTTGAGGTGTGAACACCTAGGGAGGAGAAACTGCTTTTGTAGTTGGCTAGCCATTCACAGTCTTTGTTTAATCCTATGCTGATTGTGTCAAATTTGCAAGTGAACTGAAGTTCAGCAGTTTCTCTTTGGAGACTGGTTTACCCCCTCCCCAGCCTTGTCTGATAAGCACATTTCAGTCATAATTTCATTTTACATGAATAACTTTACATATAATGTTGCTACACACATTTCGCCAGGATATTATTGGCCAGTGAGTATTCAAATGATACCTCACAAGGCATACTTTGTACACAGATTATTACAATAGCGTGTAGGGTGTGAATACAGGGCGTGCAGCTGGACACAGAGTGGTGTATTAAAAGATGTGTAATAAATACAAAATCATTTGCACTCTTGTCTTTTCCAAACATTCTTGCAGTACTACAGCTATAGCCAAGAGTGTTGTATTGAACCTGATGAATAGGTAACAACATTTTACATTACAAATATTCACTAAGTCATAAACACACAGAAAACAGACATGAGAAAAACCTTGTGGGTCAAATTCTCTGCTAGTGTCAATGCTGGGAACTCCACTGACATAAATGGAGTTGTACCCATTTTTACCAGCAGATAATTTAACTGTTTAAATCAGATATTTCACTGTCAGGAAGTTTTTCCTAATACTCAAGATAGTTACCCCATTATTCCTGGTTATATCACTCCATGTCCACCCTAAATAATTCCTCACCACTCCTGGGAGTTCACACCCTCCTGACATTTGTAGACTGTTATGTCCCTTCATTTATACATATCCAGTTCTTTAGTTTTGATTAACACTTCAGACTTTCCCTGCGCCACTGCTCTAGAAGGGGTACTATCATTTTCCTTGTTCTGTGGTAAAATATAATGACACTTAGCCAAATTCATCTTCAGTGACAATAGTGGATTTATATTTGGGATTATTTTGTATTGCTTCTGTTTGATTTTTCTGTGAATTACCTCATTTAACTTTATATATCATATTGTGCATGTTCCCATATAAAGTACCTTTCATCCTGAAATATCTCTGTCTATATACATACTGATTCACCATTCAAACGCAGCTACCTCAGGGCACACACAATACTTCGGGGAAGGGATATTTTGGTGACAGGCAGAGGGGCAATACCTCCATGGGAACTTTAGATGGGATTTTCGAAAGCGCTGTGTGAGCTAAACTCTGCTCTATATAGGCTTCAGTGGGGCAGAGATAGGCCAATAGTGAATGCTTCTGATAATTGCACCCCTAATGCCAAAACTGCATGCCAATCAATTTATCTCCTTAGAAGGCGGAAAGGCAAGCCTGACCCTATTGGGATTCACACTTGCCATTTCCTTCAGATAAGAAAATGTTCAAAAACAGATTATTGTTTCAAAGTTACTAGACTCAGTATCTTCTAGATACCCTTGGTGTCCACATTTGTTTCATCACCTGCCATAGTTGTTAGGCCCCAATCCTATGAACACTTATACACATGCTTAACTTTAAGCACCTGAGTACTTGAAGTCAGTGTGATTACTCACATACAAGCATATGCATAAATATTTGCAGGATCAGGGCTTTAAAGGTGACCTGCAATGGGGGTAAAATAGGTTTGTGCCTTTTTTCTTCATGCCTACAAGGGCTTGGGTACCAATTTTGAAAGCACCTGCACTTCTGAAAAAATTACACATTATATTTTGTAGGGCAAGGGTATGTTTTAGCTTTGTTTTTACATTAGAAATTCAGATCTTGCTTGCTCTAGATGACAATGAGGCTAGTGAGACAATGACATTAGTAGAAAGAATTACTATTTGGATAATGGATCTTTCAGTTCAAATGTAAGACTTCTCAAGAAACATATTTTGATGCATCCAGCAGGTCCCCTAGCAGAATATGACTTGACCAGACTTGATAAGGCCACCCACCCCACTACTCACTCCTCTCTGCCTCTTCCCTTGAGGCCTGCTCACTTGCTGCTCACACTTCTCTGTAGAGGAATGAATGGCGGGTCGGGGCCGAGGGTGCAGGGGGTAGAGTCTGAGGGCTCGGGGCTCGGGTTGGAGTGTGGGAAAGGCCATGGTCTGGGTGCTGGTGGACCTCCCACTTCTAGGGAGCTTTGCTTCTGGCACTCCAAAGGCAGCAGGCCAGTGCACCTCCAAAGAGGAGTGACCTGCGCCATGCAGTTGCCCTCCCACATGGCCAGTCTGTTTTGGGGAAGCTCAGCCTCCCCAAGCCCCTTGTATATGCTGCCCATGGATATTCCTGATATTTCTAAGGTAAAAAACACAGGCTACTCCACCCCCAATCCAAACATTTAAAAAGTACAGATCCTGGGTCATTAGGATCATTAGTGTCATTAATACAGGCCTTCTCAACCTACTATTCTGTTGTTCACATATTGCTACATGGGAGGTGAGTCCTGGGGGCTCCTGGTGTGGGAAAGAGGGTCCCAGTATGGAAAGGTTTGAGAAGCAGTGATTTTGTATATATCATAAAGAAGTGGGGGAGTACAATCCCATTTGAAAATAATCCTTTCCTGGTCACCGGGAAAGAATATGGTTAGTTGAATGAGTATGTGTTTCCTTATGCCGTGTTGTCATCTCTTTGCTAGTCACAGGATTAGAGTGGAACCAGTCTGGTTGTGATTCCAGAATCTCCAGCCCTCTCCTGAATTTCAGCTCAGTAAAACCCTCTCTGAATGGCTGCCTTTCTCACTTGCCCAGCTCCCAGGGAAGAGCTATTAGTCGGGGCTGCTTCAGGAGACTGGCAGGGCTCTCCCCACCCCACACCCCGCAGGTCACAGTAGCCAGAAGAGTTTTTGTATTAGCAACATTAATCACACATTCACATACACTAGTGCGTGCACATACACACACAGGGAGTAAAGGGAGGGAGTTAAAAAATCAACAGGCAGATAAAAAACAACAATATAATATATTTTTTTAAAAATCTAATGTTTTGGGGGCCAATCTCATGAATGCTGGAGGGCTGACTCATCATTTTTGAATGTCTGTGGTTGTCAAGGCTGCTTATTTCACTGTGGTGTGTGGGCTGTCTCAAGTCACCAGTAAATACCATGGGTGAGCTCTGTGATTGGGAAGGCTCCGTGATGGTGTTCATCTGCCCTGAAGATAACATTTGGGCTTGCATCCCAAGTCTTACAGAATAATATTTAGTAATACAAATTTGATAAATGTTCCTGTGTTTTTGCAGACAACCAGTTTTGAGTATTACAGTGATTGCTGCTGTCATAGAGGTCTGCTGAACATCTGAACCACGCAGAATGAAGAGATTCAAAGCCCTTCTCTGCTCAAAATAACACATGTTGGCCCATCTGGCAAGTTGGTGGAAAGGAGTAGTGAGAGGGGTGCCCACTTACTCCCTTGCACCAGTGCCCCATACCACTGCTTTCTGTGTGCAGGGGAAAATAGGCTTGGCAGAACTGCTACTTTCCCCACGGGTGCAGGTGGGCAGGGAGTGCGGAAGCCTTGGCTCAGGCCTCTCAACACATCCAGTGGTACAGTAATGCTGGCGTGTTGCGGAGCGTGTGCTGTGACGTGATCACGGGGTATATCTGCACTGCAGTTAGACACCTGCAGCTGGCCCACGACAGCTGACTCTGGTTCCTGGAGCTTTGGTTAAGAGGCTGTTTAATTGGGTTGTACGCACTTGGTCTGGGGCTGCATCCTGATCTCTGGGACCCTCCAGAGTCAGTGCAAAGTCACACTGCCCCTTGCTTTGGGCTAGACTTCACACTGACAATTTGATCCCGTCCTTAGGAAATGTTTCCAAAGGCTGTTCTGTAACTTAACTTAGGCTGTGGAGTGTTTACCTGATCTCTGTCCCTTTACTCCTCATTGTTCTGTCAATATGCAAACAGAGTTGTGTGTACCATAGTCACACTTCCATTACTCAAGTATCAGAGGGGTAGCCGTGTTAGTCTGGATCTGTAAAAAGCAACAAAGAGTCCTGTGGCACCTTATAGACTAAGAGACGTATTTGAGCATGAGCTTTTGTGGGTCTGACGAAGTGGGTATTCACCCATGAAAGCTCATGCTCCAATACGTCTCTTAGTCTATAAGGTGCCACAGGACTCTTTGTTACTTCCATTACTGTTGAGAGATCTGTGGAAAACCTGATCAAGGTTGAACTTTAATCTCTGTGCATATTTAGATATGGACGGGACTATGACTCTACAGCACAAGAGGGTACCAGCCTACTAACATTTATGAGAGAAGAGATGTTATAGTTATACACCGCCCACAACAAACTCCTTTGTGTTCTGCATTGCACTGAGTGTGCTGTTACTTCTTCATAAATAACTAACAATGTGCCAAATCCTTATTACCTCTTTACTCAGGACTGAGTAAGGTCCTCAGCCTTTGGTGTATTCTAATAAATAAGTGGGGTTGTGCTCCTAAATCCCTCAGGCACGTTTGACACCCCTCCATAGATAATTGGGGAGGAACACTCTTTTCTTATTATTTATATTGTGATAGTGCCTACGAGCCCCAGAATCCCGCTGTGCTGGACACTGCACAAACGCAGAACAGTTTGAAGTTTCTCATTAACGACCTATTTTTATTTCTGTCCTTTTCTCTGTGACATTTCTCAGACCCCAGTCATTTGTGCGTCAGTAAATCAGGAGCAAGTTGAACTCTGACGTGCATAGTTCAGAGCCACGAGAAAGGCATTTCTAAGCTAGACGATATTGCAATTCAGAGCAAAGGGGACGGTGCTCAAGTCTCTGCACTTTGACCAGGATATGAAATGCAGATGCTGCCTCAATGCCCTTGAGAATATTGCTCCATTTCTTGGCATCGATCTGCTGTACTCTGAGTGGCCTTGAATACTGTGTGTTATGTACGCTTCTCCCCCAGCCAAGCAAAACTATTTGTACAGCTGGCTTTGCAGCTACTATCTCAATGACATGCAGGCTGGTGAAGAAGGCAGAGTACTTGAATACAGTGTTACTGCTGTGGGGCATTCCCTATCATGTTTTTCATAATAGATTACACTTCACTTCAGCTTGATGTGACAGGCTGTAAAGACCCATCTGGAAGCTGGAAGAGAAGGGTTAAATCTAGGGTGACCATATTTCCCCAAAGGAAAACAGGACACGTTGGGCTAGCACAGGGGTCGGCAACCTTTCAGAAGTCGTGTGCCAAGTCTTCATTTATTCACGCTAATTTAAGGTTTTGTGTGCCAGTAATACATTTTAATGTTTTTAGAAGGTCTTTTTCTATAAGTCTATAATATATGTGGCAAATTGCCGGTACTGTTCTGCTGGGTCTCGCGCTTTCTCTTCTCTGGGGTAGGTTCAGGGCGCTATTGCTTGCCTCTGTACAAGTTCTTAATCACTCCCCTAGTGTCCTTGGAGGAGGGGAGTGGAGAGGGAGGGACCTGGGCCCGCCCTCTACTCGCAGGTTCGCAACCCTAGGGGCCCTGGGTTGTGGTGAACACTTGACTAGCGGTCTTCCCCTGGGTTACTTCCCTCTCATACCCGTCAGCTTGTAAGGGTTTCTCGCCTCTCTTCTATACAAGCCTGGTGCCCTTACCTAGGGTTTCTGTTGGCTTCCAATCCACCGCAGCACTCTCCAAACCTTCTATTTCTCTCTGACAAACTCTTCTCTTCTGCAATCTGCACTCTACTCCAATCCAACCTTTCTCCTTCAACTACCACCCCTTGTCTGACTGAAGCAGGGGTTTATATCCCATGACTGGAGTCAGGTGCTCTAACTGGAGTCAGGTGCTCTAAGTGAAGTCAGGTGCTCTAATGGAGTCAGGTGCTCTAACTGAAGTCAGGTGCTCTAATTGGAGTCAGGTGCTCTAACTGAAGTCAGGTGCTCTAATTGGCCACAGCTGTTCTTAGTTAATCTAAAGCAAACCTTCCTCCCTTGCAGGGAATAAGGCCCCCTGCTAACACTCTTATGCTGCCCTCTGGCCATGCTGATCACATATATAACTAAACTATTGTTGTATGTAAAGTAAACAAGGTTTTTAAAATGTTTAAGAAGCTTCATTTAAAATTAAATTAAAATGCAAAGCCCCCCAGATCGGTGGCCAGGACCCAGGCAGTGTGAGTGCCACTGAAAATCAGCTTGCGTGCTGCCTTTGGCACGCGTGTCATAGGTTGCCTCGCCCTGGGCTAGCATGAGCCCTGCCCCGCTCCCCGTGTGGGGCTGGTGTCGCTGCTAGTCCCCTGCATGAGGCTGGGGCTGGTGTTGTTGTTCACCAGAGCCCTGACTATCCCCCACATGAGGCTGGGGCTGGCATCACTGCTCACCTGAGCCTTGCCTGCCACCCGCCCAAGTCCTGCCTCACCCACCCTGCACGGGGCTGGCATCAGTGCCCGCCCCCCACATGTTCCTCCTGATCAAGTTGGCAAGAGCAAACGGGACAAATGCTCACTTTTGCCAAAAAAGGTTGGGATGGCTGGGACAGGTCTTAAAAAAGGGATTGTCCTGGCCAAAACTGGATGTGTGGTCACCCTAGTTAAACCCCTTCCCTGGGGAACAGGAAGGACTGAGGACCTTTGTTTGAGTGCAGGACCTTGCAGCTGTGGGGCATTAGTCAAGCCTTCCAGTTGTACGGGGGAGCTGGGGGTTGAGTCTGAGAGAAAAAAGGAGGAAGGCTGAGTTAGAAGAGGGGTGAAGAACTAGGTTTTATGTTTCCTCTCCTCTCCTCTAGAGCTTGGCTGAAGTAACCTACATAATTAGACCTCTTTTTTTTAAACTTAGCTGATGAGGGCCATGCCTCCTAGCCTTGCCTTGGACTTGGCTGAAAAAAACTCTATTGTGTCTAATTTGGGCCTGAGAGGGGTAGGACGTTCCTTATGTTTACTTTTCCATTTTACAGTAAACTGTACTATAAAAGTCTGCGAACTCAGCCTAGGGGTGCAGGATCCTCTCTTGTTCTAACTACCCTGCCCCACTACATTAAAAAAAATGTAAATGTGGGTTACAGATGCCTTGATCAAATAGACTCTGCCTTCCTGTTTCATTGTTTTGTTTTATGCCTAAGCCATTCCTAGCTAAGGTGACCAGATGTCCTGATTTTCTAGGGACAGTCCCGATATTCATGGCTTTTTCTTATATCGGCGCCTATTACACCCCACCTCCTGTCGCAATTTTCCACACCTACTATCTTGTCACCCTATTCCTTGTGATCCCTGCTTTGGTAAAAATTCTTGTTCTGTATTGTGTGGTTTGAAGGTTTGAGACTGAACATTAAAGATGGGCCTGATCTGAACACCTCTGAACTGTGACAGCACTAGAAATCAAGATCTCAATTTGTGGCTTGAGCCCATCTCTACAAAATGTTTGTAACGTGGTACAGTAACTTCTGCAGCTAGAGGCTGTTTCTTGGGTCTGACTGAGCTGCGTTTGGTGTTGGACCTTTTGTGCGGGAGAGGTGGCTTCATACCAGAACCAGTTTGGCTCCTGGTGTGTTAGTCCTTTGGCAGTTCTAAGTGACGCTCCAAGAGGCTGTTCTGGTACTGGGGAACAGCTGGAATGCAGCTGTCGCCTGGCTGTGCCCCTTTTCCCTTGGCCACACCCACTATGCCAGTGGCTATGAAGGGCAGTGGCATACAGCCATTACACTAGCTTTGGTCACTTTTGAAAATTTGGGCCTAAGTGGGTTGCCTAAGGTGACAGAACACAGGAAAAAAAAAAACCAACCCACATATCCCGGCTCCAGCAGTTCTGTATCTTAATCAAATCCATCCCAAATTTCCATTGATCTTAATTGTGGAGCTTCAAAATTGCTGACAAGTTTTGTCTAGGGTTGCCAACTTTCTAATTTCTTAAAACTGGATACGACAGTCCCCCTGCTCGATCACTCTCGCCCCCACCCCACCTGCCACCTGCAGAGCTGGGCTGGAAGCTGAAGCGGAGCCTGCCCACGAGATGCAGATAGGAGTCAGCCCTGACTGAGAAGGGGCTGGTGCAGGTTGATGACCCGATGCCCCCGTGCCTTGGGCTAGGCTGGCAGTGGCATTTGCAGGCAGGGATTATGGGGTGTGTGTGTTGCCACTCTGTATGTCTGGGCGAGTTGCACTGGGCTGGGGGAAATGCCCTTCCCGCCCCGTGCTGTGTGTGTGAACTGGAGGCCAGGCTCTGCATGCCCTGAGTTTTAAGGGTGCTGCTCCCTCACCCTCCCAGACCAGGCCGAGCTCCCATCCGAGTGGCATGGGGAGGGAAGCAAAGCAGGAGCTGGTGCTGCAAAGTCACCTCTGCCCCAGGGAGAAGCGGCCGCCCTGCATGGGATCCCCGGCTCAGGTTGAAGTCACCTGTGTAGGTCACACATGTCTCAGAGCCCTGGAGTGCCTTCCTGCAAATATGGGGATGTTTCTGTAGTGGGTGGGGAGCAGAGAGGAGGATGGAAAATAGGATGCGATCCAAACACAATCCCTCAGTGTGGATTGGCACCCACCTGGCTCACAGCCATGCTGCCCCCAGCTCTCTGCAAGTGCCCCGCTGTGGTCACACATGCTGCGAAGGACTCTGCTGGCCCTTCCGCCCCCCATACAGGTCCCCTTTCGACTGAACTTTCTGGTCGAAATCTGGACACCAGGCAACCCTATCTACTAAACAGATCCACAGTTACTGTGACTAGGAATTATCTTTTCTTCACTATAGTTTTCCCATGAAAATAAACTAATGAGACTCTTCTCTTCAGGCTCTACTTTTTTACCCTTGCTATCATGCTGTCATCTCCTTTTTCTCATTCCTGCTTCCCCTCCTCCTTCCTAAGATAAGTACAAGTGTTGTTTGGAAACTAGGTAGTTGTACTTATTTCTCTGGTCTTGCTCTCCAAACATGAGCACAGCTCACATATATCTTATCAGTTTAACAAGCTGTGTCTGATGTTCTGGTAACTGGAGTGAGTGCATTATCGTAGCATTCAGAAGGCAGCAAAATAGTTGTGTGATCTGGGGGTGTGGCTGCATGTGCTCATGATAAACTGGTAAGTCTCTGACTTTGGATGCATGTAAATAAGTCCCCAGTCCACCAAAGGCTGCATGTGGAATTCTGTTATGTGCGAAATGAAGCAAAAACCAAAACTAGACACATAAAATGTTAATAGACATAAAGAGTTAAATGAGAACGTGAATGGGAGTTGCAGATGCTCAGCTCACCTCATGTATCTATGGCCTAGGGAGCAGTGAATTATTACTTTTACATTCAAGAGACGCAATTTTTTTTCTTTCAGATTTTTTCGCTATGATATTTTTTCTATTTCTTTGACTTTTGGGTGTGAGAAAGAATGTTGGTAACACTCCAGAATAATATTCTGTGTACAGTACCTTCAAATATCCAATACTTAAGCTATGTGCTTATGAATAATTACAAACGTTTACTCTGAGATACCAGATACCTACCAATGTACTTTCCTGTGTGAGCAGATCAAATAAATATGAATAAATAATTTTTAAAGAGTCTTGGGGCTTGTCTACACTACAAGGTTATATTGGTATAACTTATGTCACTCAGGGAGGTGAATTAGCCACCTCCATAGTGATGTAAATTACACTGACCTATGCACTGGTGTGGACAGCGCTATGTTGATGGGAGAGCTTCTAACATCAACATAGCTACTGCCTCTAGGGGAGGTGGTTTTAGGAGAGCTCTTGTCTGCATAGAGTGTTTTCACCAGGTGCACAACAATGGTGCAGCTGCATCAGTGCAGCTGTGCCACTGTAGCACTTCCAGTGTAGACTAGCCCTTGGTAATATGGTGGTGTTATTATTGTAATGGGTTAGGCTAAACTTTGTGAAAGGTTGGATTAAACTTTGTTGTTATGGGTTAGGAGTAACCATCGCCAACCATTCAGGATAAACATAAAGACGCCATTGTAATCACATGGCTGAAACAGTTAAATGGCATTCATCTCAAACACAGGCCCATATCTCCAGCCAAAACAAAGGCCTATCCAAGGCCACTCAGGACTTTGAACTATGCGGATGGCTGCTTGTCTGGATTTTGTTCAGGTAAGGGTTATGTGTGTTTATGTTCATGCATTGTGAGAAATTTGGGCGCAGAGTGCTGGCTGCAAAGGCAGGCTTGGAAATGCCTGCAAAGAAATTGTCTCCTGCTATTTGAGCGGTACTATGTTCAGAGAAATAGGACTTTATGTGTAATCTTTGAAAACAGACACAATTGAATTAAGGAAAACGCATGGTACGATTATCAGTATCTTCTCCTAACTGGAACACCCCAAATTTGGCGACCTGCTGGGGTCAAAAGTGATAACATTGTTATTTATTATTTGGATTATGGTAGCACCTAGGAACCCCCGTCCTGGACCAGGATCCCATTGCGATAGGTGCTGTACAAACAGGGCAAAAAGAGAGTCCCTGCTCCAGAGTATTGCCCTAACTTGTGCCTGATTGCCTATGACTAAGATTAAGATTCTGTCACGGATATTTTTAGCAAACGTCAGGGACAGGCTGCGGGCAATAAATAAAAATTCACGGAAGCCTGTGACCTGTGCCTAACTTTTACTAAAAATACATGGGGTGGGAGGGAGGGGAAAAAGAGTGCTGCCGGGGGTTGCAGCTGCTCCAGCCCCGAGGAGATTGACTCTACCCCACGCGCTACTCCAGTGGCTGGTCACCACTGCTCTGGTGGGCCTGTGGCTGGCCACCGGCCAGCTGTTCCAGGACCACTGATCCAGCAGCCCCGGGCTGAATGTTGCTCCAGCCCTGCCCCAGAAGAAGTCATGGAGGTCCTGAAAAGTCACGGAATCCATAACCTCTGTGACCTTCATGACAGAATCGTATCCTTGCCCATAACGTGTATGGGCCTTGCAGCAGCTGGAAAATACCCAGGACTGCATCCCTACACTTCATGTTGGAATGCCCTCTGCCCGCCCCTGCAATGTACCCTGCACTGTAGGATCCTGATGATGGAAACAGAGTTGGCTGTTCACTTGGTGAGGAGGGCCTTCTGTGCAGGGAGTGTTCTCTGGAGGTGCTACAGGTGAACATGAATGAGGCCTCATGGGAGTACTCCTGGTAGGAAGTTCTGTTTCTGGCAATAAATATCTGTGGGAGCAGATCCTTGCTGAGTACCAATGAAGGGTTTGCAGTTGTTATGGGATATAACTTACATCATGTAAATTACATGTTACTAGAGTGTCATGTTAAATGAAACATTAGCCCCATTGAAAAGGGCACTGGATCTTAATTTCATGCCAAGGACAAGAAAACAAATGAGTGTTTAGAGCATGCAAGGAATGCAGAATCAGCCTGATCTGTGTCTGGACCTGAATCTGCTCTCACTTACACTCGTTTTACACTGGTATGACCAGTGATTACAGTAGATTGGAAACAGGCTGGGGAACCTTCAGTGTACCAGCTGAGGAGCAGGTGTGCCTGTGCAGGGACCATTGCTTTCTCAAGCCAGGGTGAGCAGGAGGAGCATCCCATTCTTAGAGAAGGAGCAGTGCATTCCCCTCTTCCTCTCGTACATGAACCTCTGGGGTAACTTCATGAACTTCAGCATAGTTACGCCTGATGTGAGAACAGAATCAGAGTAGACCTTTTTGCAATACTGCTGGTAATTTGGCTCACATTACACTTCCGCTTCTGAGTTTCCTTATGGTTCCTATAACATGGCATATTCTGAAATTTCCAAATGGCTTGGGAAGGTCCCATACAGTGTGATGTAGTAAGGAACTCAAAGACAAGGCCATTGTGGAGAAGTTCAATGAATTCTTTGCATCGATTGTCACTGCAGAGGATGTGAGGGAGGGAGATTCCCATACCCGAGCCATTCTTTTTAGGTGACACATCTGAGGAACTGCCCCAGATTGAGGTTTCCATGGAGGAGGTTTTGGAAAAAATTGATGAATTAAACAGTAATAAGTCTCCGGGACAGATGGTATTTACCCAAGAGTTCTGAAGAAACTCAGATATGAAATTGGTATGTCACCTATTGCTTAAATAAGCCTCTGTACCAGAGGACTGGAGGACAGCTAATGTAACGCTGATTTTTAAAAAAGACTCCATAGACGACGCTGGCAATTGTAGGCCTAATTTCAGTACCTGGCAAATAGGCTGGAACTACAGCAAAGCACAGAATTATCAGACATATAGATGAACACGATATGTTGAGGCAGAGGCAACCTGGCTTTTGTAAAAGGAAATCATGCCTCACCAATTTGTTAGAATTCTTTGAGGGAGTCAGCACACGTGGACAAGGGTGATCCTTTCAGATAGCCTCTGACAAGGTCCCACGCAAAAGACTCTTAAACAAAGTAAGCAGCCATGTGTTAAGAGGGAAGGTCCTCTCATGGATCAGTAACTGTTTAAAATAAGAATGAGAATAAATGGTCAGTTTTTACAATGGAAAGAGGTAAATAGCAGCGGCCCATAAGGATACGTACTGGGACCAGTGATGTTCAACATATTCATAAATGATCTGGAAAAGGGGGAAAACAGTGAGGTGACAAAGTTTGCAGATTTTACTAAATTACTCAAGATGGTTAAGTCCAAAGCTAGCTGCAAATAGTTACAAAGGGATCTCACAAAACTGGGTGACTGGGCAACAAAATGGCAAATTAAATTCAATATTGATAAATGTGAAGTAATGCACATTGGAAAACATAACCCCAACTATACATACAAAGTGATGGGATCTAAATTAGCTGTTACCACTCAAGAAAGAGATCTTGGAGTCACTGTGGATAATTCTCTGAAAACATCTGCTCAATGTGCAGTGGCAGTCAAAAAAGCTAAACAGAAGTTTAGGAAACATTAAGAAAGGGATAGATAATAAGACAGAAAATATTATAATGCCACTGTATTAAATCCAAGGTACACCACACCTTGAATACTGCATGCGTTTCTGGTCACCCACTCCTCAAAAAAGAGATATTAAAATTGGAAAAAGTACAGAGAAGGGCAACAAAAATGCTTAGGGATATGGAACAACTTCCATATCAGGAGAGGTTAAAAAGAGAGACTGTTCAGCTTAGAAAAGAGACAACTAAGGAGGGCTTTGAGAGAGGTCTATAAAATCATGAATAGCATGGAGAAAATGATTAAGAAAGTGTTATTTACCCCTTCACATAACACAAAAACCAGGGGTCACCCAATGAAATGAACAGGCAGCAGGTTTCAAACAAAGATAAGGAAGAACTTCTTCAAACAATGCACAGTCAACCTGTGAAACTTGCTGCCAGTTGATGCTTGAAGGCCAAAAGTATACCAGGTTCAAAAAAGAATTAGATAAGTTCATGGAGGATAGGTCCATCAATAGCTCTTAGCCAAGATGGTCAGGGACACGATCCCATGCTCTTGATGTCTCTATACCACTGACTGCCAGATGCTGGGACTGAATAAAAGGGGATGGATCACTGAATAATTGCCCTGTTCTGGTCCTTCCCTCTGAAGCATCTTGCACTAGCCACTCTCAGAAGACAGGATAATGGGCTAGGTGGACCATTGGTCTGACCCAACATAGCCATCCTTATGTTTTTGTGGTTTGGCACCAATGTGTGTAATCCTCGCTTGTTGTTTTCAGTTATCTTTGAAATATCAAATTGTTGTTTTTAATGGCAAGTTGGTAAATACCTACATCAATGTGACTCCCATAATAATTGTTTTGTTTTGTTTTTTACATGTGTTTACTCCAAAGAAAATGGCTACAGAAATACTCAGTACAATTCATGTTTGTCTCATACCACTAATGCTAGCTTTGCCCCAGTATGGATTCTCTGGCTACTGTAGATGTACTTTCTTTTCTTGAGATCAATGTTATAATATTGTGCCATAATCTATGTAGGCAGTAGTGTAGCACGGCTTAGCTTACCCAGTGTTTGTACCTCTCAAAGGTCGCAGATTGTGTGGAACGGCACACATTTCAGCAAGCTTGGTGGACATGTCCCAGCACCCTGCTACACCCCCAAGCTATCCTGCATGTGGCTTCTTGCTCACCAGCCACCTACCACATACAGCTGGTTTCTGAAACCATTTTGCTATATGTTCAACTTGACAGACCATATCACTGTATCTTCCTGCTCCTTTTAAGCCTCCTAATACAGGATTATAAGTGCTTGCCCTGAGCCCAGCACACAGCTTGCATAGCTCCTCCTTGCATAGCTCTACCTATTGCACACATCTATTACCTGCCATTGCAGGACCTAGGCTGCCTGTTCTGCAGTGTGGAATGCTGCTAATGAATACAGTTGTACTCATCTTTGTGCAAGGTGAACAGGAACTAAATTGCAAATACAATTAGGCCACTGAGATCAATCATTTTTCTCCCAAAAAGGACACAGTTCATTCCAGCAGTTTGATGTTTTCTTGACTGCTCAGAGCTAGGACAAGAGAAATGGAAGAGAAAGGGGTGAGCTTGGTGGAAGGATACAGAGGACATGGGGGAAGGGTGATGACTGAGGTTGCTTGGAAGAACACAATGGCAGGAAAACATCAAGAGCTCTTGACTCTTCTTGACTCTGTACAGGGCTGATTAGGCAATTGGCTCTCAACAGATAGTAAATAATAGAACTACTGGTATCCTGATGCTACTTTGGCCTGGCATCTCTTTCTACAATACACTTGACCAGCAATACTCATTAACTTGCCGTGAAGGTGCCCTGAGTTTTCAGGTCAAAATGTTGGGGGCAGAGAATCTTTTCATTGTTTTTTTTAATACAATTTCTATTTGAGATTGTATGTTTGCTTTAAACATCAGTTATGCAGCCTGAAAGAAAATTGCATTGTTCAGATGCTACAGTGGTGAAAGTCACATTTTGCCTTCTATGACTTCCCCTCACATAGCTTTTTTCAGTTGTGATGAGCACACAGAGGTCATGATATCTCTTTGTAGGGGACCCTGCAACCTTGAGGCACCCCATGATGGTAGTCAGTGGTGCTGGAAGTAGAGGTACTGGGGGTGGTGCTGCAATCCCTGGCTTGAAGTAGTAATAACAAACACCTGATACATGGTTTCCATCATCAGCACCTCCGCTATAAAAATTGTTCCAGCAGCCCTGGTAATAGTGCCTGTGGGTAAGGCCCTACAAACAAGACACCGGCGTGGGGACTTCCTTCCAACTTCCTGCTAACAGCTGAGGGCCTCAGGTGCAGCTGATCCTGGTTAGGCTCAGTACCTTAAAAGGCAGGACAAGAAACTCTGACGAGGGAAAAAGCGGTCTTGTTCATATCTTGTTTGGTTTTTTATCACTTAGAATTTAGAGTGCTAAGCTGCTTGATGGGAACACAGAGATTTTACTGCCTTGTGTTATTTTGGTTGCAGGGGACAAAAATCAAAACATTCTGAAAATAAACCTGAAACCATAAACAGGTTTTTTGTTGCTAAACTTGGAACTCCTGCTGAGTTTCATTCAGCTGCAGAGACCCAGTTTCTGCCTTGTACAGCAGGTCTAGAAGATCCGAGTGTGGGTTCTGCAGTCTCAAAGTGTCCTCTGGTATATTTTTGTCATAGATCCTTCTAGCACATGCTGCTTCCTGGTTCCTCACCACCTACATCCATACGCCTGCCTTTTTACTTCCTGTCAGTGTCCCTGTCTAGTCTTATTTGCTCACCTGCAGCTGTACTGTGCATTGTCAGAGGGCCAGCACGTCTTGTCAGCAAGGTTTCTTCGTTCAGGCTCCTGGCAGAAGAGTAAGGGGTCTCAGTAATCAAATGTGAAACTAAAAAACACAAACAACACAGACGGTAAAATATGCAGCATTCATTTTTTGTGCTCATAAACAAAAGTCAGACCAGCACACAGCTTTCTAAAAATAACAGCTGTGGCAAGTGTTTCAACAGAAAAATGAAAGACCTAATTTGTGCGCTACCCACACACAAGAAAGGAGCTTGTGAGGGAAAACCCATTTGTCTGATGTGGTGTTTGAATCCAGTCAACCAAATCTGAGTTTCAAAGCAGCTAATTGGATTTTAATACCACCGATGCCTCACTGGAAGTTTTAGCAAAGCAGAGTGACAGGTAAAGCTCAATGATGAGACTGTGAAGAAAAATGTCTTTCCATCTGAACACACTGGGTATGCGACTTATCACTGACCCCGATCATTTGTATGTACAAGTGCAGCTTGTGTCCTGAAATCAATGGGGGTCTGCCATGGCCAGAGTCCTCTCAAATAGATCCAGGATCTAGCCCTTAGGGAGGAAATTGCTGGTGTAGTGGAGGCTACAGTTCCTGTTAAAGAAATAAATCTTATTCCATCAGAGTCATTGTACTTTAAAATGGGTAGTCACAACATTAAAAAAGTGTGTGGTACACAGAGTAAGAACAGAAGAACGTTGCTATTCTATAGTGCCTTTCATTTCGGGAAATCAAAGTGCTTTATAAATATGAATTAAGCCTCACAACCCACATGCATGAGAGTTAAGTATTTCTGGTTAATAAGAAATGGTTATAGTACTCATCTTACAGATGGGTGAACTGAAGCACAAGGGGGAACTGATTTGCCCAGGACCAAAGAATGAGTCAGTGGCAGAAACAGCAAGAAAGCCACAGAGTCCTCACTCCTAGTCAACTGCCAGACCACTTACAGAAAATCCAATTTGCCATATGGCAAAGTTTTTCACACCATATTTATTCCAAGGAGGCATAGTGCTGGAAACTGCCTTGTTTGCCTAGTGGGGACACATTGCAAATACAGGCTTTGTCAGACTCTGCAGTGAAAGCTAGTGCAGTGAGTGTTGCACTTCGTGTGGCTGTTTGAGAATCTGTTACATGACTAATGAATATTGTTGCTTCTCTTAAAACAATATCCTCGTTTTCTTTCTACGATAAGCTTTCAGGCAATACTTGAATTCCTGATTCTCTGAACAGCCTCAATTGCTGGGAAACATTCTCATTCAGGGAGAGAATCTAGGTCAGCTGCTCATAGGAACAGAACACTGAACAAAATGTACAGGCCTTGGGCACACGAAGGGATTTTTGTTTTGTTTTGCTCATTATGAGCTCATAAATTTGACATCTAATTTGTGGCATGCAGCTATTGCTTTCTATGAACAGGATGGACTTACGCGTTGCAGACTTGATGCACCACAACAGAAAATCAGTGATATGATGCAATGTTAACTGTGGATTTATACTTTCATAGCAAAGTCAGCATGTTCATTTTAAGCAGGGAAATACTGTAATGTGCTGCACCAGGTCTAATTCATTTGGTTATATTTAGGAGTGTGATGTGTAAAGGGGCTTCAGTTCAGCCTCTCTTGCATGGAAAGCCACACGCCTTAGTTAGCTTGAGTACAACTATAGGAGGGCTCAGAGAGGGAGAAAATTGCAATGACTTTGAAAATGAACCTAAAATAACTTTTCTGTACATAACATCATAATTTCAACGATATCCTAGGATCTTCCAGGTGTAGGGGTCAGATTTTCAGAATTAACCAGCACCCACAATTGGGTCCAGATTTTCAGAAGAGATTAGCATGGTAGATGTATAGCTCTTCTAAAAATCTGGCCAGGAGTGTCACACTGGGAGCTGCTGAGTGTTTCTGAAAATCTGGCTCTTACAGGGGTCTCTAAGTGGGAGCTGAGCTCTCTTTTCCGACTTGGCCACAATTGTGGGTGCTCACCATGGAAGATCTGGCCCACCAAATATATATTGGTCCCACTGGAAAGATAGAGTTGTCTGTTTCCTAAAGCTCCTATTTCCCAGCCCCGTTGATTTCTGAGATACCTGGTTTTACTTTGCACTCATGACAATTTTAAACTCTGACTGTCCCCAAGGGCTAGAAATGGATGAGTTCTGATCCTGAGTTAATGCTTAGTTGGGTAGCGCTCCTGTATGCTAGCCTGAAAACCAATTTGTAGTTATGACTTGTAGCCTCCAGGTGGTTCTTAGCAGCTGTGCCTGCGAAGAGAGAGCAGTGCAGTGCCAAAGAAATATTGGTAATTAAAAATTAAAGAAGCACTGGCCCCTTGTGGCAGCAGAAGAAAACACGCAAACAGTTTTGGAAACCATAATGTGAGTTGTCAGTCCTGACTATATATTGGCCATATTGAGCTACAGCTTTGATATTCAAGAAGTTTATTACAGGGCTTGCAAAATCAAACCTGAATTATTTATTGCACTAGGTGGCATATGAAAAATGTGCAAGAGGAGTTCTAGCTATCCAAACAGGGCTAAAAAGACAGGTTATATTGGGCACAGATGGACACTGTACACTATTAAAACATGCTTTATTTTAAAAAGTGCAGGCTAGTTCACTGAGCCATTAAAAGGAGAAACAGTGAGAGGGTTAAAATGTTATTTATATCTTTAACAAATAGTACCCATCATTTACATTACTAGGGACACTAATCCATGTTTTAATTTTACCGTGGTAAACTTCTACAGATAAGAGCTCTCATTAGGATAACTCTAACAATAACAGTCCTAACACTTACTAAGGTGGAAGCTAGAAGCCTTGTTAACCTCTTCGCAAAGTTAATTTGCTCTGGGTTGCTTGCCCTGCAGGGATGCTATCCAGACTGACACTGCCGTAGGCTTCTGGGGATGCAGCATAAAAGCTGCTCTCGGTTATATTCCAGCAACATATGCTCCTAAAAAAGCAGCAAAGAATCCTGTGGCACCTTATAGACTAACAAACGTTTTGGAGCATGAGCTTTCGTGGGTGAATACCCACTTCATCAGATGCTCCTAGTGGCATTCTGAGGCCAGCTGAGATTTGCCCCCTTCCTTTCTGCCGAAGGAGCCCATATGAACTCTGGAAAGAGGCAGAGGTGATGCTGAATGAGTGCAGGAAATAGCAGGATATAGGGGGTGAAAAGCTCACTTTCATGATATCTCCTTCCTCAGGATCTGCTTTCCTGCTCCCTTTTTAGCCTGGCCCAGTAGGCTATTCTTTTACCTGGGAGAGGAGTCTTCTGAACCTCTTGTACACTGGTAAGTGTAGTGTGGATACATTGTCTTTTGGTTTGGCTGGAGGCAAGTACAGTGAGGAGCAAGGTTAGACCTTGGGTTTGGCTACATGGACACGAAGTTTGCAGCAAAGTAGGGTGTAAATCTACCCCTCGCTATCCAGGTGGACCCTAAAATTCCATAGTGCACTTTGACCTACTATGCTTTGAAACAGGAGTAGATTAAAGCACACTGGGGAACTTTTAGTGCACAACAGCAGGGTCCACACAGATACATGCTTGGCAGCAGGCTAGCTCAGGATAGATTTACATCCCAATTTGCCATGAACTAAGTGTTTGGTAGATAATCCCTGAATCTTGTCACATGGTGCCTACCCACAATTGTGGAGATATTGGGGAAGCACATCCTCCAGAAGATTGGGCCTATCATTAGCAGGACATGGTTTGCAACCGTTACATATTCCATGTCCATTCATCTCCCTGATCACTCCTCATTTGTGAAGGCTCTTGTGCACCTAAGGAATGAAATATTCATTCTCTCTTAAACAGCCTATATTTCTAACTGTGCTGGGCATTAGAATCTAATTTGGGGCTTTTGCTAAACTGCACCATTTTGAGGAATTCATTGATTTGGGCCCTCCCATCCAGATGATCCATCTGGAACACAGAAATGCCATTTCCTTACTACAGCTCAGAAAAACCCTCCCCTCTGGTGTCTGTCTTGTGCTCCTGAGTTCCTAGCATACCCAGGGCCGTCCTTAGCCATAGGCAGAATAGGCAGCCGCGTAGGGTACCACTCTGCCTGGGGGCACCACTCTGCCGGGAGCCCAGACAGACGGGAAGCAGTGGAGCATGTAAGAGCAGGGCTGCTGGGTCCTAGAGAGAGCCGAATGCAGCACAGTCTGAGGGAGGGGAGAGGCTGCTGGGAAGTCTCTGGGAAAGGTGCGGGAAGGAACTCACCTGCAGAGGCTGGGCTCCAGGTGCTCAAGCACCAGGAATATTCAAGGCTGGGGGCTGTGCTCCACCAATATTTGGAGCTGGGTTTCTCCCCTGCCCCTGCCTCGGAGCTGCCTTGCCTGAAAGAAAACAGCCAATGCCTCTCTCCTTTTGTTTGTGCTGCTTTTGTGTAAGGCTAGAAAGAGTGGCAGGCAGCCTCCTGGAGCACCGGGGGAGGGGAAGAGGGAGAGAGGAGGGGCACAGATGCTTGGGAGCTCTCTCCCGCGGCACCCAGTGGCAGCAGCAGGGGTGGGGAGGTCACACATGATGGCAACCCCCTGCCCCGGTACCCATCCTAGGGGAGGCGAGTGGGCTTTCTGGACCTGAGAGAGGCCCTAGGAACATGTGCAGTGACTGTGGTGCAGAGTGAGTGTGCCGCGGGTGGGGGGAGGGGGGAGAGGAGGGGTCCCTCCCCTGGAGCTTGCTTCTGCCAGTAAGGAGGGGGGAGAGTCCTCTCTGGCCCTACCCCTGGGGCAGCCTGTCTGCATCCCAAGTTCCTTATCCCCAGCCCCATCCCAGAGCCCTCACCTGAGGGGAAAAACGTGCAACTTAAATTTGGTGGCCAGTTGGAGTATCATTGTGTTTAGCACATAACTTGTTATTTTTTACCGTTAAAGTATACAGTGTTATAAAATGGAATGTTTTAATGTTTTCTCTGACTACTGTGTGGGTGCCTCAGTTTCCCTATGCATTTTCAAGGATCTAGGTGGTGGGATAATGTGTGTGATTGTTGTAGAGCCCTAGAGTGCCAGTATGATGCCATCTGCACAGAGAATGCGAAACCCTGTCATCCAGGCAATGATGCCGGGTCGCTCTCCTGCAAGGTGCCACTGAAGTGTTGGAGAACAAAGAGATCAGGTGGCCTCTAATGCCTGGAAAAGAGACAAAGGCCAGAGGAAAGAGTGTCAGTGCCTGTTTGGACTTCGGAAGTGCATGGTGTGAAGAGGATGCTGGGATGCTTTGGAACTACTCCTCAAAGCCAGTCAGGACTCTGGGGAGCCTCTCTCTCTGAGCATACTGTCTCCGGAGCAAGACGCTTACACCTTCCTGGGTCTGACCTCAGAGCATTCACCATGCCCTTCCACACTGTGCGCTTTCCGCAGCGAGTGTGGCCCAGAGGTCATGTGAGCACGAGGTCCTGCACCCAACTCAGCAGCCAATAAAAAGAAGGGTTTTTAGATAACAGGATCACAGTCTAAATATAGCTTGTAGGTAAGAAAACGCCCCCTCATCAGTCCATCTTGGAGAGGGGAGCTAGACCCAAGTTCTGGCCTCTCCCATTTCACCCAGCCAGCTCCAATGACACTCCCTCCTCTAGCCTTTTGAGTCTCTCTGGATCTCTTCTGATCTCTTTTTTTCTCAGCACTCAATTGGCACCTTGCAGGGGAACGGAACGACCACAGAGTATTCAGAGAAACATTAAGATCCATTAACACTTTATCACAAGTGCATCACAAGGGACTGGTTATAATCTGTATAGTTCGAGAGCACGGCAATCGTGCTGCTATCTGTTACGTTTATCGACTTTTACTTGACCCTTGTAATCTGGTTGGTTCGCCGAAATGCATTGAGCGTTCATTTTACATGATCGGGCTTACAGGGCGACAGCGGGTGGTGGGTGGGGCGGTGCATGCGCACAATAACATTTTGGGCACCACAATTATATCAACCTGCCGCATATGCTACTGTGAGTGTGACTCTGATCTCCTGGAAGACATTTCCGTGAGGGCTGTCAGAGTTGTGTTTGGGTGAGGTGCTGGCGGAGAAGTGAGAGGCTTGGCTAGCCTACCTGTGAGGAATGACACGTGGAAAGTATACGACTTCCCGCACGGCTCGAAGCCAGGAGATTTTCGGTATATGGTTCACCACCACGTTCTTGTTGGCTTGGAGGACTCTGCCCAGCCCTAACGCATAGCATGTAAGCGAAACTCAGGCAGGGGCTTATGTTTGTTGGTTATGTGCGCTAAGTCCCACTTCTTACACGGGTACGCGTCCACATTTGTTTGGGTGTCGGGTGTCTCTTCTCCTCTACGTCAGGACTACACAGCTTGTTGCCCCCCTTTTCTCCCTCCATCTGGATATTTGCTCTTCCATTGCTGTCCTTGGTCACCCTAGTTGGGAAGGGCGGGATCTTCTCTTTCCTTAGTAAAGACAAGCCCAATGATCGAGACTGGCCTATAAATCAGGACATCTGGATCTGGTCACTTAGCATGTGGGCGCATCTTCCCCCGGATGGCAGTGATCGATCTGAGTCCACTGGGTCGAAAGCTTGGCACCACGTCAGGCAGTGATGAGCTTGCTGTGGACTCCATTGCGAGTTTTGTCTGCGTCGCTCGAATCAGTCTACTCGCTCTTTTTGTATACTATCACCCAAGCGGCTCGTGAGCAGGCGGTAGGGGCTCCAAAATAGACGGAGTGGCGAGGGGGGATGGTGCACATTAGCGTGTGTATCGGCCTGAGATGCTCTGCCTAGTGACCTGTTCCCACTCGCACCCCAGACGCTGCGTTTCTTTAGCAACCTCATCGCCTTTTCTCACTGTCAACTGTTGAACCAGCAGCTGGGGGGGGGGGGTGCATGAAGCCAGCTTGAACAGGCAAGTACTGTTTCGTTTGTGCTTGTATTCGAGGCAGCATATTGGTGACTTTCGCGCAAGAATGCTTGCTTCGCAGTCTCTCCTGAAGTCACGTTTCTCAATCCTCTCTTGTTTTAAGCATCAATCACAGGTTGACGCCAAAATCAGAAAATGGAAGTTGTTGACAATTTTGTGACAAGTGCTTGGTACTGGGGACAGGCAGAGTTGGGACACTTAACATTGAATCAGGTAGCCGATCACGCATAAATCTTATTGACCGTGCACTATTCCTCATTATAGCCTGTTTTACTAGCGACTAAGCGCCCTTCATTACCAACTGAATATTGTTCATCTTTTCTAGTGTACTAAGCCTGGGTCGGCCAATTTCTATGAGCTCCATTCTGCCAACGGTGGAAGCAGCGAGACTGATTTTTTGGAGCACAGCGCCAGTGAATCTGCCTACAGCTCTTGTGTCACAGTGATCTGAATGGGGTCAGGCCATACGGCTGCCATTCTGGCGATCTGTCTGCTGCTGTCCCCATTGCCACTCGGAGTTCCCAGTTGCCAGTCCCACTCAGCATCCGCTGCTGGCCTGGAGACCCAGGAACCCCAGACTGGCAGCAGTTGAGCAGGCCGGCGTTAGAACCCAGCTGAGCATTCAACCGCTGTGGCTTGGGGTTCCATTCACTCAGCTGCAACGGGCTGAGATGGACTAAATTCAACAAAATAGGAACAAGAGCAACTAATGACAAAGTGCAAGAACCTAGGCAGTGGTCCCAACCTTGGTGGTGCGATCTGCCGAATTGCTGCCGAAATTCGGCGGCAAAGCAGTGTCATCCAGAGCGTTGGTGCCAAATGCCGCTGAATTTCGGTGACATTTTAGCAGATGCTCATCTCCTCCGGCCAGTATGCGGTGCACTGACAGCCCCTGGGGCCCATGGCGCCGCAGGCACCACGTTGTAGACCCCTGACCTAGAGAGCCTCCTGAAGCACAGGTGATCATTTTGATTTAATGGACTTGAACTGTACGAAGAATTTGAGTTGTTGCCACATGCAAAATCAATGTGGACATTGTACAGTTTATTCACACCAGCAAACTTGCCACCCATTTCTACTGACAATTCCTGTAACAGTAGCATCAGAAACGGAGTTTCTCAAAACTAAGCTCATTAAAAACTATCTCCGCTCTACAATGAGTCAGGAACACTTGACTGGTCTTGCTATTCTTAGAATCGAACAAGACATCACTTTATCTTTGTCATACGATGACATTTATTACTGATTTTGCAGCCAAAAAAGCCAGAAAGATTGCTTTTAATTAAACATAATCTTTTTTGTAAGCAGAGTCAGGATGAGCTCTACCCTGACATCTGGTGGAAAGAATTTCAGAGAGTGTTATTTGCAGGCACGCCTACCCCATCCAGGTTGCCGAGCTGTGGCGCTGTTTTGTGACGAAATGACTCAACCTCAGTTGGTCTTACTTGCTAGACAAGGGTCATGGTTCCAAAACCAGTGAATGAGAGAGGCTGGGGATAGGTATCTGTGCCTGGTGGTGCAGCCTCCTTGTGGAGCCAAGAGCACCAGTTCACCCCTCCTCTCTCCACTGTGGAATGTCAGATGATTTTTTATTCCCTTAAGACTCTATATACAGGTTACTGAGCTGAACTCACTTTGGGGCTAATGATGCACTAGCACTGGGGCTCCCCTACTAATAGCTGAGATCCTAGCTGAAATCACTAAGAGCTGGAAATTACTGAGCTAATAGTGGGGAGCTGAAGCTATACTGCGGAACAGAGCAGCTGACGGAGTGGAGCAGTTTGTGGGGACGGCTGGAGCGGATCACGAGACATCTGGTGGAGCGAGCGGCTGCAGAGCGGAGTCTGATGGGACGGGCGAGCGGAGCGAGCAGTTTGCAGGGACAATCGGGAGCTCACGGGCAGCTGTGGACGAAGCATCTGGTGGAGCGGAGCAGTTTGTGAGACGGCTGGAGGAGCAGAGTGGGAAGCGGCTGGTAGCAGAGCAGTTCTGTGGAGAGGCGGAAGCAGAACCACGGAGAGGCAGGGCAGTTGGCCCCGGACCACGTAAGGTGCCCCTTCTACCCAGGCTGGGGGAGGAGGACCTCTGCAGATAGACTCTTGAATTGGGGCTGCCTGACCCAGGACAGAGATTTTGATTGTGGGACTTTTGGGACTGTGGGTGATTTGGGGTTGTTGGACTCAAGAGCCCAGGGAAAAGGACACAGCCCAATTCCTGGGGTGGTGTTTGCTCACAGTTTGGTCTAGGAACTCTAGTTGAGTGTGTTTCCCAATTTAGTGCTTGTTGTTTATTTCATGTAATTAAACCTTTTCTGCTACACCGACTCTGTGCTCGCGGAGGGAAACATTGCCTCTTTGAGGCCCTAGGGGTGGGGTGTAAGTGTTTTCCCAGGTCACTGGGTGGGGGCTCGACTGGTTTGGCATTGGTTATTGAAACGGAACCCTAGATACTGACCGGCCCTTGTTGTACCAAACTCTGGGGGTCCAGAAGGGTTACAAGTTTGCCTAACCTCTTCATATATATCCAATAAAATGTCTGACAATTAAAAACATTATATTATTTACATCATTCTGTTCAAATCAAGATTTTGTCATATAGTGCATAGTTTTTCTGCTCGTTCGATCAGACATGTTCTCCAGCTTGTGGCTTAACTTAAGGATTAACACTGTTTGTAACATGCCTGTGGCAAGTTTTCCAATACTGTAAGCTTATGTTTGTGTTGCTAAGAGCAAGACAGGCACAGGGGCACCAGTTTAATAATCTCGCCTAGGGCACCATAAATCCTAAGGACGGTCCTGAGCATACCACATAATTGCAAAGCCCATGTTTACTTTATATCAAATGTGCTGGAGTGCTTTCAAGGTTGTAATTCACTTCAGGATCTGTGCTGGCATCTGAGAGCACCATGGGAGGAGTGTATCAATGATAGGGAGAATCCAAGGTGACTTTGTGCCTTCTTGTTATTTCAGGGACCACTATTTATATTGCTAGGGCTAAACTGAATCTTTAAGTCACTACATGCATTAAAGGTAGTGGTTGTGCTCAGGCAGCAGCAGCTTCCAGGGGAATTTTAGCAGAGGTAGACACAATGCCTCCTGAGTGCTGGGAGAATGTGCAAAATAATGGCATCTCTTATGCCCTTTAATAGGGTGCGCTGTGTACTTTTCCTGCCCTGACCCAGTTCTGCTGGCCAGTGTGATATGCCCGTGGGACCACGGTGCTGCCTTTTATTCCACCCACCCCCAACCCATAAGTGGTTTTTAATGCCATTCTTAGTGCCCACCGGTGGTGTAAGGACCAAGACCGCATCTGGCTTCTGTGGCACTTCTGCACCTGTGCAGAGCTAAACACAATCTAGCTCCCCTAACATGACCTTCAGAGATATTTAACCTGATTCATTTACTTTGAAATATTTCATTAAAAAAAAAGCATTGACTTAGGCCAAGCGTTCAGTGTGTGCTCTCTAAGGAAACATGTTAAGTTCCTTAGCTATGGTGTATGTATGACACCCCTTTGCTTTCATGAATTCTTGCTCAGATAAATCTTTCTCTTGCTCTGATGGTGCCCTGAAAAATAGGAGGAAGCTGAAATTGCTTCAATATTCTTTTGTTAATACTGGAGACCTGCTGTGTGAGATCAGTGAAAGGGTATTTCTGATTCCGTATCTTTGTTTACTTCTTGAGATAACTAAAACCTCTACAATGAATCCATTATGTTTGAATTAGTGAGAGGGCAAGATACTGATATTTTCATTACAACTTCTAAAAGTCCTGGCTCTGGCCCTATTTCCATATATCTTTGTAACCTAGGTGTTTTTTATTCTTTGTTTTTAAAGGGGGAACTTAAACACTAAAGATCTTTGTTTCTTCTAGACAAATACAGAATGAGACAACTAAAATATTTTCAAAGGAACAATAAACTAGGTTACTAATTAAATGAAAATTGATGTCAGTTTGAAGTCATTTCCTCATAAAAAAAAGAAGAAAATATGGCTATGTGAATTGCCTACTGTAGCAAGGTGGGCACTCACCACCACAGCATCTCCTGCTGGTCAGTCCAGAAATTAGCTCATCCAGCCTCAGAGCGCCTCCTGCTGGCTGGTGTCTCCCTCCCAGTACCTGCTTTTTCCTGATCTCCACCACTGCACTTTACCTTGGAGTTCTGCGGCACAGCAGTGTCCCCACACTCTGGGTCTCCCCTCCCAGGGGAACCCCTGCCCCCTATGTATCAGAGGGGTAGCCGTGTTAGTCTGGATCTGTGAAAGCAGCAAAGAATCCTGCGGCACCTTATAGACTAACAGACGTTTTGGAGCATGAGCTTTCGTGCGTGAATACCCACCTCGTCGGACGCATGTCCCCTATGCCCACCTTGCCTCAGTGGCTACTGCCAGTCATCATCTAGCCCCCTTTCTCTGGGGCAAACTGCATTCTGTAAGGCCATTCATCATTGGCAAGGGGGTTGGACCTGCTACCTTTCTAGCCCCAGCTGTCTCCCTGATTGGGTCCAGTCAAAATTGAAATGTTTCCATTTCATTTTTTAACCTTTTTTAGTACAAACTAAGTTAAATTTCAAAATGAAAAGTTGTTTCAAAGAAAAAAAATGAAAACTTTTCATTTTGAAAATGTTCAATTGTCCCATTTTGATAATTTCCCCACCTCAACATTTTTGCAAGTCAGGAAATTTATCAAACCCAACTGGGATGTTTCTCAGGGCACCCAGGGCTGTGAGTCACCTTGTTTCCACTTGCCTCCAGCATGAGGGAGTGTTGTCTGTGCCAGCTAAGTGTTAGCCCCCCTCCAACACAACTAGCCTGCCAGCACGTCCAGGACTCTCCTCTGGGTTTTACCCTGCAGGTTGACAAAAAACATACCGCAGCCCCTGTGTGGCTTCAAAGTGACCCTCTATGGTGTCCAGCCTCAATCACTGGATACCCACAGAAATCCCAGCTCCTCTGTTCCCAAAGAAACAGTGTATCCGTGTCTCTCACACAGCACTTGAGTTTGATTATAGGAGAAGAAAATTAAATTTATTTTAAAAAGAACAGAAATCCAACAAGAAACAAGTGGGAGTGATGGAGAAAAATGGTTATATATAAAACAAAATCATAACACGCTCGCTACAGCCTAAACTTAACTCACAAAGTATGCTCCCATCTAAAGAAATTTATCTTACCCAAAGTTCTTTCCAGCATTTTCAGCCAAGCCTGGCTAATATCCCTTTTTCATGAAGCAAAATCCACTGTCATTTTATTTCCTCAAGGAGAGATGCTTGGTGTTCAGCTGTACCCCAGATAGAGTTTCCAAAGTTCATTGACTTTTCTCCTGAAATGACCCCTGCTGTTTTAGATTTTTTCTGCAGTCACCACAATCTGTTGATTAGCATTTTGCTCAGACTGCAAACGGTCAACTATTGTGAACTATACAATACTTAATTTGCACGTGACCTGCCAGAGAGAGATAAGCGTCCCTTTCTCCTGCCTGACACCAGTATGTGTCTCACCACCTTTTTGACCTGCCTTAACTCTCAGATCTGAAGAACATTATATTATATAAATATATCTGGACACACACACACACACACACACACACACACACACACACACACACACACACACACACACACACACACACACTCCTTACACATTATCTTCACTTACATTTCACAATGATTGTGATAACCAATGTGACACAGGCTTTCGTTAGAGAGCATACATGACCTTTGGTGAAACTACTCTGTAGATCCCAGACTTGGAGGATCTCTGTAACCTTTATTCATCCTGTGCCCTCTGCTGGTTGGCAGAAAGAGGTCCCTGGGTCACACTGACCCTTTCTCACAAAGTTTCAGTTTTGAAGACTCTGCATTTTTCCATGGAAAAAAAAAGGTTTAATTGAGAAATTCCCAACCAGCTTTATCTACTTTGCTTCCTCTGTGACATTCCATCATTCACCTTGGTGCGATTTCAGTGCTAACATAGAACTCCAGCCCCACCAGATCCTGGCAACCATCTGTTGTGGGATAGGAGAAAGTGGAGAGGTCAGGTCAATGACACTTTTTTGGATCAATATTTGCATTCCTTTATTTAAAGAAGTTAAATAACCCAACGGGATAGTACAAAATAATACTCTAGTTCACATAGCATTGTACATGACTAGTACTGCATAACTAACAAAACAAACTCTTGTGTAGGAACATCACAAAACCTAGTAATTCTACTTGTGCTGTAGAACTAAAGCAAGAAGTACAAATCTAAAGAGAAGTATGCCTCACTAATGATTTGCATAATTATTTCTTTGATCATTGACCTTTCTACTTATGAGTGAAATGACACTTTTCTGTTAGTACATGGTGTAGTTTTGAAAAGCGGTTGTGCATTAGTTTACATTCTAACTTGCTGCATCATTTGCTATATTGTCTTCCGAATGTTTTGTCACCACAATTAATATTTTTTCTGTCACGTATTTGGGCATTCTGTTCAAAGTGGTGGTGACGTCAGATTGTTTTGAAATCAAGCAAATGGGGCCAGATATCCCTCTCTGGATATCTTGAATCCAGCTACTCTGGCAGCATTCATGTACAAGCTATACAGCAGCTTCTATTGAACAATGTCCATCGTGTCATCATTGTGTCTTTACATGACAGATCCCTGCCTTCAGTCTCTACAAAATGAGGTGGGGCACCATTAAATTGCTGCAGTTGGAATATTAATTGTTGCAGTTGGAGTCTTACAAAGGCATTGCATTGTAAGAGACGTGCAGATAGTCTGACTTCCTCTGATTAGTATCTAAACCCAATGACTAAATTATTGGTCAAGTTAGCCATACAATCCATTTATTATAAAAAGTTGTTTTTGTACACAGGCAGAAAACGGGAAACTGCTAGATAGTAAGGTAATGTTTAAGATGACTAGAGGAACTCCGCAAGGAATTTATTTGAAATAATTTGTTTAAAAAAAGCCCCTAAAGACAAAGGGGTTATACACTGTTGAAAAATGGCAAGGGTACCGAGCCTTGGCCACATCCCAGCAGCACGGGGCTGTTGCTGCAGTGCTACAACATGCAGGGAACCCCTTTATGCTGGGGAGATTTGCTTTTTTCAGTGTCCAGAATTGTGTAAAGGGGCCAGGGCAGAATGGAAAGTTGCCCCCTTCCCTCCTCCCCCCCCCCGGTTTGGTAGAGAGAATATTGCACTATGGATAAAATAGTGCTAGAGATCTGATCAGATGTCTGAAGCAATGAGTTCCAGTACAGTGAAGGATTAGAGTTGATAGGCCAGGCTGCAGCCTGGAAGAAGTGAGCTTTGAGGAGGAAGAAGGTGCTCATTTGGCACATGAAATCAAGGAGGCTGTAAAGAAACAGAATTACATTTATTAAGTATTTTCTTCAGATCAGTTTTCTACTGTCATTGTATCCACTGCTATGGTCAATCTTTTGAGACAACAGGCTCTGATGGCTGTGGAAGGTGGGAAGCAGGGAATGCAGTAAAAGGTTTTCATCAACACACCCAGCTGTGCCCCTTTGGGGGTTCACCCAGATCAGTAAGAAGTCATGTCACCACCTGCCCTGTAACCCTGGGTGCTTCTGTGCTGTGCTGTTTTGGCTCAGAGCTCTGACACCAGCAGTCTGCTACAGTGCAGTGGCTTCACCGTGGTGTTCACCAGTCTGGTTACTCCTTGCAGGGTGATGCCAACAGCCCTTCCAGTCCTGAGTTTCTTCAAAACCATCTCCCCTGCAGTGTCCAGTCCTTCGCACTCTAGCACTCATAACACCATCTCAAGTGGGCTGTTCCTTTAAAGAGACAGTATGCATCACCAGCCCATTAGTTTTGATGAAGATTGTACTCTTCAGTTTGAAATGCTGCACTGAGATGGGTGTGTAATAAAACAAGGTTAAGTTTTTTAACAAAGAGCAGCTATTTAAATGATACCAAGCAGATGGAATTGGGATTGAAATGGTTACACACAAACAAAAGTAACAATATGCTTCTAAGACTAAAACCTAACTTCCCACAGTAGGGCTTTTTGTTCAGAGTGCTTTTCTCACTACAGTCGTTCTTCCACCAGGGCTCGCCAGGTCCTGACCAGGATCCAACACAGAGCCCAAAGTGCTTGGTTTCCTTTTCTCCTCAGGTGAAGGACTCCAAAATGACTTTGGCCTTGGCTACACTGGCGCTTTACAGCGCTGCAACTTTCTCGCTCAGGGGTGTGAAAAAAACACCCCCCTGAGCGCTGCAAGATACAGCGCTGTAAAGTGCCAGTGTAAACAGTGCTACAGCGCTGGGAGCGCGGCTCCCAGCGCTGCAAGCTAAACTCCATCAGGATGTGGCGTACATGCAGCACTGGGAGAGCTCTCTCCCAGCGCTGGCACTGCAACCACACTCGCACTTCAAAGCGCTGCCGTGGCAGCGCTTTGAAGTTTCAAGCGTAGCCATACCCTTCCTCTCTGTTTATAACCCAGGGCCGCCCAGAGGATTCAGGGGGCCTGCTGTCTTTGGCGGCGGGGGCCCCTGCCGCTGAATTGCCGCCGAAGACCCGGCACTGTGGTGGGGAGGTCCTTCCTCCCCGGGACCTGCCGCCGTGGGTCTTTGGGGCACTTCGGCAGCGGGTCCTGGAGGGGAAGGACCCCTCCCCCACTGCTGAATTGCCGTGGAAGATGCTCCAGGGGCCCAGGCCCCGCAAGAGTTTTCCGGGACCCCCAGAGCAAGTGAAGGACCCCTCTTCAGGGGCCCTGAAAAACTCTCGTGGGGGCCTCTATGGGGCCCGGGGCCTAGGGGCAAATTGCCCCACTTGCCCCCCCTCTGGGCGGCCCTGTTATAATCTCAAAGTGTTCCTTTGTTTTCAAAGTCAGGAAGCCCTCCTGGGAGCTGTCTCCACCAGGAAGCTGATCTCATGCTAGTTTTTGCAGTTTCCACTCCCATTGTGATAGTTAACTAGCGATCTCTCCCATTCACTAGTTTGATGGCTTGGTTTATCTTTTATATAAATGTACTTCCATTTTCTCTCCTTATATTGGAGAAACATTCAACCAGGTGGAACCACACACCTTTATCTAGGGCAGGGTGATTTAAACCTTTGTGCCAAACACATTTTAGCACATATTTTCAGCACACATTTATAACTTTTCCTATAACATCCATACATACATCACACAATAATATTAAGTATCAGAGGGGTAGCCGTGTTAGTCTGGATCTGTAAAAGCAGCAGAGAATCCTGTGGCACCTTATAGACTAACAAACATTTTGGAGCGTGAGCTTTCGTGGGTGAATACCCACTTCGTCAGATGCAGGTAGTGGAAATTTCCAGGGGCAGGTATATATATGCTAGCAAGCAAGCTAGAGATAACGAGGTTAGTTCATTCAGGGAGGTTGAGGCCCTGTTCTAGCAGTAGAGGTGTGAAAATCAAGGGAGGAGAAACTGGTTCTGTAATTGGCAAGCCATTCACAGACTTTGTTTAGTCCAGAGCTGATGGTGTCAAATTTGCAGATGAACTGAAGCTCAGCAGTTTCTCTTTGAAGTCTGGTCCTGAAGTTAATATTAGTGACTAGTGTGTTACCAGTTAACATAAGAATGGCCATACTGGGACAGACTAATGGTCTATCTAGCCCAGTTTCATGTTTTCCAACAGTGGCCAGTGCAAGAGGCTTCAGAGGGAATGAACAGAACAGGGCAATTGTTGAATGATCCATCCTCTATCGTTCAATTCTGCTTCTGGTAGCTAGAGGTTTAGAACACCTGGAGCATGGGATTGCGTCCCTGATCACCTTGGTTAATAGCCATGGATGGGTCTATCATTCATGAACTTATCTAATTCTTCTTTGAACCTAGTTATAATTTTAGCCTTCATAACATCCCCTGGCAGTGAGTTCCACAGATGGACTGTGTGTTATGTAAAGTACTTCCTTGTCTTTGTTTTAAACCTGCTGCCTATTCATTTCATTGAGTGACCCCTGGTTCTTGTGTTATGTGAAAAGGTAAATAATACTTCCTTGGTCACTTTCTCCACATTATTCATGATTTTATAGCCGTCTCTCATATCCCCTCTTAGCCTTCTCTTTTCTTCAGTCTTGTTAATCTCTCCTTATATGGAAACGGTTCCATACTTGTAATCATTTTTGTTGTCCTTCTCTGTACTTTTCCCAGTTCTAATCAGGGTCGTATTTACACCTTATGCACCCCTAGGCACAGCATCTTCAGTGTCCCCTCCCCCCTGCCTACAGTCCACTCCCCACTTCCCTGCCCTACTGGCCGAGACTGGCCCAGGTTCTGCACTTGGCTCCAGAAAAGGTGCCAGAAGTGGGAAAAGCAGCTGCCTTTTGCTCCCCCAAAGGGGTGGGTGGAAAGGAAAAGAAAGGGAGGGGGAAAGAAAGTCCACCCCCACTGCCCCTTTCTCCCCACCTGCCAGGGCAGTTTATGTAGGGAAATCTGCAGCTCCTCCACCCCCAGGCAGGCTCCCTGGGGAGATCTGCCAGCTTCAGTTACAGGGAAGGGAGCCCTCCCAGCTCCACCTGTCCCCAGACAAATTACTAGCCACTTTGCTCAAAGCGCAGCTTGCTGAGCCACCCCAGGCTTCACAGTCCTGTCAGCAGGCAGAGCTGGTACCTGGGACGCAGAGCAGGGGTAAGCTGCCCTGGCAAGACTTCGGGTGATGCTGGCTCTGGAGAGTCCAGCTCTGACTCCAGCCGTGGGATAGCAATTCCCTCAGCCCTGTTCCCTTTCCAGCATCTGCAAGTGGCATGAGCCAGCAGCCTGGCAAAACAGAAGAGACTGAGGAGACCACTCCTCCCCCCCTGCTATGCCCCAGGTTTTCCCCCAGGGCCAGCAGACCCAAAGCAGCTCCCATTCCCAAAGCCCCTTCACAATCCAACTCCTGTCTCCAGCCTGAGAGGCGCTGGGGCAAGTGGTGCTCAGCATCTGACCTTGCAGAGGGCAATGGAAGCTCTGGCTGGGGGCCCCCCGGCTAGGATGACCAGATGTCCCGATTTTATAGAGACAGTCCCAATTTTTGGGTCTTTTTCTTATCTAGGCTCCTATTACCCCCACCCCTGTTCCAATTTTTCACACTCGCATTCTGGTCACCCTACCCCACCTGCACCCAGCTCTGGGCATTTCCCACGTGTAAACACATTTGTGATAGATGCATAGACAATATTCCTAACTTCAGATACTAGAATGATACATGCATACAAGTAGGATAATCATATTCAGTAAATCATAACCTTTTCAATGGTATCTCACATGCCTTATCTTGCCCAAAATACATCATAATTATGCCATACTCATATCATGATAATATTACTATGAAGAATATGGGGCATAATGCCACAGTGAGCAGTCCTGACTGGAGGCTACAGCAGCACAGCAGTGTAAAGGACACCCCAGATTAGAAGGCCGGGGTTGCACAGCTACTCACCAGTCTAGATTGTACCTGGGTATGTCACAATCAGAATTTCTCAGGTGATGGAAATTTCAGATTTTGACGAGCTCTTTTATGTTTATTCTATCAAACGTATTTACAAGTTTTTATTTCCTGTTTCCCTCTTCTTGTTGCTAAGGAATATATCTGTTATCTGATGGTTTGCACTGTAGGGAAGAGCCCGGAAACGTGAGATACCGAGATAAAAATAGAAAATGTCGACAAAAAGCAGGATAAAATGTACACGGTTTCAAAATAGAAACTAGCAGGATTTCCCTGGCATAGAAATGTAGGAACACCCAGGGGGTAAATTCTGGACGCCATACCCAGAGATTTAACTGCATGTATCCCATTCATTCTAAATGCTGCATGGAAAGTTCTGATCCCTAGTGAAACCTTTCCTTAATGATATATGGTTTCTAACAATTATGGCTTTAATAATTAATGGGACCAGATACTCAGCTGCTGGAAATTGCTCCTTGACCCCCTTATTAACAGTAATGAGGGAAAAAGAAAACAAATTGCAATTATTAAAACAAAACAGAGCAAGTTAAGAGTGGAATTTCAGCTTAGCTCTGAGTGTATTATCATAAGAACAGACAAACTGGGTCAGACCAGTGATCCTTCTAGCCCAGTATCCTGTCTTCTGACAGTGACCAATGCCAGATGCTTCAGAGGGAATGAACAGAACAGGTAGTCATAAAGTGATCCATCTCCTGTCATCGGCTCCCACCTTCTGGGAGTCTGAGGCTAGGGACACTTAGAGCATGGGGTTGCATCCCTGACCATGTTGGTTAATTGCCATTGATGGACCTATCCTCCATGAACGTATCTAACTCATTTTTGAAGCCAGTTATACTTTTGGCCTTCACAACATCTGTTGACAACAAGTTGCACAGGTTGGCAGTGTGTTGTGTGAAGAAGCACAGTACTTCCTTTAATTTGTTTTAAACCTGCTGCCTATTTATTTCTTTGGGTGACCCCTGGTTCTTACATAATATGAAGGAGTAAATAACACTTCCTTATTCACTATCCTCACACAATCATGATTTTATAGACCTCTATCATATCCCCCCCAGTTGTCTTTTTTCCAAGCTGAAAAGTGTCAGTCTTTTTAATCTTTCCTCATACAGAATCATTTTTTATTGCCCTTCTCTGTATCTTTTCCATTTCTAATATTTTTTTTTGAGATGGGGTGACCAGAAATGCATGCAGTATTCAAGGTGCGGGCATACTGTGGATTTATATAGTGGCATTATGATATTTTCTGTTTTATTATCTATCCCTTTCCTAATGGTTCTTAATACCCTGTTGGCTTTTTTGACTGCCACCCGCACATTGAGCAGATATTTCCAGAGAACTATCCACGATTATTTCAAGATCTCTTTCTTGAGATCTTGGTAACAGCTAACTTAAATCCCACCATTTTGTATGTACAGTTGGGATTATGTTTTCTAGTGTGCATTACTTTGCATTTATCAACATTGAATTTCATCTGCCATTTTGTTGCCCAGTCACTCAGGTTTGTGAGATCCCTTTGTAACTCTTCACAGTCTGCTTTGGACATAGCTATCCTGAGTAATTTTGTGTCATTTGCAAAGTTTGCCACCTCACTGTTTACCCTTTTTTACAGATCGTTTATGAATGCGTCAAACAGCACTGAACCCAGTACAGATTGCTGGAGGACACCGCTATATATTGCTCTCCATTCTGAAAACTGACCATTTATTCCTATCTTTTGTTTCCTATTTTACATCCCATTACTGATCAATGAGAGGTCCTTCCCTCTTACCCAAAACTGCCTACGTTTCTTTAGAGCCTTTGGTGAGGGACCTTTGCAAAGGCTTTCTGAAAGTCCAAGTAAACAATATGCACTGGATCACCCTGTCCACATATTTGTTGACCCCCCTCAAAGAATTCTAATAGATTGGGAAGGCGTGATTTCCTTTACAAATTCTGTGTTGACTCTTCCCCAACAAATCAAGTTCCTCTATGTGTCTGATAATTCTGTTTTTTACCATAGTTTCCACCATTTTGTCTGGTACTGAAATTAGGCTTACTGACCTTTCATTGCCAGCATTGCCTCTTTAAAAATAAACATTACATTAGCTATCCTCCAGTCATTACTCCTGGGGAATTCTATGCCAAAAAATTAAAAATTCTGCTCCAAATAATAAAAAATTCTGCACACAATATTTTAAAATTCTGCCTATTTTATTTGTCTAACTAACAGAATACAATCATCCTGGTTTCAAGTATTTTGGTAATTTATTTAAACTACAGTACAATGGATGGAGAATGGGAGTGGGCAGCATTAGAGGAAATCCCCAAACCTTCTTTGTCAAATAGTAATGTAGGTAAGTTTGACCCTTTATTTCAAGTTATTAAACAACAAATATATGCAGCCATATGCTCAGTGTTACATCATAGGCAACTGAAGAGGAAGTGAAGGCTGATGAATCAAACTCACAATTTATATTGGCTACTTACCATCTCCAGAAAGCTCAGTAGCAAACAGTTCATGGAACATATTTTCATAGGAAATGTTTTCAGTCCAAACATTTAGACCAGTTCTAATCACTAAAGCACCATAAGCCATATTGTCCTTACAATAAGGGTCTTTTACACCACTCTGGCAATGTAAAGGAGCCTTAACAGTTTTATACTCCTGGGTAATTGACAAAGAGAATGGGAACAATTCACTAAGCAGGTAGGCTGCTACATTCTGCTCTGTCTGAGAGGACAGAGCCTTCCCCACGCCTACCTGCTCAGAAACACCCCAAAGCCCTGCCCCTCCACGCCAAGCATGTCGCAGTAGCATGCGAGAGGGACATAATGTCTTTCTCTCTCAGACGCATGAGTGCCCAGAACCCCACCTCCCTCCTGGCGGTGATTTACATTTGTGCTGGCTGCTCCAGGCACCCAAACCGACCTGCCTGAGCTGCTGAGGAGGGGCATATGACCGGTTTTGAGGCTTCTCTTTGCTTCTCTGTCAGAAGTCATTTTTCTGCAGGGAAGCAAAGAAATCTGCGGGGGACATGAATTCTGTGCATGCACAGTAACACAGAATTCCCCCAGGAGTAAGTCATTTGGCACTAAGGCTGACTTAAGCAATAGGTTACATACCATAGTTAGTAGTTCTGCAATTTCATATTTGAGTTCCTTCAGAACTCTTGGGTTAATACCATCTGGTCCTGGGGTCTTATTACTGTTTAATTTGTCAGTTTGTTCCCAGATTTCCTCTAGTGACACCTCAGTTAGGGCAGTTCCTCAGAATTTCACCTAAAAAGAATGGCTCAGGTGTGGAAACCTTCTTCATATTCTTTGCAGTGGAGACTGACGCAAAGGATTCATTTAGCTTCTCCGCAATGGCCTTATCTTCCTTGAGTGCTCGTTTAGTGCCTCAATTGTCTTTTTCTTATTAGTTTAGAGAGAGACTTTTAAAACATGAATATACTTTTTTGAAATTTGATGCATTAAATTAGATTTACTGTGTATGAATTTAGTCTGGTAAACATGGCACAGAACCTCTTCCTAGATCTGGGCCCAAGAAAATGTCTGTAGGTGTTGAGGGGGCAGAATTTTCCTCTGCCCCCAGTGTGGAGTTTGACTAGCAGATTTACATAGTTGCATATGCATTGGATTCTGCTCCTCATTATACCTACGTTAGCCTCCCACTGGATCTTTTGTTAGCTGGGGTAAAGGACACGTCATGAAGAACAGCTCTGTGGTTCACCATATTGAGGACCCTTTTCTGGGCTTCATGAGTTTTACCACCATCCACAGTGCATTAGAACTTCACTGTTTCTGTTCTGTTTAAGAGGGAGGGAAAACATTTTCCCCTTTATGATGAGGTCAAACATGTTTTTCTCTGCATATAAGTGGGTCCATCCAAGTCCTGATCATTTTACTCCTGTAGTGTCATGAAAGTGAGTGAGAGCAGGATTTGGTTTGCTGCAAATATTTGAGTTCTTGACCTTACCTTGCTTGGATTCTCTAGTGTTTGCCAAAAGCAAATTTCAAATTGCATATTCGGTTATAGAATCCTCAGCTTTGTAATTCACACTCTGTGGTTACTTTCTGCCAGTCGGGAAAGAAAAGCAATACTGTGTGATTTCTGGAAGCCAGCTATATAGAACAAATTACTAACATTCACGATGTGTGAATTATCTGCAACCCAAGAGTTATTAGCAGAAATGCAATTAATGAATTCACTTGAATTACAAGAAAATCACAGTCTGTTTATGTACATTTCTCTCTCTCTCTCTCTCTCTCACACACACACACATAAATGGCAAAATTTGATGAATTGAAAAAATTATTAATTCCAGATTCTTTGGTCTGCTCTATGGGTCATAATAGCAGTGGAAGAAAGTTGGGGATTATCAGCATTTATAGGGGCACAGGTTGCCTTGCCCTTTAAATATTCAGGGCTGGGTCCTCAGCTGGTGTAAAATATCAATAGATCAACAGACTTTTAGTAATACAATGGATACATTTAAAAATACATTTTCATGTGTCTGTTCCTCTTTCCACACTTACAGCCATCCTCATGAATAACAGTGGGAGTTACTGTTCTTGCATATATGAAACGAAAGGCCCTAATTATGTGCGATACCTTACACAGACAGAGATGAGAGAGGCTTGTTGGTAGATAACCAAGGGGATAGTTCCCCCATAACTTTAAAATTTTCATTATCTTAATTTAAAAATGCTGGGTTGTGTATAACTGCTGGAGGGCAGGCCCAGGCAGCCATTGGGTATCCCCCAAGTTCAAGTCACTCTCATCACATAAGAACCTCATATGAATCAATGATAAAAACCAATGCCAGTCCTTTTGGGGTGTGCACATCCACGGGCAGAATATTTGATTTTCTTGAAGATGGAGGCAAATTTGGGTCCAAAACAAGCGATGATCTTGGTGCTGAGAAATAACACAGAGTCAGTAGAAAGGCATGTGCATCAGTGTTGAGCTTCTGTGTGTATTCATGGACACTATCAACAACAAAATCTCTTGGACTGAGAGGACTCTGAATCTAAATGAATTGGCAGCATCCAGGGGAATTTTAGTCATTTAGAAACTGCTGAAAATTCCAGTGGCTTTCCTCCAGCACTTGTGGTTAGGTTATGTATTAAATATTTGCTGCTGTAATGCTACAGGGGACCATTTACATAATAGAACTGGTAGCTTATAAAAACTACTGGACTAATCCATGATATGAAGTTGGCTGAGTAGTCTGGAAGTCAGTTAAAGCAGGAAGTAGCACTGATACTGAATCTGGGGACAGACGTCTCACAGAAAGGAATTCTTAAGGCTGCGACTGTAAAATCACATTGAGTTACCGTGGTGCCAACATTTTCCAGTTAGCCCTCCCAACCTGATAGCAAACACTTGGCTCTTGCTAGGAGTATGAGGAAAATGAAGCATGCCTGCTGCCGATTCTTTGGAAGGAGAAAGCTGCAGGGAGCATCTTGTGGTGAGAATACATCAATGCTTCCCAAAGAGGCTCAAAAGGAGAGAGACAAGCAGAAATCAAAGAGGATAAAGAGAGTGAAAAGTATGGCAAGCAAATTGCTGAAGAATTTGTCCTCTGTGAAGGAGGAAACTGAAGAGAAGCCTGTGGACAAAGAGTCTGGTGGGAGGCAGTATCTCTCAGGTACTCTCTGCTAGTCTGTCCTCCCCATCTGCCTCTGTTTCTTCTCACCGTGGAGACTGTTTTCATCAGCCCCTGCCATTTGGAATAGGCTTCCTATCTCTCTCCACCTCCTGTATTCACCTCTCATTTCAAATCCTTTCTGAAATGCATATTCCTCCTTCCCTATGTTTTTTAATTTTACTCCCCTTTCTGTTGCTCATTTGTATTTCACTTTGCAACTGTATTATCCATCCCTGCAAAGCGCCTTGGGTTAGTTTGTAAGAAATATGTGATACAAAGCAGAGTTTGGTTGTAAGAATGTTCATATGGTGATCTAGTCTTCCAGTAATGTGCAGGGGAGCATGCGTAGGTAACCTATGCCAACATAGCTCCCTCTCCACGCTCCATCTATTGGCAGGTGCTGAGCCCTTAAATGTCGATAGCAAAGAAATCTGTTGCCTCAGGCAATTGATATTTAGTGATTGTTGCAAGAATCAGAGAGTTAAAAGCACGCTTTTTAACTAGAAAGCTGCATTCTGGGAAATATTTTCCTATGTGAATCCCTTCCTGCAATGCCCTCCTAGATCCCGACTCTAATGACAAACAGTAAAGTTATAGACACAGTTACAGGACGAGCTGGGCTTTAGACCCCTTTTAAGGTGTGTCTACAATGCCCTCAAGCTCAGGTTTGTGGGACCTGTGCTTGGAGACTTGGTGTTTCCAAACCCATGCTTGCACGTCCACAAACTGCATTGTAAACCTGGGTTTCACAGCCTTGCTAACATGTCCATACTGCACTATGCAGACCTTTTGTCACAGGTCTGCAGCTTTACCTGAATCCAGGCTGCAAAATGACAGGGCTTGGACTTGAATCACACGGGTCTCATGCTCTGACCCACCCCCAAGCAGGGTTCTAGGATTCTGGTCCTAAGTGATTGCTGACCTGAGTCAGACTGATTTGTGTGTGGATGGAAGGGGGTCTTGGCAGGGCCGTCCTTAGGCATAGGCAAAGTAGGCAAATGCGTAGGGCCTCACTTTGCCTGGGGGCACCACTCTGCAGGCAGCCCAGACAGATGGGAAGCAGTGGAGCATGTAGGAGCAGGGCTGCTGGGTCCTAGAGAGAGCATAATGCTGCACAGTCTGAGGAATGGGATTGGCTGGGGTCTCTGGGAAGGGAAGGGGGTAAGGGCTGGGGAAGGAGCTCACCTGTGAGTGTGACTCTTTCCCCCCCGGCTGAGGTGAGGTGAGGCAGGCTCTGTGGCTCTGAAACCAGTATCCTTTGTTGTCCCCCATAACATCCATTCTTCTCCCCCCTGCCCCATGGAGCACCCCCTCCTTTCTCCCTCCTCCCCAGGAGCATCCCTCTCTCTCTCCTCCCTCCCCTCCATCAGGGCTGGGTTGGATGAGGTGCTGGGGGATAGGTGGGGGGGAGGGCAGGCTGTCTGCCTGCTGAGGAATGAAAGTGAAAGTAACTCAATTCCTCGGCAGTGAGCCAGGATTGGAATGTCACACAGGGCTTGGCTGGGACTAGCCAGATGTGTGAAAAATCAGGATAGGGGACCTTGGCCAGGTCCCACACATAGGATCAGGTAGGTATTTCTATTTATAGGGCGACAGTCCGAATTTTGGAGGTCTTATTCTTATAATTTGGAAACGATCCTTTTACGCCCCTCGCGGGCATCCACCTGTCCCCTACATTTTTCACACTTTCTGTCTGGTCAACTCTAGGTGGGGATTGTGCCATGTAAGATCAGAAGCCCAAGGACCCTGTACCATCGAGGGGACTTGGGGGGAGGGTCGACGCTAGATTAGGTAAAATCAGGACATCTGGATTCTGGGGCACACCTCTATTTCGCAGGGGAGATGGCACCGCCGGGCATGGCATCTGCCTATCTGAGGACATAATCCTCATCCCGGGGGCGAGCTGTCCAGCGCTAGGTGCGCAGGCCTGGGAGCAGACTCGCTGGCTCCATGGAGTCGCGTGGTCTCCTAGTATGAGGTTCTCATTGGCAAGAGAGGGAGGAGGATAGATTTAGTGGTGGACTGTTTGCCTTGTCGTCAACAGAACCTCTCTAGAATCCTCACTCGCGATCGGCATGTAGTGTATGGTGGGTCGATCGTCGACTATGGCGGGGCGTACGTGATTGGGATGGTGAAGGTGGGTTGGCGGGCATTCTAGGTACTGCGTGGTATCGCCATGGGTTCTACTCAGGGCGGAGCACCCCGGGGGGGGGGATTGTGGGAGGAGTGGGGCAGGAGGAGGTGGGGTGGAGGGACTGGCATCGACAAGAGGAGGTTGGAAGGAGTTATGGGGGGCCTGCAGTTGTGTGTCTCCGACGAGCTAGTCTACGTGTGCCTCTCTACTGCAGCTCGATGGCCAGTGAGTCCCAGTGTGCCGCCGAACGAGGAGATTAGCGCAGAGGTCGAGCCATAAGCCATGAAAGTCCAGTACTGAAGTATGTGTTGCCAATTTAGATTGTCATTTAACAACTTTGGTTGACCAGAATAAAGTCTTGCTAACTATATCCTGCATCACAGATTTCAATATTTTTTGTAAAAAAATCAAGTATCCTGGAGTATTAGAACACTGGACACAGAGAATAATTAAGTCTGTCTGAGGCCTAATCTAATTAGTGACAGGTTGGTTTGAGGCAGGCGAGTGGGCGTGCTGCAGTTTGTCATGCACAGGGAATGTATAACCAAAACAATGTTGACTGACTCTCGCCTCTACTCCGCACTGGTTAATGTTCTTGTGGTGATAAGTACGAAGGCAAATAGCCTAGGAGGCAACCTCCAACAACTTGAGGATGGTATTCGGTGACCATGCCTCTTGTAGCTTAGAGTGTTAAAAGGAGTTCAGGGTCAGCAACCTAGCGAAAAGGCAAAATCTCACGCACGTTCTAGCACGAGGGCTAGGTGACTGATGGTCAGGTGATGATGAGTCATAAGGTAGATCCGAAGGGCAGGTATCAGCTGGGGAGTTCGAGCATCAGGCACCGCTATCAACGGGCGTACGTGGGGTTCTCCAACGGTGCTTGGCTGCACGAGGTGACGGATCTCCCAGAATAGCTGGAATTACTCATGCGCGGCAGCTCAGTCCGCCTGCCTGGGCCTTAACCTTCACTAACAGAACAGCGCATAGTCTTCGATGGCCCCTGGTCCGACTACGCCTAAAGCGCAACGTCCCAAGGTGGCGGCTAGTTCACCGAGGCTGAGTCAAGGATAAGCTGGGATGGGCTGGCATAGACCTTCCTAAAATATCAGATACACTAAACAATAGTTGCAGATATAAAAGTGCGATGGAAGTTTAACACTTGAAGCGTTGGTTTAATTTCGGAAGAAGCCAGAGATCCAACAAGCTAAAAGTGAAGCACAGTCATTGCCACTGAAATATCCAGCTTCAGTTTCTAACATCTTGACAACTAGACGCTTTGTAAGTACCCTTGTTAACATAATTGCTCAAGCTTTGTTTACTGTAGAAATATGGATTGCAAGAGTCCAATGATGCAGCTTAGATTCGAAGAGAAATATACCTACGGAAACAACACACAGATTTTTTAGTGAAAAATACATGAGCATACATCGGATTCACAAGAGCACAGGTTTACATGCAAGAGTAGCTTGGGACAACAGCGCACTCGTGTAGAACAAAATTCCACTCAAATGTGACATGAGTTTCGCAGGAAAAACACGACAACATAATATTATGAGGAGCATGATGCAAAGGTCCGCATTATGGAACCGATCCAAGGAAAAGCAATTTGAGGTTGAATCTTATTAATCGTTTAAGCAATGGATAAAAAGCACCGCTATCTGCTGTTGATCAAAGTTTAATACCTTGCAGTAACTCATCATGAACATGTTCTCGCGCAATTGATTGTAAGTTAGGGACTCGCAGAACGCATGCAGACCTACAGATTCAAATTCAAGAATATGGAAAACAGAGCAGGACTCACACTGACAAAGGTCGCAAGAACCTTAAGAAAGACGACACTTCTGAAGCAGCGCTGATAGTGGTTTGATTACACTGGACTTGAACTGTACGAAGAATTGAGTACATCACTATCATGCAATGTTCCACATCGGCAAACGGGGTGGAACATTGTTACATAGTTTATTCATACTCGAAACTTGTTGCACACTTATAATTCTATATGTGGCTACATCTGCCACTCGTATTCTAACACTGGAAATTCCTGTAAGCTACAGGTTGAGCATCCAGGAGAACTGGAGGTTTCTCAAACCTAAAGCTCCATTAAAAACTATCTCTCACTTCTACAATGAATCAGGAACGCTTATACTGGTCTGCTATTCCGCCGCTTGCAATCGAACAACGACACGACTTTGTCTTTGTCATACGATGACATCCTATATTAGATTTTGAGCCAAAACAAAGTCAGAAAGATGCCCTTTTATTAAAAACATCTTCTATGTTTTCAATTTACCTTCTTCATGATAAATTTTGCCAATAGAACCATTTTGATAAATTAAAAAAAATATATTATTTTGCATCATTCTGTCATATCAGAATTTTCTATAGTGCTGCTTCTTTTAAGTGCTAGTCATCAGCATTATAGTGTGCCTTGTAATTAAGTTAACTGGTTTTTAAATAATACGTGCACATGTGGGCAAGTTTTCCAATACTGTAAGCTTATGTTTGTGTTGCTAAGAGCAGATCAGGCACAGGGGCACCAGTTTAATAATCTCGCCTAGGGCACCATAAATCCTAAGGCCGGCCCTGCGGTCTTGGGCTCAAACCTGAGTCAGTGCCCGGACTTAATGTGCAGTGTAGACATACCCTTAATCCCTCTTGAGTGCACCCCTCAGATGACAGACCTGGCTGCCAAAACCACTTCCCAGGTTGGAACCATGGGGCTGTACCACCCTTACACTAAATCTCAGGATGAGCCCTCTGGCTAACCTGACAGACCCAACTGAGTTTGGCACCTGTAGGTCCTTTTCCTCTCGGACCCTGTGACAAAATGGATTTGCAGAGACACAGAAACAGCTTCTTCAAAACAAAGCATTGGTTATTCACCCAAAGGTACAAAGCATGCAGAGCAAAGGTACCCAGCAAAAATGCCTGTGTGCATATTCCCCCAGCCTACACCTTGATCTTTCCTTGCAAGTTTTGATGAACTCCACTCAACACAGTTAATCCCATCTCTGGTCAGAAGAGTGACACTGCATTCTGCAGCATGCTCTGTGACTCCCTCTCCCAATGTGTGTGTCTGTCCTCATCAGGACCAGAGCCAGGGTTTCTTGCGCCCTAGGCACACAGCCATTTCGCCGCCACCCGCACTGATCCCCCGGCTCTGGTGGAGCTGCAGCAGGCATTCCTGCAGAGGGTCCGTTGGTCCGTGGCTCCAGTGGAGCTGCCACAGGCATTCCTGCGGAGGGTCTGTTGGTCCGTGGCTCCAGTGGAGCTGCCACAGGCATGCCTGTGGGAGGTCCACCGGACCCGCGGGAGCAGCCGACCATCCGCAGGCATGACTGAGGCAGCTCCACCGGAGCAGCGGACCAACTGACCCTCCCCAGGCATGCCTGTGGCAGGTCAACCGGAGCTGCCTGCCACCCCCCCGACAAAATGCCGCCCCCTCAATAATCCTGGCACCCTGGTCCCCATCATGACAACCCACTCAACTCCCTTCTTTCCTAGGCCAGCATCTTTAAGGTTTTAACATCCCCTTTGATCCCAGTTTAGGTCTGGGAAGAGTGCACCTTGCCATAGTAGCTGGATCCAGGCATTGAGTATTCCCCAATCAATGGCTCCTTGTTTGTTTGTAGTCTATGGAATGTACCTTATCTTTGCCATTATTCCATTTCCTGTTGGATACTCCCTTCACTCTGTGTAATCAGGCACAAGCAGGGCCAGCTTTAGGAAGTGCCGGGCCCAGTTCAAACATTTTTGGCAGGGCCCCAGCAGGGATGACTAACAAAAAAAAAAACGTAAAAAAAGCCTTTCCTTTCTTCCATGTATTATTTACTTTCCATAACTATATAAATAATAAAATTATATATTATGTACATTGTGTCATATATGCTGTTGATCGGTTATTAATGAGCTCCGTTTCACATGTGTGGGTCCCCGTCACTCCCTGGGGGTGTGCTAGGGTGACCAGATGTCCTGATTTTATAGGGACAGTCCCGATTTTGGGGTCTTTTTCTTATATAGGATCCTATTACCTCCCACTCTCTATCCCGATTTTTCACACTTGCTGTCTGGTCACCCTAGTGGTGTGCGCATGTGTGGGTCCCAACTGCTCCCTGCCCCCACTGCTTCTACTGTCCCAGCCCTTTAAATAGCTGCGGGAGCCCTGGTGAAGCAGCAGGGCTCCAGTGGCTATTTAAAGGGCCAGGGTGGTAGAGGGAGGGAGCCCCGGACTTTTTAAATAGCCCCCAGAGAACTGCAGCCCTACCCGCAGGGCTCCAGTAGTGGGAATCTGGTGGCAATTTAAAGGGCCTGGGGCTCCAACCCCTTCTGAGAGCCCCAGGCCCTTTAAATTGCCCCCTGGGGAAGCCAGGCCACCCCGATACAGCACACCAGCTCTTGCCAGTACGCTGTACCAGGGCTTCGGCGTGGGGCCTCTTAGGCGCAGGGCCCGATTCAGGGGAATTGGTTGAACTGGCCTAAAGCCAGCCCTGCACAAGTATACTGAGGTGCACATGATATGTATAGAAATAATACACAGCTCCCTCATTCTTCACAGATGTATTTGAAATTTGTTTCCAGGGTGTGACCAATCACCAATCACACTAGCTTGTACAGCATTGGCGCCCATGAGAGCCAGGTTCCCTTCCTGGCTGTGCTGTAGCTAGGTTTGGAAGAGTTAGATTTTTATTGGTAAATGTCAGCAAACCTCGTTTTCCCTGTGTGCACAGTAACTGACAAAAAATATTTCCATCACTAATAATAAAAATGTACAGATAGGCAGAGTAAGAAAGCTGCTGCTTGAGAACTTATTAGAGTTTGATTTAAGGCCATTCACTTTGTATATTTTGACTTGTGACGTTGACAATTGTGTTTTAAGAGTTATAAAGTTTTAATTTTTTGAATTGTAGCATCTACTGCCATTAAATAATTATTGTCTGACTCGCCCAATTTCCCAGAACTGAGAAAGTTTAAATCAATAAAATTTTTTAAAAAGATTAAACCCCATAATTTTGTGCAACTGTGAAAGTTTAAATGGATAACAATGTTGAAAAGTGTTGAAAAAAAATCAATACTATTTGTCAAACTAATATATATATAAAGATATAATTCTGCCAAGCCTAACTATAGATGACCGTGGGAAACTCACTTAACCGCACTTGGCCTCAGTCTACCCACCTGTAAAATGGGAATGATGCCCTACCTCACAAGGCTGTTATGAGAAAACATTCTTATTTTCTGTGAGTTGCTCAGTAATTGCTATGATGATTGCCATAGAAAAGTCTATAGATAAGTCAATAAACTTCTGGTTGTGTTTTTACTGTTTCAGATCGAGCCATTTGTGAATTGATAAATCAAGCAAAATTTCTTGAAGCTTGTAATCACATTTATGACCTGGAACAATCTGAGCATAAGAGTGAAATGGAGATTGACTCACTTTACAAAAAAGTAGCAGAAAAAATGTGGTTAGTTGTGCAAGAAGAAATCAGTGGAGGTAATAGTATGTTACTGGAGCCACTGAAATCAGTAGGTGCATCACTGAAGTGGGAGAAAGAGAAAGAAAAAGAATGGTTTGACAGCGTCAAAGACATGGAATCTGTTTCAACTTGGAGCCCAAAATACTGGAATAAAGATCTGGAGAAACTGCTAATGGTGTGCATGGAAACACAGATTCCCTCCTTTGTGTCTGCTAGCAACATAGATGAGTCTGCATTAAAAGATCATCTAAGTCAGTTGGAAACCACAATTCTTCCCAACCTGAGATGTAAAAGAGATGTCTTCAAAGAAGCAGGATTGCTCACTACCTATACAAAATGTTGTAATGCCTGTTTGTCTTCTCATCTTTCCGCACTTATAGACGGTGATATGAGCTTCAGCAAATGTCTTCTCATTTACGAATGGGGCTTTAATATGTACAGAAGGTATGTTCCGCATATTTCCCCTTTTCTTTATACCTTTCAGTTTCCCTCTTAGTTCTGATCATGGTCTTTCCTGAGCTTCAAGGCAGTGATGCTGAAGGAACATAAAGGGAAAGGTTAGCCAATATTCAGGCCCTTGTGGGTTAGGAGGAGAAATTGATGATAGGTATCTCTTTGGTGCAGTTCTGTTTATTTACAAAGAATGGACACAAAGTTCTGTTTCCATGAGCACAGTAGGAACCAAACAACATGAGGCATTTTCTTTGTTCACAGTTCCAAGCTCTTTTCCAGTCAGCGCACTGCCGCAAAAGCTCTATTTAACTTTCTCTCATGGTCTCACTACCAGCACTTCTCTTACTGTCTCCTTGGATTTCTTGCTGCTTTCTGTCTGCTTCTGACTTCTTCTGGCTCACAGGGTATGTCTACACTACCTGCCAGATCGGTGGGTAGCGATCGATTTATTGGGGATCGATATATTGTGTCTGATCTAGATGTGATATATCAATCCCCGAATGGGCTCTCGTTGACTCCGGAACTCCACCAGGACTAGCGGCGGTGTGGAGTTGACAGGGGAGCTGTGGCTGTCCATCCCATGCCATGAGGATGGGAGGTAATTGAAATAAGATACGTCGACTTCAGCAACACTGTTCCCGTAGCTGAAGTTGCGTATCTTACATCGCCCCCCCACCCCAGCCCAGTGTAAACCAGGCTACAGACATGCTCAGCTCTGCCAAACCATGCCCCACCTCCCTGCGTTTGTATTCAGGCCCCAGGAAAAATTCCTTAGACCGCATGGCTCAACTCCTACTCCAGCCTTGCCATGCTGGTCTGTTATTTTGGGTGGTGGCTTCTACTCATGAAAGGGGCATTTAACTACTCCCTCTTTTAGCTTAATCTAATGAAAGGCAGCTATCATGCCTACCAGCACTGTCCATAGGCCAAAGACTCACTAAATGGGAGCCACCCAGCCTCCTGCATAACAATGTCTTTTCTATCAGTTTGATTTTGCTTGCTCTTAGTGAATGGATTTCCTTTTCAGACCTAGACCATGTCTACACTACAGACCTATATCAGAATAACTACGTTGCTCAAGAGTGTGAAAAAATCCACATCCCTGAGTGACGTAGTTATACCGACCTAATCCCTTGTGTAGACAGTGCTATGTCAGCATAGCAGCATCTTCACTAAAGTGCTACAGCAGTGCAGCTGTACATGAAGACAGCTGTACATAGCACTGTACATGAAGACGAGCCCTCAGATACCTACCAATTTATAAGTGGTATCATGGTAGCTGAATCCCTGATCATCTAGGGCTCTGTAGAGCACAACCTTGAACTTCACCCAGAACTGATGAGAGAGACAATCTAAAGAATAGGCATTATGGGACAGACTGACTTCCCTGTTCTGCTCACATTGTGCTACATAGATTGGAAATCACCTGCATGTCACCTAGGGATTCCCCTCGTGTTGGGGAGTTCCCAGTGGTGGTAGGGATAGCACAGTTGGCTCCTGCATTAGCCCTGCTGCAGCCCTGGCTCAGAGCACAGGGAAGAGGTGTGGCTGGATTGTATGGTGCTCCATCTGTCTTTATCTGGCAGATGGTATTTTAACCACGTTAGGGAAGAGCTGAACAAAGAATTGGGTTGCTGTAACCAGCCCTCCGGCAGGGGGACAGAGGAGAGGGAATCAGAGAGTAACTGGAGAATAGGGCCACAAAATGGGCCAAAAAGAGAAGAATCAAAAAAGGGTGGGGCTGGAGAGGATCGAGAAAATATTTTACCTAGTCGCAATTGTTCCTTAGATGAGAGCTGAATGCTGCTTTGTGCATGCAATTAGCCAGGTGAGCTACACGTCACAAATATGGCCATAGCCAAGCACAGACTCTCAGTACTGGGATTGGAAGAGCCACAAAACTACTGGAAAGCTGCCACTCTTACTGTGATTTTGTTTTCTGTGTGCAATGACAGTGAGAAGCTGCTGATGCTGCACTGGACTCCACAGCAGAGGCTCTGTTCTGATGCACATGTTCTCAAGTGGATTTTTTCAAATGTGGAGGAAAAGCTGCTCACAGTCACCCAGGTAAGAACATGGAGTTTTAGTAAACCTGGTTGTCACCCCAAATCGTTCTCTTTTTAACAATACATTTCCTTGTTATTTTGGCTCATGCACAGAAAAGGTCAAATATTCCTGCCCAGCTGGCTACCCCCTGGCCCTACTCCTTGATCTGTTTATTTAGTAGGGGAATGAAAACATGCCACCAGGGCTGGCTCCAGGCCCTAGCACGCCAAGCGCGTGCTTGGAGAGGCAAGCTGTGGGGGGCAATCTGCCAGTGCCGTGAGGGCGGCAGGCAGGCTGCCTCCGGTGGCTTGCCTGCAGAGGGTCCGCTGGTCCCGCGGCTTCGGTGTACTTCCCACAGGCAAACTGCCAGAGGCAGCCTGCCTGCCGTACTTGGGGTGGCAAAATCCCTAGAGCCGCTCCTGCATACCACACACAGAATGTTATTAAATGTGGTGATGGTTTCAGTGTGGTTCCTAGCAGACAGGTGCCTACATCACAAACAGCCCCCATCCCAATTTGTTGGTAGTTTCAGTAAAGAAGCCAAGAACTGAAGGTCAACGCACAGCCATCTGCATTCCTCACTGATAGGTGGTGCCCTATTCCAGCACTTTGGCAAGAGGCTGCTGGGAACTTTTGGCTGCTTCTTTTCATGCTATTACTATACCTGCACTATGGGGGGACTCACTCCACACACACACAAGATCAGAGTATTTGGACTTTATCCAGGTGGAGTACAGGGAGGCCGTGGAGGTGAAATCCACCCCCCAACTAACCCAGGGCTGTTTCATGGGATTACGTACCCCTTTCCCTATGGATGCCAATCAGCCTATAGTTTGGACTAAGGGTCACAGACCGTTTGCACCAGTCATGCAAGATATTGGGGCCTCTGGATCTGTGTAATATGGATCTTTGGTCACCCCCAAAGTGGCCTTCCATGCTAACCTTTCTGGGGCTGACATAGATACAGTTTCCTTCGCAAAGCATACAGGAGCACTCAGCTGGCAGATACCCCACAAAGCCTCTAAGGGCATGTCTACACTACAACATAAGCCCGTGCTTGGGCCTGGGCTCAGACGTAATCCCCCTTGCATCTACACTGTGCAGGGCTGCCCAGAGGATTCAGGGGGCTTCAGGCAAAGCAATTTCGAGGGCCCCTTCCATAAAAAAAGTTGCAATACTATAGAATACTATATTCTTGTGGGGGCCCCTGCAGGGCCTGGGGCCTGGAGCAAATTGCCCCACTTGCCCCCCACCCCTGGGCAGCCCTGATACTGTGATTGTGCTAGCCCAGGGCTCAGATGCAGGGTCCTAGGACCCTGCATTGCCTGAGCTCAAGTTAAGCCAGGACCCAGGGTCCAAGCCCTATTGTTCTGCAGTATAGATACAGCCCTGCTTGACTTGGGTCCCGGGTGTCAGCTGAAAGTATCCCACAATTTGATGGGACAACTTCCTTAGTCCTCAGCAGCTCAGGTCAACGTTAACTCATTCCCTTGTGATCTGCAAACCCTCTTGGGTTTGCCCTGGAGAGCAAACTGATCAAGCCTTTTGCAAAGTGAGCTGCTTCCTGGTAATGTGCAGGGCAGGCAGTAAAGTTTTCCTACAGTGCACCATGGTCTTACGGCTAGAGAAGTGGCCACATTTCAGAGGGACTCTGGGATATGGTAACTTTGACTTGGGTCTGTGTATTGCAGTGTGCTACGCCAGAGTCTGAGGGTTGAGCATCGGTTAGAAAAGTCTTAACATAGGGTTTAAATACAATGCAGATGCTCAAGCCCAGGGTTCCCTAACACAGTTCAGCTGGCTCGAGTGCCACTAACTCCTGGCTTACATTCAGTGTAGACATGCCCTAATTAGTGGTGCTTGAATGGGGAAGAAGGTCTTACAATCAATACATGACTCCAGCTCCCAAGGCCTCCAGGACAGTATTTTTTTAATTAAACCCCCCTTAGAAGGCTGCTTTGTTGGAATGTGGTGTGGCCTTCAAAGGAAAGAGAAGAGCTTCTGACAGGGTATACATTGCAATGCCAGGGGTAGCCAAATGAAGGAGGTGAGACCGCGTTGCAGTGCTTTTTAATGTAGCTAGAATGCAAGCATGGCAGGGCCCACTTCCCCTAGCACTGGCTGCAGTTAGCTGACACTGAGCCCTGTAACATTATCTCTTTCCATTTTCCCAGCCTCTCTCAGACAACATCCACCTGCAACCCAGCTAGTGAGGGAGGGGGAAACCACAACAATGTGTTGAATCAGTTCAGGAAATACTCTGGAGCATAACACTTTCCACAGCAGCACCTCAGGAATGATTTCTGAAGGAAAAGGCCTATTTAGTCATGCACATATTCATATAGGCACCCGTTGAGGAAAGCATCTAAGCATGTGCTGAAGTCGGATTGTTTATGCTTAAAGTTAAGCACGTGCTTAAGTGCTTTCCTGAATCAGGACTATAGGGAAGACCTCATGCTCTTAATGTCTCTCTTCAGCATGCGTTTCAGATGAGGATGTGACTATAATCATGGTAGACACTGTAAGACCAGCTCCAAGAATGCATCTGCATCATTGGCAGGTCTCATGCAATTATCCATCCTGAATAACTTTGATTGTGAATCTCACCCCTTTTATTTCTTTTGTGAAATAACTATATGATAATCAAGACATGAAAAAATGTCAGCCCATAGGTTATTCATGAGCTGGTGTCTTTGAATAGATGACATTCCTGGTGTCTGACTGATCATGTAAGTCACATGGTATTGTTTTTGCTCCGTGCATGGGTGTCTGAAAGAATGAATAATGACTTGTCTAATTTTTTCATTGACATCCTGCTTTGTTTTCTGATAGGAGTATTGCCCAAATATTTGCACATACAAAAGGCTGTTTTCACAGCCATTCAGACACAGAAAATAACAAGAGATACAATCAAATCAAATGGACATTCAGAGTGTGTATACATGGTTTTGCCCAAACCCTGTTTTGACCTATTCAGCCTACTTTGGTCTTCAGCCTAAGTACTCTCATAACTAGTATGATGGTGTTTTCTGCCTCTGTGGGTTAGCTGTCTTGGAGGGCAGATTTATCAAGTTATCAGCATTTCTTTGGTGCAGATGTCAGGGATTCATCCTGAAGCGCTGACGTACAATGGTGGGGAATTTGATCCCCACTTGGGGCCAATTTTCAAAACTCCTTCCCATAGCATTGTGGATTGTCATTTAACGGCTGATCCATCCTCTTATTGAGGACACGGCAGGGCAGGGCGAGAGTATGCACAGCTGGATGTAAACTTGGCAGGAGGCCCAAGTTCAAAGTGACCCACAAAGGGGAAAAAATGGAGCATGCATCTTTCCCTCTCTATTTTTAATGCTGAAAGAAGAAGGCCTGAAAGTCATGAGGTGGAGGGGGAGGTTTGGTTCTTGCTTGTTTTTTACATGGGAAGTTCAGATCCTCTCTAGAAGACTCTGGAAGACTCTACAGTGACTGGAGAACTAGCAACATCACAGGAGCTAAACATGAAAGTTTAACTACGAAGAGTGAGACGGACTTTTCATCAGACTGTTTATTTGGTTTTGGTTAAAATGTTTAAACGACTGTGTAATAATGAATTAATACTTTGTTAAAGATTCAGCACTCTCATCCTTTCAATCAAGTTAAGGGCCCACCATAAATTTCCAGGTCTGCCCACAAAAACAGGGATGGCCAGATATTGCATTCTTGATATTTCTAAGCCAAACCAACAAAAAACTGCCCACAAATCTAAAAACATAAAAAATGCTAAACAATGTCAGGTCTTCTCTGTTCAGCATAAGAAGCAAAAAAGGGCACAAGCCCAATTTATAAATAAATCCTTTGCTGTTCTCATTTAAGCAATGAAACTTTTCTCTACAGTATCAGGTTTGTTTTCAGATTTTGTGTTTATGGTGTATCCAAAAGTCCTTGGCCAGCTTCCCATAGGGCAGCTGCATGATGTCCACTTGGGTTAAACAGGGCTGGACTATAAGCATAACACAAAGGTAGAAGATCTTCAGATGCACAGGTGCGGGGTGAGATAGGGAAGCCTAACAGATAACAAATTGGGTCGTATTGTAAATGTTTGTATTTTAACTTTGTTATATTCAGAAGGAAGTGAGAGAAGCACTCAGACAAGCAATTACCGTGGGGGAAAAATCCTGTTCAGACACTACAATCATTCAGGTAAACTACAGCTGATGTTCTTTGTAGCATGCACGTCATTACACGCAAGATCTTCAGCATTTGCTAATATGCTCTAATTTTACAGATCTAGGCTCAAGTCTGTTGTGTTGCACACCTGCAATCCTATAGACTTCAGCTGTAGCTGTGTCACTGAGAGCAGAGTTTTTCCTCTTTTGTATAAAAGAAAAATAATGAACTTTCCCATATTTCTCTATATCCTCAGCAATAGCCTGATCCTGCTCCCACGAAAGAAGGTGGGAGTTTCGCCATTAACTTCATTGTGGGCAGGCTCATGCTTGAAGTGCTGCATGCATGTTCGCATGAAACTTTAATATGTTTACAGTGGTGGTGTAGAGGCACTGGTCCAGATTTTCCTAACATGACCAAGGACAGGATAGGCCCATTACGCAATGCAGGGCAGAGGGGGAGAGATAATAACAGAAAACATGGAAATGTCCAAAGTGCTAAATGCCTTTTTTATTTCCATTTTTACCAAAAAGGTTAGAGGTCTACCGTAGTGAATGCCAGTGAAAATGAGGTAGGATCTGAGGCTAAAACAGGGAAAGAACAAGTTCAAAATTACTTAGACAAGTTAGATGTCTTCAAGTCGGCAGGGCCTGATGAAATGCATCCTAGAATATTTAAGGAGCTGACTGAGGAGATACGGAGCCATTAGTGATTATCTTTGAAAACCCATGAAAGATGGGAGAGATTCCAGAGGACTGGAAAAGAGCAAAGGTAGTGCCCATATATAAGAAAGGGAAATTAGGAAAACCTGGAGAATTACAGTCCAGTCATCTTAACTTCAGTACCTGGAAAGATAATGGAGCAAATAATCAAGAAATCAATTTGCAAACACCCAAAAGACAATAAGTTGCTAAGTAATAGTCAACATGGACTTGTCAAGAAAAAATCATGTCAAACCTACCTTGGAATGTACAAGTGATAGTCTGCAAAAATAGCTAATAAAGGAAATTTGTATAGGCACATACAGAGGCCAAGTTGAGGATCCTTTGAAATTTGGCCTGCCAGGGTTTCCTCTGTGGCCTGCCAATTAAGCTCTGTCTGAGCAGCTGGAGAGTGGTGACTGCTGGCCGGGTGCCCAGCTCTAAAGGCAGCACTGCTGTCAGCAGCAGCACAGAAGTAAGGGTGGCAATATACACCATACTATGCCACCCTTAATTCTCCACTACTGCTGTTGGTGGCTCTGCCTTCAGAGCTGGGTGCCCAGTCAGCAGCTGACGCTATTCGGCTTCCCAGCTAGTGCTTAATTTGTGCTGGGCTGAGCTCCAGCATCTCTTTCATTACAAATTAAGCACTGCAGGTAATAATGTTGATTTATAAACTTTGTTAAAAGATAGAAACACTAACACTTATGTTCCAATCAAAGTCTATTTACTGGGAGCTGAAATTTTTTTTCTTTTATTTTGTCAGTCTTCTGCACAAATGGCCTGCCTCTTGTCATAGAATACTCATATTGGCCTGCAGGCAGATCTAACTGAGTATAACAGCACTGGAGTTTGGATTTGATGGGACTAAAATTACAAGTTATTGGGCTCAGTGCATGGGTAACTGGGTGAAATGTACTGGCCTGGAATCTACAGACAGTCAGATTAGATCACCTAACGGTCCCTTCTGGCCTTAAACTCTATAAATCTATGAAATCTCTCAAGGGTTTTCACGGGATTTCCACCAGCAGGGGCTGCATCCAGAAGCAGTCCCAGAGGGGCAGTGAGACAGAGTGAAACATCCAAGAAAGAATTAAGGGCTGCCTGCCTGGCGCATGGCTGTGCAGGGGATTTAAGGAGAGGCAGGGGGAAAACCTCTGGGGATTGCAGCCTGCTTTGGTCAGGGAAATCACTTTGTTTTGTTAACTTCCTGAGTTTGTGTCTGTGAAAGTGTGCCCTGTGAAACTTCCCCTTAGGGAGGCTAGCCCTTTGCGCTGCCTCTTCTGGCCAAGGCCCCACCTCTTCTGGGCAAGGCCATCCCCTGCTCGCTGCTCTCAGCCCCCCTGTGGCCCCGGGTGGGGGGCAGCTGAGAACTTGGTCGGGTCACGGGGAGGGGGAGTTGGCTTAGAGCTCAGCCCTGGCTGGAGTCGAGCTCTCAACCCCAGTTGGGACCATGGCAGAGCTCTTGGCCCTTGTTGGAGCCCCGAGCTAGGAGCCTGTCCCCTGTTCCGCCCTTTTCACCCACACCCCCATCCATGGCCCCATCCCATTCTGCCCCTTCCCCCACAGCCCTGCCCATGTTCCTTCCCCACTCAGCCTCTTCCCCTGAGGCCTTGTCCTCTGCTTGCTTGCTCCTTTCATACACACTGGGGCCCTGAGATTGGAAAAGCTCTGCAGCTGGGAGAGAGACCTCCTCCAGCCCTGGGGCCCTGGTGGGGGCAGATTTTTCTGGGGCCCCCAGATTGGCCGAGGCTCCTAGGCATGGCATGATCCTGGTTCTTCCCTGGGCCAGTAAGAAAGCCACCTGCTTATAGGAAGGTTCAGACCCAATTCAGATTCAAATCAACTTTGTCTCCCAAATCTGATTGTAGATTCAGACTTGAGGTTCCAATTCAGGCCCATCTCTACATGAAATAAATATTTAGACACAAATCTTCAGATGGTGGCCTCAATTTCTCTTCAGGCACAAATTATGTCTGAAATTTGATCAGATGTTTAAGTACCTGCTTTGTGGCTCCATCGGGTATTTAGCCATCCAAGTCAGTGTGGCCACAAATGACTGCACAGGCCTGGTTAAGGCAAGGTGGAAAATGTTGTCTTTAACATGGCACATAGGCATATTGGATTAGCTATCTATATCTATCTATACTGTCTATAACAGGGATAGGCAACCTATGGCACGCATGCCGCCTTCGGCATGCGAGCTGATTTTCAGCGGCACTCTCACTGCTCAGGTCCTGGCCACCAGTCCGGAGGGCTCTGCATTTTAATTGAATTTTAAGTGAAGTTTCTTAAATATTTAAAAACCTTGCACTTTACAGACAACAATAGTTTAGTTATATATTATAGACTTATAGAAAGAGACCTTCTAAAAACGTTAAAATGTATTACTGGCATGCAAAACCTTAAATTAGAGTGAATAAATAAAGACTCAGCACACTACTTCTGAAAGGTTGCCGACCCCTGATCTATAATATCTATACTGGCAAAGCCTCCTAATGGAGACAGAGCTTATACTAGCCAAAGAGTTATTTTGCTAGTATGTTTTATACCAGTTCCCCAAACGAAATAACCCATACTGGCAAAAGCACTTTTTTTTTTTTGCCAGTATGACTGCATCTGCACTAAGGCTTTTGCCAGCATAGCTATGTCAGCTACAAGTGTGATATTTTCCCCCCATACTCCCAACTGAAGTAACAATGCCAGCAAAATTTAACTACAGAGCAGGTCTAAGGCTGCCTTTTGAATGCTGTGTACCACTTTCCCCAAGAGACACTGTTGTTCAACTTGATGTCCCGGTCAAGTTCCTGACTCAGGTGCAATGTGATTACCCAGCTACCATTCTGTACATGTCAACTCAATACAGCATTCTTCACTCTCTGTCCTAAACTGATGCATGCGATTGCTGTACCCTGATTAACAACTGCTAGATCTGGCTGCATTTCAGTGGTATATGTAATTGGTGCTGTTTGGAGAGGGCTTTGGGATGTTTTTTTGTAATGCAAAGTACTGTATGAATGTTAGATCATAAAAATATTATTTACTTTCTTTTTGTTCTGTGTTTTGTACCATGCCTAGCACAACAGGGACCTGATCCTTCACTGGAGCACTTAGGTATATAGATATGATGATGCATAATATTATTATGTAATACACATTGTGTAAGATCATGAAAATAGTACTTCTGCAATTTTGTTTTCTTTATGCCTAAAGATGAAACCGATCATCAATATTTTCACAATACATGTCTCGTGCTCAGATTAGGGGAGTGTGTTTTCTTCCTCCTTTTTTGCTGAACTGATACATTTATTGTGGCTAGTGCATGGAAAATCCCACTCTTTCTGTGTGTCACCATTAGTCTCTCTGACACTATGCAGATCATGGCCTGAACACAGAATATATTATTCTGTCTGTCTCCTTTTTCCATCTGGTCCTTTCCTACCACAAGGCTCCATTTCAAAAGAGTAGCTGGTAGTGTTAACACCTGTTCAAATCAATCTAAACAGAGACTGATTTTCATCCTTCTGGCAGGAAGAAACTAAGTGCTCCGCTTGGCTTACCATTTGAAAGTGTAAGGTGGCGTCAGGGGGAATTAGCATGAGCAAATTGCCAGGACTTTATTTATTATCTTATGCCATGAAACGGAGCCCACCTATTCCTTGCTGCTGTTAGGTAGAATAAGCATCTCCCCCCAGGAATACTGTCTGTGCATGTTTTTATATAGGCATCTTTTTATGATCAAAGATGGCATTTCTCTATATAGAGGTAGCTATTCAAATACAAGGTCCTGCTAAAGTTGTTGGCAAACCCCTCAGAAATGAAGATGGCAAATACTGTATGAATTGGGCCCTGCAGCTGAGTATTACTAGTAACGCCCAAACGTGAGGCCAGATTCTTCCACTCTTATTCGCACTGAGTGGCACCTTACTGCACAGGAAGTCCTACCGACTTCAGCAGAAGCATTTGTGGAGTAAGATACTATTCACTAAAGAATCCTGTGGCACCTTATAGACTAACAGACGTTTTGGAGCATGAGCTTTCGTGGATATTCACCCACGAAAGCTCATGCTCCAAAACGTCTGTTAGTCTATAAGGTGCCACAGGATTCTTTGCTACTTTGGCAGATCCAGACTAACACGGCTACCCCTCTGATACTTGATACTATTCACTGTGAGTCTGGGTATCCAAATCTAGACCATAGGGAGTATTTTTATTCACATGAGGATTTTTAAAATGAGGAACTAAATCATTCCCTAAGAAGATGGAGGGACTTTCAAAGGTGAAGGAGGCATGAGAAATCATGTGCATCGAATGGTATTTGAATAATTTCAGAATGTTCTATCATTACTTAAATCGACAGGTATTAACTGGGAGGGCACAGGCAGCCCAGCATATCAGTGATACCATAAAAGACAAGGTGGAAGCTGTATGTTTGGAAGAACTTCTGCATTTTCTGCATCGGTAAGAGGCCCATCTTTTTCTACATTGACCCATTGTCAGTAAAAGAAAGAAGAAATGGTAGCAGATTTATTGTTGATTTTTTGTTTGTCTGAACCTATTTTTATTTCCCAATTCCCTATTTATTTTCCCATTTTACAGCAAGTTCTCATCAAGCTGCCAGATTCAAGTTTCATCACCTTTCTTGGAGATTTTATTCCTCTGGACTTATTTGGTTTTCTTAAGTACTTGAGTCAACATTTATTCTGGGAAACAATAGAAAAGGACATTTCACACCCTGTTAGTACAGTAACTTCCTCACTTAACGTTGTAGTTATGTTCCTGAAAAATGCGACTTTAAGTGAAACGATGTTAAGTGAATCCAATTTCCCCATAAGAATGAATGTAAATGGGGGGGTTAGGTTCCAGGGAAATTTTTTTTACCTGACAAAAAACTGTATATTATATAGATATACACACAGTATACATTTTAAACAAACAGTTTCATACTGTTCACAGCTATGCTGATTGTGGAGCTTGGAGGTGGTGAAGTTAGAGGGTGGAAGAGGTAGGGATATTTCCCAGGGAATGCCTTACTGCTAAATGATAAACTAGCACTGAGCTGAGCCCTGAAGGGTTAACACATTGTTGTTAATGTAGCATCTCACGCAAGGGAGCACAAACTCAAGGGAGGGGAGACAGCATAGCAGACAGAGACACACCTTGTGTGTGGGAGAGAGAGAGAGAGGCACACTGCCCTTTCAAGTAAGCTGACCCACTCTTAAGTTCATTGTCTTTTTAAGTGAATCAGGAAGTTGAGACAGCAGCTGCTGTCCCAAGCTCTCTGTCTCTCTCCATCGATGTCCCCTCTGCTCTATATGGAGAAGGGGTAAGCGGGGTGCAGGTGCAGGAGCAGCGGGGAAGGGGACACCCTGACATTAGCCCCCCCCTTCCCCTCCTGCACAGCAAGGAGGAGTCTCTGGGAGCAGCTCCAAGGCAGAGGACAGGAGCAGCGCATGGTAGTGGTAAGCGGGACAGCTGAACTGCCATTTGATAGCCTGCAATTGCTAGCCTGCTGGGCGTCTGCAGCACAGGGAACTTAGGGGAGCTGATAGGGGGGCTGCCAGTCTACCCTGGTTATAAGCCCTGACCAGCTAGCTGCAATGGGCTGCTCTTCCTGCAAGCTATGGACAAAGCAGAGGGCTGTCAAACAACGTTAGAAGGGAGCGCTGCGCAACTTTAAACGAGCATGTTCCCTAATTGATCAGCAACGTAACAATGAAACAACATTAACCAGGAGAACTTTAAGTGAAGAGTTACTGTACCAGACCAGGTGTGTTCTGTGTGTAACAGTAATGTACCAGTGCCAAGCACATTCTGGGGTCTGAGGGCCTTGTCCAGTGACCATTGAAGTCAATGGAAAGACTCATTGATTTTAATGGGTTTGAGATCAGGCCCAGAATACGACTCTCACTAAATTACCAGTAAGATTTCCTAACTGTTTGGAGAGAAGACTCTTTTCCCACTCTTAGTTACTAAAAGCAGAGGACACTACCTAACCCTTACCCACTTGAATAAAGTACTGCACCCTCATGTATGTATCTTTCTATAGGTCTACAAATCCTTACCATGTAAGTATCAGAGACAACACAATAATCAGTACAACAGTGAGATTTTGTTTAGAGAAACATTCTACATTAATATAATAACCAGGTCTCTCTATTTAACAGGCTTTTACCACACTGCACAGTGTGTGTTGTTTCTGGTGGTTTTATTAAGCTGAGAGACACTTCTGATTGCACATTTATCAAACAAGACATTTATAACAAATGTTAATATTTCAGAAAATTGGACAAGTGTCTGTAGGTTCTCTTGCCAGAAGCTGGGAATGGATGACAGAGGATGGATCACTTGGTGATTACCTGTTCTGTTCATTCCCTTTGAAGCACCTGGCATAGGCCACTGTTGGAATACAAGATACTGGCCTAGATGGACCTTTCATCTGATCCAGTATGGCCATTTTTATGTTCTTAGGTGTGCTTTTTTTTCTTTTTTCTTTTGCTGGCTAAAGTGCTTTGTCTGAATACTGAATAAATGATAACCAAATAGCTAAGTATTTATTGTCCTATGTCTATTTTGCTGGGTATGTAGTTGGTGGGTTAATTTTTCCCTGACAACAATCTCCCGTATTTCTCTTCTCATTTCTAGCTGCTGAGAGGACAGAGCTCTGGTCCCTCCTCTTGTTTCTTGGAGGAGGAAGGGTGCTCTGTCTCTGTATTCCCACTTGCCATTCTCTATAACAGGGATGGGGACTTATTTTTTCTGGCTCCTTCCTTCTTTTCTTTTTCCACTATGGGTCTCACTGTATCCCATCCAGCAGAGAGTCCTGTATTACTACTTGTAGGCAATATATTTTCTGAAAGGAGTGTGATTTTTTTTTCTTTTTAAGTTCACTGTCCCTTTAAATTAACAGAGGGAAGGAATTAGGTTCAAGAGTGAGTTGCCTGGCAATGCTATAAATCTGAGGCCTTTAGGGACTCAAGCTCTCACCAGATTTCACTGGTTACTCATGCACATTGAGTCTTCTAGAAGCGCACCAGATTTCGGGCAAGTCCCTTTTGCTTTGTCGCTTACAAGGAGCAAGTATTTTAAAAAATTAACACACAAACCCCCCAGACCATTACAATGACACATGCCTTAGCTGAATAACTTCCCAGTCTTATTACTTTAACACTTCCCTATCCCTCCGAGCTACTTAGGGCAGGGACGGGATCTTTTTCCTACTCTAGAAAGCATCTAGAAGAGTAAAACTGTGCACGCTAAGAATCAAAGTAATAGTGTAATATTTAGTCCGCTTGCTGCCAGGCTCTCCAATTCTGTAATGTTGGCAGATCTTGCTATTTAAACATGTCTTTGTTACTTTGTTTTACCTAGCTATAAACATGAAGTAAGAAGCCTTCTCCAACTTGACACCTTTTCTGAGCCCTACAGCAATCTGCAAATACTTGAGACCTGCTGCATTTTCAGGTGAGAAAACAGACCAGCCTCACAGGTGAAGTGAAGCGGATTTTCTGCTTTATGGGCCTCATCCAGCTCCCACTGAAGTCAATGAGACTACCTGAGTGCTTAAAGTTAAGCAAGAGCTTAAGTGCTTTGCTGGATCAAGCCTTGTACGAACCCTACATCTTACCTCTTTTTCTTAAAAGGAACAGGAAGCAGCAAAGCATAAAAGGAGAGAAGAGGTTCTAAACACCAAAATGCTCAATTCAGTAGTGCTTGTGACAGTGGTGAAAACAGACTCACCGGTGGGTTTTCTATGTAAGATTACCTGGGGTCTGCTGGAGTCAGACAAAAAACCCTAACCCCCAAAAATAGCCATAGTGTTTACTTTAATTTTGGAGTCAGTCATGAACAAGTCATTTTTTCTTTTATAATATATGCACTGTAATATGTTGCTCACAGCAAAGGCAAGAGTCCCATGATGTGTTGCTAACACTGTGAATCCTAAACTGAAGATTTATGTTGGCTCCATTGAGTAGAAAATATTTATATTGTTCTTTTAAAATGTGAAAATAAAAATTACACAGTAACCTTTTCCAGAAAATAAAAATCATGATTTCTGATTTGTGAACACATTAACCTAGGACTTGCATGATTATGTAGATTTGAAGAATGCTCTGATTATAGATGTCTGCATTTTTTGCTTGTAAGTGTTGGCCTTTTTAGTGTACAGTGCTATTCAATTTGCATTTGTTATGTGCCAAACATACCAAGGATTCCTGACCCAGTCTCCATTTATCTGCAAGCTGTCTTCCATGTGCAAATCCTGTTTGTGTGCTATTTTTTGTGTCCTCTCTTTCGGGAAAATGACAGAATTTGCATTTGCAAAACCTATTTATGTTTGATTTGCATGTACAAGTGGCATTTGTTTGTGTAATATACACACAAGTGATTGTCCACTTAGGCCCTCATCCAGTGATGCAGTTAAGCATGTAACAACCTTTACTCATTTGAAAAAAACACTTTGACTCAGATGGGAGTTGGATCAGGCCTTAAAAGAGACAATGGACTGAAAATATGGCCCTATGTGACTTTTTTTTTTGTTTTTATTTTTTTTGTTTGACAGAGCTGCTTGGCATAAGCTAACATACATCTACAGTGCTAGTGCTGACACTGATGCTAAAGTGAAGGAATTTATAGACAGTACAGAAGAACAGAGCAGAGAACTTCTTCTGCAGGCAATTACTTCTAAAGTCAAGGTATCTGAGACCAGTGTTAACATTTAATGATGTTTTCATGCTGTCAGGCAGATCCTCCTATTTTGATTCTGGGGATGATGTATGACTTTGTCTGCAGGACTGATGAATTGATATATTTTAGATCTATACCTTGGTGTTTCTGTCTATTTAATCATTCAGGATTCTAATACTCCGCTTTTGGAGCCATAATCTTTTCTGCTATTACTAAAGGTGCACCAACGACTGCCCACTGTATTCAGATCCCAAGAGTTGAAGTGAAAAATATTAATTTCTAATGGCTATGAATTTCTCAATGAACAAAGTTAAATAATGTGATGCCATTTATCTTTGGTGTATTGTTCACTTCTTCACAAAGATGAAGACCACTGCAAACATATCAGATGGCTGTCCAAGCCCGTGTGTGTGTGTGTGTGTGTGTGTGTGTGTGTGTGCGCGCGGTACAGAGAAGGTAGATCAAGAGCTTCTGTTCTCCATATCTCATAACTCAAGAATGAGGGGACATTTGGTGACACTGAAAGGTGGCAAATTCAAAGCTGATAAAAGAAATATTTTTCTACATGGTGCACAATTAGACTGTGGAACTAGTTGCCACAGTAAGTCATTAAAGCCAAGAATTTAGCAAGATTCAAAAAGCACCTGGATACTTATCTGGAGATCAAGAATTTCCAGAGTTATAATAGCTGACGGAAACAAAGTTTGGGAAGGGATTTTAAACCTCATGCTTCACGCCTTAAGTCAGTCTCTGACAGTTAGAGATCAGGATGACACTTAATATGGAGGGCAGACTATTTCACATATGCCTGCTGCAGGGTTCTTGTACCTTCCTCTGAAGCATCTGGTGCTATTGTTAGAAATAGGATGCTGGACTAGATGAACCACAAGGTTGATCCAGTTTGGCAGTTCCTGTGATCCTAATCTGTGTGGGCACATTCTGCATAGCCTCACTGATATAGCTATCGCTCCACTAAGAGGCTGTCTGCCCTCCACAGTCTTATGAAGTGTTGTTATAGCCATGCTGGTCCCAGGATATCAGAGAGACAATGTGGGTGAGGTAATCTCTTTTCTTGGACCAGCTTCTGCTAGTGAGAGACAAAATGTCAAGCTCATACAGAGCTCTTTTTCTGGACTGAAAATCTTTTTCAGGCCAGGTCAACACTACAAACTTACACATAGGCTCTGGAACTAAGGGTGCGCGGGGGTGGGGGTTGGATGCTGCAGCATCCCCTGGCTTGAAGTGGTTTCCCTCATAGACAGGGTTTACAGTTTGGTTCAATGGCTCTCAGCACCCCCACTATACAAATTGTTTTATCACCCCTGCACTTACATCAGTATAACTACGTTGCGCAGGTGTGTGAAAAATTCATACCCCAAAGCGACATAGTTATGCCAACCTAACCCCTGTATAGACAGCACCATGCTGACGGGAGAGCTTTTCCAGTTAACCTAGCTACTGCTTCTCATGGAGGTGGATTAACTGCGCTGACAGGAGAAGCTGTCCCATCAGAGCAATAGCATCTTCACTAAAGTGCTACAGCTGCAGTGCTGTACATGTAGATGAGCCCCCAGAGTGAATGTCACAGCTAAATACAAGATGGAACAGATTGTTTAGTTTAATTGTTAACATATATTTCAAAGGACCATTGAAGGTGAAGGTGGCCCGTTAACACCCCTCCACTCAGAGAGAGGAAAGGAAGCAGCTGGGGGAAGGGGGTATTATTAGTGGTTTACAGATTGGTCTAGTAAGCGATAAATGCAGTGTTTCTATTCAATCCATGATTTTTAGTGTCTAGTGTCTTATGAATTTAAGATCCCAGACTTGTCTTTTGAAAGTGTTGTGCAGGTTTCCTTTGAGGATGAGGACTCAGAGGTCATAGAATCATAGAAAATTAGGGTTGGAAGAGACCTCAGGAGGTCATCTAGTCCCACCCCCTGCTCAAAGCAGTACCACACCAACTAAATCATCCCAGCCAGGGCTTTGTCAAGCTGTGCCTTAAAAATCTCTAAGGATGGAAATTCCACCACCTCCCTAGGTAACTCATTCCAGTGCTTGACCACCTGCCTAGTAAAATATCCTAATATCCATCATAGACCTCCCTCACTGCAACTTGATACCATTGCTTCTTGTTCTGTCATCTGCCACCGCTGAGAACAGCCTAACTCCATCCACTTTAGAACCCCCCTTCCTTCAGGTAGTTGAAGGCTGCTATCAAATCCCCCCTCACTCTTCTCTTCTGCAGACTAAATAAGCCCAGTTCCCTCAGCCTCTCCTCGTAAATCATGTGCCCCAGCCACCTAATCATTTTTGGTGCCCTCCACTGGACTTTCATCCACATCCTTTCTGTAGTGGAGGGCCCAAAACTGGATGCAATACTCTAGATGTGGCCTCACCAGTGTCAAAGACAGAGGAATAATCACTTTCCTCGATCTGCTGGTAATGTTCCTACTAATACAGCCCAATATGCCGTTAGCCTTCTTGGCAACGAGGGCACACTGCTGTTTGAAGGCCAGAAGAAGGGGTTCAGGAAAGATTTCTTTCAGGACAGGGTCCTCCATTGAGTATGCGTTGTAGTTATTTGTTTATACCCCATATGGGTTCCAGTGTGGGGTGGTGGATAATAACTAGGGATATGTGGTTAGAAGGAGTTTTATTTCTGTATTGGAGCAGGTTCTCTTGGGATATTTGGGTGGTCCATTCCATGATGCGATCTGCATGTCTGGTGCAGTGTCCTTGTTTGGTGAAGGTGGTTTTCGGTGTATGTTAAGATGTATATCCTAGACTCTTTTCTCTGAGTATATTCTGTGGTATCTGAAGCTATATCTACACTAGCACTTATGTCGGCAAAACTTCTGTCACTCAGGAATGTGTCCTCTGAGTGACATAAGTTTTGCCGGCATAAGTGCTCATGTTCACAGTGGTATGTCAGTGCTATGTGCACAGCGCTACAGCAGCTTGTTGAGCTGCTTTTATTATGCCGATGGGAGAGATCTCTCCCATTGGCATAATATGGCTACACCATTGATCTTACAGCAGCACAGCAGTATTGGTACAGCTGTACACTTGTAAGCTTGTAAGTGTAGACATGGCCTGAGTGTCTTGCTGTAGATTACAGATTTCTTGGTGTGTTTGGGAGGATGACTGGATCTATGAAGGTCCGTGTAGTATTCTAAGGGTTCCTTGTATATAGTTGTTAGTAGGGTTCCATTGTTGAAGCTGATTGTGGTGTGTAGGAAGTTGATGCTGGTGTGGGAGTGTTCCAGAGATAGTTTAACGGACAGGTGGTGGTAGCTGAAGTTGTGGTGGAAATCTACGAGTCACGTAGGTCGTCTTTCCAGAGGATGAAAATATCATTGATATATCTCAGGTGTATCATTGGTTTCATGGTGCATTTGTACAGAAATTCTTCTTCAGGGTTGGCTATGAAGTGGTTGGCATATTGGGGAGCCATCCTAGTACCCATGGATGTTCCCATGGTTTGGACAAAGTCTTTGTTGTTTAACGTAAAATTGTTATGGGTGAGTGTAGCAAGGTGGGGAGATCCCCCACAGCCCCGTGGTGGGACGAGCCTCCCCTAGCACCAACGTGGGCTGAGCCAGCGTGTCCTGAGCCTGCCCCCCAGAGGGCAGAGCGCAGAACAGGAAGTAGAAAAGAGCAGCTGCAGAGCTCACTTGGAGGCCAGCTGCCGGAGATGCCAGATGCCTGTGGCCTAGCTTTGGGTTGGGACATGCCGGCAGGCTGCGGCCAACACGAGGACTGGCCAGGCCAGCCCAGCCTACCCCTGGCCAGCTACCCCGAGGAGCAGCCCGGCCTACCCCTTTCCCCCTACCTGGAGGAACCAATGGAAACCTCCAAGGACACCGCCCTAACCCAGGTACTCTACAAGGGGGACTCTGGAAGTAGCCCAGGGGCAGTCGACCCTGGTCTGGCTGCAGGCCAGCCAAACCCAGGTCAGTGTATTGCGATCAGGATCCCCAGTGACACAGCAGCAAGTCTCCTGCCGCTGCTAGGGCCCCTGGCTGGGATGCAGTGGAGTGGGTGGGCCTGTGCCCCCACTGCCACCCTACTCATGGGTGGCAGTCTCTCCCTCGCACCAGACACTCAGAAGCCTGAGCTCCTGACTGTGTTTTTGTTGCTCCACCCTGATCTAGGTCCTGGGTTTATACTGAACTATTGGCTCAGCCCCTGCCTAAGGTCCTGAGCTCCTGGCTGTGTGTTTGCTGCCCCACCCTGAACCAGGGCCTGGACTTATACTGAACTATTGGCTCAGCCCCTGCCTAAGGGCCTGAGCTCCTGTTTGTGTGTTTGTTGCCCCACACTGACCCAGGGCCTGGGCTTCTATTGAACTATTGCGAGGCCCCACAGCCCCATGGAGGGACAAGCCTCGGCCGAGCCCTTCTACAGTGAGAATGGGTGTAATGGATGAATTTGGTGATGTGTGTTGGGGTGGATATCTGAGGGTTGTCCATTGCCTTGTAAATATTTGAGTCAGGCAGCTATGCAATCATTGTGAGGGATGTTGGTGTACAGGGAGGTGAAATCTATGGTGGCAAGAATGGTGTTCTGAGGGAGCTTGTTAATGTTGCGGGGTTTGTGGAGGAAGTCGGCTGTGTCATGGAGAAAGCTGGCCCTTTGTAAGGTGAGTGGTTTGAGGGTGGTTTCTATGGCCTGGTCTATACTGGGGCAGGAGAGGAATCAATCTAAGTTACGGAACTTCAGCTCCATGAATAATGTAGCTGAAGTTGACATACTTAGATCTACTTACCGTGGTGTCTTCACCCCAGTGGAGTACCGGAGTTGATTGGAGAGCACTCGGTGGTCGAGTTATCGCATCTTCACTATACATGATAAATCGACCCCTGCTGGAGCGATTGCTCTGGAGTAAGTGTAGACATGCCCTATGAGTCCTGATATTTCTTCAGTGCCTAGGCTAGGTCTGCCTAGGTTCCCTTGTTTGTGTATCTTGAGATGCATTTAGAAGGCCCCTGGGTTGCACTTGTGGGGGATTATAAGCTTTGTAATGATACCTTACAGGATACCTTTTGCATGAAGCATATTTTAGTTACATTATATTCACACTCATCAGCATACTTTCATAAAATCATATTGAGTGCAAAGTCACAATTAGATTCTGTGGTGGGGCAGAAGTTTAGTCCCTGGGAGAGTACAGATAATTCAGCTCCATTTAGGGGTAGTCTTGATAAATAGTTGTTTGGATGTCATGTAGTTTCCATATGGGTTCTAGTGCTTAGGTTTTTCCTGGAGATGGTGATGTTGTGGAGTAGTTGTAGTTGGTTCCACTTTTTGTTTCTGTGTTAGATGGTTGTCATCAGGTTTTATTGATAGTGGTTTTGAATTTCTTGCATGATTTCCAGGTAACTTTCCTTATTTTTTTTTCTTTTAGTGTGTGAGTATGTGATGATTTCTTGGTTGAGGTGGTTCCTCCTGAAGCATGTGAGGTGCAGTAAGTGGTTCCTCAGTTTTTCTGAAGTCCATCTGCTGAGCTGTTCAGCATATTTGGAGTTGTATGTAGTGGTCAGAGTGTGTTAGATGATGAGACCTATGGGGATAATGTTTTGTTTCTTGTATTTGCTTGGGAAATATATGTTATGGTAAGTTTTGCTTCCTTTTTCTTTGTTGTGGAGTTTCCATTTCAGATGGCAAAATTATGTATCTTCCATTATTGCATGCAATGTTGTTGTAGCCGTGTTGGTCCCAGGATATTAGAGAGACAAAGTGAGTGAGGTAATATCTTTTATTGGACCAACTTCTGTTGATGAGAGAAACAAGCTTTGGCGCTTACTCAGAGGTATTCTTCAGCTCCCCACAGATCAGGACACACCAACTTAAAGCAGAACCAGACCCTGTCAGAACAAGAGATACAAAACCTGCAGACATATGTCCACTGCTCTAATGATCAACACACCCTACAACACACCTTTCAGGATCCATGTATCCTACACATGCCTATCGCAGCAGGTGGTGTCCTTTATCCAGTGCACTAAATGCCCCAGTAGCAACCATGTGGGTGAAAGCAGACAGTTACTACAGTCTTGCATGTATTCACCTAGGAAAATGATAAAAGACAAAAATACCCTATCATCTGTCGGTGAACACTTTTCACAAAGCGATTATGCTATATTTGGCCTATCAGTCCTCATCCTCAAAGGAAACCTGCACAACACTTTAAAAGATGAGTCTGGGAGCTTAAATTCATAACTTTGCTAGACATTAAAAAGCATGGACTGAGTAGAGACCAGGATTTTTGGCTTATTACAAAAAATCTATAACCCATTTACAACCCCCCCACTTCCTCCTCACCCATTCCTCCCTATGATTGGAGGGGTGTTAATGGGCCACTTCACCTTAAATGGTCCTTTGAAATATGTGTTAACTATTTATGCTAAACAATCTGTTCCATCTTGTATATAGCTGTGAGACTCTGAGTACGTTTCCCACACCTGAAGAAGAGCTCTGTGTAAGCTCAAAAGCTTGTCGCTCTCACCAACAGAAGTTGGTTCAATAAAAGATATTATCTCACCCACCTTGTCTCTTCCACAGCCTGAGGTCTTCCAGTGTTGGGGCTCAACATGTTAATTTAGTCCATTTTGGGTTTTAATTGTGTCCTGCTTTCATTGTTTTGCTTATTAGTTGAAACAAAGAAATGAAAAGAAGATGCTGCAGCACTTGAATGACTCCACCTCTAAAAGTGGATGGGGCAAACAGAAATGATGCCTCTGTGATGTTTCTAAATGGCCCAGCATTGACCTCAATTATTTCCTATTCCTCAGGTGGCATTGAAGGATCACTTCAGAAAAGATAATAGTGATTTTGACAAATTTCTAGACTGTTTACGGTCAAGTTTTTCAAAGTTTGAGATGAAAAATACAGAGACCTATGAGGTAAGAAATAAGCAAGATATTACTAAGAAAAACCACCACAAACCACACCATTGGATGTTGGGATTGCTAAGTATTTCAAAGTTAACCCAAACTCCCATTAGCCCCAAATGTTTTAGAAGAAGACCTGATGGTCTCAGTCCAGTTCCTAACAGACAAGTGTCAACATCACAAAAACCAGTATTAAGATCACAACTCTTGTTGTGATCTTATCAGAGAAGCCAGGAAATGAATGGGCATGGAAATGGGGGGGAGAGGAGGTTGAACTACCTTAAAAGGTGCCCCTCCCGGTCATGGCTGTAGCAATCTGTCTAGCTAAGCACTTATAAGGCCCCCATTACTGTAGAATCTGAACCCTCATAATCTTTAATGCATTTATCCTCAGAACATCCCTATGAAGTAGAGACTTTCTATTATCCTTATTTTACTGGTGGAGAATGAAGTCCAAGAGAAACTAAATAACTTCCCTAAGGTCTCACAGAAAGTCTGTGGCACAGCAGGGATTTGAATTTGGGTCTCCTATGTAGAAAGCTAGTTCCTTAAACACTAGGCTAGCCTCTCTTTCATTATGGGGGAAGTTTGCATTGCTGCTGCCTATGCTATGTGTGTCCTGTGGTTGAAAAAAAGACTTCCAATTCCACATCTGTAAACACGGCACCTTTCAGCACCACTAATTTCAGTTCAAAGCTAGAAAACACATTGCAACATAGAATTTTGGAGCTATTCTGTTTGCTCTTTAGAGCTGACTCTGTGTTGCCAAGTTTGTTTGAAAGCAGGGATAGAGATTTCCTGTGTGCTTTGACTGCAGCCTAAAACTGATCTGATTTAAATTGGCAGTAAAATGTAGTTTTGTCCAATGAACTGTCTTTTACTGAGGACTAGATCTCTCTCACTCCCTTTAAGTACTTACATGGCCTTCATTACCCATAGTCTCTAAGTAGATTGTGCCAACCTTAGTACATCCATGTGTTAGATTAGCACTGCTAGACTCTTTAAAAGGTTCAGAAGGGGAAGATTGGGGCCTGTTTCTGAGTGAAATCAAAGTGGCCAGTGTCTTTCTAGCCAGAATCTGGCCTCTACTCATAGCCACATTCAGCACAAAGAGGCTAATCTTTGTTTCTTTGTCTGGAACAGACCCTCATCCAGACTGTCCATCACATCATTGTTACTGAGTATGTTCAGGCTCTCCGAACTCCTTCAGGGAAATCATCTTCTGCAAAGCGGAGGAAAATTGCCAACAAAATTGAAGTGGATCACCAGGCAATTCAAACCCTCTTTGAAGAATGCTTCGTAAGTCTTTGATTTGGCTTTGCAGTGTTATGTTTACTCTTTCCACCACCGAGTACAAGAACCTGGACAATGAGCGGCACATTTCTGAATGGAACAGGAGCACTTAACAAACTGATACCCAGCTCTCCATACATAAACATAAGTCATGCTTCAAGACATCATGTTGGCAGTTCAAATCTGCTATCAATGGTGCAAAATATTGTTAGTTTGTAGCTTTGGAATGTAGGGGGACCCCAAGCTTTCTACTCTTTCCCTTGCAACAGGAAACAGCGAGAGACTCAAAATTGGGGGGTTTTAATTACACCTGCTAGGCCTGTTGCACTTCATGGGGCAGTTGCCTCAGTAGAACACGTGATGTTGTCCATGCTGCTTTACCATGCAGCTCTTGCCAGCTGGGCAATGCATAGTCCTATAGAACCTACACTCTACTCAAAGGTCTGCTGTAGTATAGTTTCAGTGGGATACGCTATCCTTCTCACTTCCTGCTGTGACAGGTTATTGGATGCTTCTGTGTTCCACTACAGAAGTTACTGAATTTCAGGGGTGGGTAAAGGGATTGCTGTATCTCTTTGACTTATCGCAGTGGGATTAGGATTAACATGAAGGTTTGTAAAGCACATGTAGAGAGATGGGTGAGGGCCTAGTAATGTATTATAATTAAAAATATTGTAATTCTTGGCTACCTGATACATTTTCCCAATCAAATAGCCTCACTCTTTTGGTGGGCTTGTTTAAAGCCAGCCATAATGCAGTTGCATGTATTGGCCAGTAGGGGTTAATGCTAAAGTAGATTCCATTTTATTCCTTCATTGGGGGTGAGAAATACCACACAATCCTTGCAATGCTCATAGCTATTTCCTGTCCACAGGTAGGTAACCCAAGTCTGATCCTGAAGCCAGATCTTCACATTGCACTCTGCTTCCTCTACCACTTCAGTTGAATGCATATGTTCTTATATCCCTAGGGCCCCAGAGCTGCTTCATTGGATGACCCTATTAAAGGTATCCTAGATTTTATTCTTCTTTCTGACATCGAAGCAATGAAAATACAGCTTGTGCTTCTTCTCCACAAGTTTCCAGATATAAGGTAAGGTACTGCATGGATTATAGTTATTCAGGCTGCTTAGCTGATTATTTACAGCCATAAATCCTGTAACAATATTTGTTTTCCAATATACTACCTGTGCACCTTCTTGGCTGTGCTTTGGGATTATTATAGTCAAAGCTGGTACCAACATCTATAATTAAGGCTCCCTAACACCTCCATTATTAGATCCTGTTTTCAGTTGCTTATAACTATCAAACGTTGACCATTTGGGTTGAAATTTCCCATTCTGTGCACTGAAGGAGGCATGGGTCCAGGGGAAAGAAGTTGTATATGATCATGTAATTAAAAACTACATCATTATGCACATGCATGGGAGGTGCAAATTAGCATTGCACGAACAACCTTAATTCAGGCACTTCTTAACTTTTGAATGTTTAACTTGGCAACCGTAACATTCTGTTAACGTAGTTCTTGTGTGTCATTAATTCTACATTATCTAGCACGCATTCAACACTTACATTTCACACAGGAAACTGACAGTAGGAACTAAAATGGACTTTTAGTTCCTAAAATGCAATGGTAGCTAATCTCAGTTTGTCAAACTGTTCTGTTTTTTTTTCCTTCAATTCGTTCCATTGTTTTTCTCATGTTCTGTTCTAGTAACTGTCTTTTTCCAAGTTAACTTATATGCACAGACAATACTTGGAAAAATACCCATTCTGATTGTAGTCTCAGTGCCAAAGTTAGAGCTGGTTCAATGTCATTGACTTCAATGGCATCACACCTGCTCACATCACATCTGACTTGGGTTCTGACTTGGGTGATAAGTGACAGTCCCATTCAGCCAAGCAACTACCACACAAGGGGAAAAAAACATCTTCCAGGTGACCAAGAGGTCACCATCTCTTTGCAGAAAGGGTAAAAACAATGCTCTTAAAAATAAAATGTGGAGTCACCATAAAAACCAACCTGCCAAACAATCAAACAGTCCTGCTCTGCTCTTAGCAGAGAATTGGGTCAGGAGCAGCTTTGGCTAGGTGAGATCATAATTTTAAATACAGGTATAACATGCTGGGTGGCCACTGGTGTTAGAAACCAGTTTATCAGCAGTTGGAGTTTAACAGTTTCTAAGACTCTGGTCTTGGCCCTGTGTAACTGGGTCTTATCAAGCAGACATATTTGTCTCCTCTGTTTTACTGATCTGATTCCTGGTACTTTTGGAAAGGAAAGAACATCTGAATATAATCTTGGACATCAAGGGATCTCTCAATGGGACAGACAGAAATGCTGTGTTGGAGGTGGTTTATGATAATTGTGTGGGAATTGAAAGAGGACACAATTCCTTTTTCGAAGCGATAGAAATAAAGACTGGAAAATATGGCATCTGCGGCTGCTGCTTCTGCTGTTAGTAAAGGTGAGTGTGTGTGAGTACATGTGCATATAGGTGTGTGTAAATAGATTTATAGCTAGATAATGTAATAATTGCTGTGACTGTAATGCCACTTTTTTAGATTTCTAATACAAATCTGCATTACTAACTCTTGAATAGCATTTTCCACCTGTAGATCTCTGAGTGTCTTTAAATATCATTTTGCAGATAGTGCAGCTGCAGTACAGAGTGCTTAAGTGGCTTGGCCAAGTTACAGCAGGTCAGTGGAAGAGCTGGGAATAGAACCCAGAACTCTTGGCTCCTTGTCTAATTTTCTTTTCCTGTTTGGAGACAGCAGAGTGAATCGCAGAGCACAGGGCCTGGTCGGACAGTCCAACCAGCCCTGCTTAGGAGTGACAATCCCTATTCTTTTTAAACAAATACTTAATGTTTTTCCATTTGGTCCCTCCATAAATCTCCCCTAGTCCAATGCATTTCAACAGAGTTCATAGATTCATAGATTGTAAGGGCATTAGGAACCTTTACGGTCATCTAGTCTGACTTCCTCCTTAACACTGGCCAGATAGTTTCACCATGATTCCTGCATAACTTCTGGAAGAACTGGTCCATATCTTCTAAAAAGATATCCAGTCTTGATTTAAAGACTTCAAGTGATGGCCAATGCCTACTCAGTCCAATGGTTGGTTACCCTCACTTGGAATAATTTACGTCTTATTTCTAGTCTGAATTTGTCTAGCTTCAGCTTCACGCCATAGGATCTTGTTAAATCTTTGGCTGCTGCTTAGAACCCTCTCCCCATGTAGGTTTATCTCCTCGCTCTGTACTGAGAGTGCGTGCACGCACACACGCGCGCACACACACACACACTGTTTTATTTCAGTTTCACAAACATTTCCTTTCTTTCACTCAAGTCTAATACTGGAAAGTCAGAAGCCTGGATCACAAAGGCTCCATCATCATCATCAGGCAACATCTTAGATCACAGCTACTTGAAAGTTACGAGGAATAGCAAACAGTATTTGTCTGCTGAAAACAACCCGTAGGCCATGCGAGAACATGTGCCAGAGTGTTCATGACAAGAAGATCACATAAACCCAAACTGTGGTTCCCTGCACAAAGTCCGACTGAAAGGGGGAATGCACATGGTTAGTGGGGTAGAATCCTCCCTGAAACCTGCAGCTAGATTCTTGCTTAGCTGGGCTATGGCTGCTAGGGAGAGAAGCACCGGACAGAGCCACATCTTGCTTTGGTAGGCGATTGGGTCAGTAAGCCCCTGCCATTTCCCCACTTATCTCACAATGCTCCTTTCCACAGTCCTGCACAGAGAGCCACTATGTAGCATGTTCTGCGGCATGCAGAGAGCTGCGGAACCCTTCTGGCACATGGTTACCAACTAGCATCCTGCTCAGCTGGCATTTCTACAGCAGTTGGGGCCTTGTGCGCCCACAGAGAGGAAGCAGGATGTGGCACGTAGCTTTTGTGTCCCATTCAGTTGCTTGAATGGAAAGCCATACTAATAGCACAGAACTTCTCTCAGTCCCTAGTAGCCCATTGCAATGGATTGTGGACATAGTGCAATTAGTATCTTCATTTTTATAACTGGCTTCAGAGCTAAGTTTGGCTTTCCATTCATATAACTCAGTTTACTGAAAATTTCCCCTGCTGTAAAGCTCTAATTTCTTTAACGTGGGAATTTTTGCTGTGGAAATCTCATGTGCAGTGGACAATTAAAATAGCTGTTTCCGCTAATCCTCTGGGTTGGTGTGAACTGCTTTCAGATGTGAATAGACAAGAAGCACAGTATGGGAAAATAATAGCCCTTCTTTTTGCCCATGTATAGGCTGGTCATAATCTCAGAGCTGGATTTGGTTCAACGCCTCATTTGCTATTGTGTTAATATAGGTCACTGCCATTCTGGTGCTCTCTGACAAGTGTAAACAAATTAGCCATGCAGAAAAGAACTGCTATATCAGACACTCTTCAACTCTTATAGGCAGCCATTCTGCATCAGTGACAGCTTCCTCAAACATGGCCTTTCACCCCTGTTTTGTTGACAGTTCAGCGTACTCATGATTAATTATCAATGGAACAAGAGAAGCAAGTTGGTTGATTTTTGTGCATATGAAAAACTTGTAATCAAGCTGCCCTGTGAGATGTTTGGGGGAAAGTACCCTAAATCCAAATGAAATTTTAAAAGGTGTCACACCACAAAACTATGAACCCTCATCTGTGCTCTTTGCTGAGTCTGAAAGCTCATTTTTTCAATAAACTAGATTTTAAAGGCCAGATTCTGCTGCCTTACTCCTGGTGAATGGTACCTCACTCTACAAGTAGTCCCAATAGACCTGTTCCAAGTAAGGTGAGACACAGTAGGCAAATATGTGGGTTTTAAAAAACAAGTCAAACAACTTTAGAATTACCATGTAATCTGCTTTAAGTGACCTTTCAAGGACCAACAAACATCAGCTGAGTTACAGGGGTTGTTCATTAACTAGTCTACAGGTGGCACAACACCATACCAAAAAGTTGCTCTCCCTTGTTTGCCATTTCAGCTTGAACTCTTAATTCACCTTTCCCTGTGCAGCTCTGCCCTGGCCTATGCCTTGGATCTGATCTGTTAACATGGCCCTTGTCCTTTCCATGTCAGTCATCCAATGTGCCCCATCTCTTCAGGGACTCAAAAACATTTCTTGAATTTGTGTCGGTTTGGTCAAATTGGTGAGAAAACCAAACAAAATCCCTTAAAAAGGACTCAGAGAAAATCAAAATGTTTCTTTTCAAAAAAGGTGAAACATTTTGATTTTTCAGCTCAAAATGACTGTTTTGAAAATGTGTAAAATAGTCAGACATGGTCAGCAGTGAAACAAACATTTTGTTTGACCTGACACTATATTTTTTCCCAACTTTTTTTGTTTTGTCAAAAATTTTGAACAGTTTCAGTTCAACCCAAGCGGTTTGGTGTTTTTAATTTTCCAGAATGGCCAACGAACCAGAAAATCCATTCTTCGCACAGCTCCACTCACAGCCTTCTGAGTTTATTTCTCCAGGCACATCTTCACGCCTTCCTCTATGGCCAATACAAGGGCAGCTGGCCCTTCCTTTCCCTTTTTAACCTCCTCCTAAAGACCTGTTCTTCGCTGAGGCCTGTAAAGACCAAATACCTTCTGCAGCCCAACATTAAACAATTGGATGAAGGAAAAAAAAAAGCCTTATCTTTCTTTGGGGATTGCAAACAGGTTTCAGGGGCTCACAACCACCCTGTCCTTCCCATATCGCTAATTGTCAAGGGTAGATGCGAGGGGAGCTTTGGTGGAGGTAATTGGTCCTGATCTATGTCTGTGTTATAGGACCCAATCATGCAAATACCTACTACTGGGGTGAGTAGTAAGCACCTCTTTGGGTTGTAAGGTTTTGCAGAATGGTGCCTTTACTTTGTGAGCCTCACAGGGACAGGAAATGGGGGAGGGGGAGTATTAATATAATTTTTGTCTTGTACAATGCTGAGCACGTCTTCGATTCCCATTGACCAAATGATGTAATCCCCAATAGACTCTTCATTGCTTTGAATGAATTGTGAGAACTTCAAAATCATAAAAGTCAATTTCAGCTATTAAAAGATTAGGAAGAGCGTTCTAACAAAAGTCAATAATCTGGCTACTCTTCCAAGACAGCTGACTCCTCTGTTTGAAAACAGAGTTTCTAAAGTTTAAGATGGTCCAGGTATTAGAGAAATGTGCAATTTTTAGTCCAGCTAAATATTTAATTGGCTTATAAGCCACTCAGTAAAGCAATTAAAAAAAATTCTCTGCCACTTTCACAGGTTGGAAGACAACACAGTCTGCATGTTGCACCCAGCTCATCCAGCCTCAAACTTCTTGCCACACAAAGAAATATGGACATTTGTCAAAATATACAGGGCTGGGCTCTGAATTTTGCTGGGTATGTCAAGCCAGTCACAGTAGTCATCCTTCTGTGCTATGATTTATGGATTTATTTCCAGGGGCGGGGAATACATTATACCTACAATTTCTTGGAGACAGGGTTATAGTGAGCCCATGTTTATTGATATTTAAATCAACAAGCATTACAGAGAAAATAAATAAAAACATACAAAACCCCTTGGATTGTAGTTGGTTTAAAAATACATTCCACAGCACTGGAAAGATTTCTTCCAAATAAATTTTGATAATTAGTTGCTTCTACTCTATCTGATAGTCACATTCAGAGAAGGGTTTTATGCTTACTAAATAAATACATGTAAATTGGGAACCGATATGTATTGGAACACAGTGTAATGTAAGTAAGTCCTGTCTGTGTATGTATATACAACGTGTTACGTAATATATAGCTGTATGGGAAATATATTTATTTTAAATAATATATCTTCGTTGTAAATTTCTCTTCTTATTTTACAATGGAGCCATAAAATATTCAAATAAAACTTAAATGAAGAAAAATGCACACTTAAACTTATTCGCCGCATATTGGACTGCAGAGTTTGGAGGTGAATCTGCCCTGATCTGATAAAGATCTCAATCCTATGAACTTTCTAGACATAATCCTGTGACATATTTAAACCCATCTGTGCTGTGCTTCCAGGAGGATAGGGGACAAGGGTGGCTTTAACTGCCCTGCTTTTCTGTTATTTCTGGACTGCGTAGGGGCCAATGGAAGCACCAAAGGACACTCCACCAGAGAAGAAGATCACATCATGGAATGGGCCACACAAATAACCTGAGAAAACATACTTCAATAGAGATATAACCCCCCGCCTCCAACCATACACCCCTAGTTGTCACCTACCACCCCACAATGGAATGCATAGAGGGTATCATCAAAAAATTACAACCCATACTTGATGAGGACCCCATCCTGAAAGAAATCTTTCCTGAACCTCTCTTCTGATCTTCAAACAACCCCCTCAGCTTCTCAAAGCTCATCATCAGAAACAAGCTTCCCACACACCAGGACACACCTACTCAAAGCAGCACCAGACCCTGCCACAGCAACAGATGCAAAACCTGCAAACATATCTCTGCTTCTACAATGATCAACACTCCCGACAATGCACCTTTCAAGATCCCTGGGTCCAGGGCCGGCTCTAGCCATTTCGCTGCCCCAAGCACGGCGGCACACCGCGGGGGGCGCTCTGCCACTTGCCGGTCCTGCGGCACCGGTGGACCTCCCGCAGGCGTTTCTGCAGACGGTCAGCTGGTCCCGTGGCTCTGGTGGACCTGCCGCAGGCATGTCTGCGGGAGGTCCACCGGAGCCGCCTGCTGCCCTCCTGGCAACCGGCAGAGCACCCCCCGCGGCATGCCACCCCAAGCACGTGCTTGGCACGCTGGGGCCTGGAGCCAGCCCTGCCTGGGTCCTATACAGGCCTATCACAAGATGTGGTGTACCTCATCCAGTGCACTAAATGCCCCAATAGCAACTAAGTGGCTGAAATGAGATACTCGCTATGCACTCAGATGAACTCGTACAGAAAAATGATAAAAGACAAAAACACCCTATCATCTGTGGGTGAAAACTGTTCACAAAGTGATCACTCTGTGTGTGACCTGCCAGTCCTCATCCTCATAGGAAACCTGCACAGCACGTTCAAATGATGAGCCTGGGAGCTTATATTCATAACTTTGCTAGACACTTAAAATTATGGATTGAATAGTAGAGACACTGGATTTATGGCTTATTACAATTTACAATCCACTAAACAACCCCCTTCAGCTGCCCTTCCCCCCTTCCCTTCCTATGACTGGAGTATTAACAGGCCACTTCACCTGGAATGGCCCCTTGCAATATGTATTAACTGACTGTGCTAAACAAGGTGTTCCCTCTTGTGCTTAGCTGTGACACTCTGAGTTAGTTTCCCAGATCTGAAGAAAGTCCCATAAAAAGATATTACCTTCTCCATCTTGTCTTGCTGATAAATTTTAAAGCAGCCAGGACGTCCTGTACCTTAGAGCTAAATTAGAGCAACCCGGAGCTGCCAGGGGGCTGCTCCACGGTCTATGGCAGCACAGAATCTCTGTAGCTCTCAGCACTCCAGACTCCCCCGAAAATGAACTGCTTCCACTCCCCTGATACACTGGTTGTGGGGCTTATGATGCTTGTGTGGGATATAGGTGCTGCAGTGGATGAGGAATTCCTCCTCTCAATTCACACCAGTCAATGGGAACAGAGGCTGTTCAGCCCCTCCCTACATCAGGCGCAGGGGTTCTGCTCCCATTAAAGTCACCCCATGAGACCACTGGCACCAGGACTTTAAAAGGGAGATAACATTGGTTCCTAGGATTTAAACAGGTTTAAATATCTCAGCTTTTCTGAGAGATCCTTTTTTCTCATTTCCTCTTGTGACTTGCACGGAATAGAATCACTGATTGCTAAAAGACAATGCCTCGTGTGTGTTCCATGGCTGCTGTTTGGCTGGAGGTGGAGCCCCTCACGTTCTGCTGTGACAGACTTTTTGGAACCATCTCTGTAATTCATGATTCTGGAACTAGAGCACAGCATTGGGACTGGAGATTTTTGGTGAGGGGCATGTGGCGGGGCAGGATTTTTACAGTAAACCAGGGTTGCGTTTGCCAAAGCCATTGCACGGACTAAGAATAACTCAGCTTCCTGCACTGCTTGTGTGACAAACAAACCCTGGCAGGAGGCCCCAAAGGAGGGGAACCTGTGCCCCTTGTGTACCATGGAGCACTGCCACAACATCTTTCTATGGCAGCAGGGAGGGGCTCTGGGACAGGGGACAGGCTGGGGATGGGAAAGGGCACTGGCAGTGAACTGTGCTGATCAACTGGTTCCCATCCCAGTGAAGGTGGTGTACATTGCAGTCACAGCCCAGCTGTGCATCTTCTCTGTTCACTACTTAAAGGGCTAGAGGGCCTCAAACTCCTGTAGGTCGCCTGTACATTTCACATATACTTAAGCTCTGTGTGGGTGAGCACAATTCCACCCCATATCATTCATAGAGATACAAATCCCGTGGGATGCCGAGGGAGCGTCTACTAAGAACTGCTGAGGAAGGCATGTGAAACAGCCCAGTGACAGGCTGACAATGTTAATCTGAAACCACTCGCCCAGCTAACAGGTTTGAGTCCTCAGTGATGGGAAAGGGTTACTGGGTTTTGTTGCCTCATTGTTACCAGTTGCCTACCTTCCCCACCTGGGAGGGGCTTTCTACAGACAGAGGCTGCAAGCTCATATAGGGCTGCTGGGAGCTGGATCTGAATTTTGTGCCTTGAGACCAGCTCTAGTTTTGTCTGTTCCCAGAATAACTTGGCAGATAACCCTCTTACAGCTACTGTAGGGGCTCCGTTTAATTATCAGTGGGGGTGACATAGTGTAGTTACGAATCACATTGTATTTCCAAGAGACTTCTGACCCTCCAGGTTAGTCAGATGAGCTATGCTGACCACCTTAAAGGATTTATCCTTGGCTCACAAGAGAGTTGAGATGCCATGAAACTGAGGCCTGGTCTACACTACATGTTTATACCGAATTTTGCAGCGTTAAACCAATTTAACCCTGCATCCGACCACACGATGAGGCCCTTTATATCGATATAAAGGGCTCTTTAAACCAGTTTCTGTACTCCTCCCCGACGAAAGGAGTAGTGCTGAAATCGGTATTGCCATGTCGGATTAGGGTTAGTGTGGCTGCAAATCGACGGTATTGGCCTCCGGGCGGTATCCCACTGAGGCCTTGTCTACACTGCATGTTTATACCTAATTTAGCAGCATTAAACCGATTTAATGCTGCACCCGTCCACACAACGAGACCCTTTATATCGATATAAAGGGCTCTTTAAACCAGTTTCTGTACTCCTCCCCGACGAGAGGAGTAGTGCTGAAATCGGTATTGCCATGTCAGATTAGGGTTAGTGTGGCTGCAAATCAAGGGTATTGGCCTCCGGGTGGTATCCCACAGTGCACCACTGTGACCGCTCTGGAAAGCAATTTGAACTCGGAGGCGCTGGCCAGATAGACAGGAAAAGCCCTGCGAACTTTTGAATTTCATTTCCTGTTTGCCCAGCGTGGAGCGCTGATCAGCACGGGTGGCGATGCAGTCCCAAATCCAAAAAGAGCTCCAGCATGGACCATATGGAAGATACTGGATCTGATCGCTGTATTGGGGAGACAAATTGTTCTATCCAGCTCCGTTACACGAAGACCGAAATGAGAAAGCATTTGAAAAAGTCCTCCAAGGCTATGCCAGAGAGAGGCCACAGCAGGGACTTCAGCACAGTGCTGCGTGACAAGCATAATGGAAACAAAGAATCCAAATGGACGCTCAATGGAGGAAAGGGAGGGGGGACTGAGGACTTCCAAGCTATCCCACAGTCCCGCAGTCCTCGCGAAAAGCAATTGCATTTTTTGGCTGAGCTCCCAGTCCTGTAGGGTGAAACACATTGTCGGGTGGCTTCAGGGTAAATCTCGTCTTTTACACCCTCCCCGCCGTGAAAGAAACCGGGAAAAAATCGTTTCTTGCCATTTTTCAATGTCACTGTATGTCTAGTGCATGCTGCTGGCAGACGCGTGCTCAGCACTGAAGCAGCATCCCTTTCACTTCCTTTTCCTAATGGCAGCGTCAAAATGGTGGGAAACTGTCATCACACGCAAGTGCTACCTGGCTGGCCTCAATGAGGTTTTGCCGGAGGCGCCTGGGTAAAAATGGGAATGACTCCCTGTCATTCCTGGCATGATGTGCAAAAATGCTGGGTAACCATCCTCAATCAATAGCAAGCTGGAGCATGAGCTCCATCAGCCCCCCCCTTTCGTATCTTAAAGAAAAGATATTCTGTACCTCCATGGACTCATCATAGCAGCTGGAGGCGCCACCCTCAATTTTATCTTGCTAAAAAAGTCCAGTGTTTTCTTATTCCTGCAATTCTTATATTAATAATCAGGACACAAATGGGGGACACTGCCATGGATAGCCCAGAGGGTGTGGGAAGAGGAAACAAACGGGATGAGGTTGTTGCAGGCACCCCTAGAACAGCAGCCAGCTCATCATTTCTGCAGGATCTCTGGGGCTCTGGCCCGGAGCGGCTGTGCTTCTGGCTCTCTAGTAAACTTGCCCCATAGTCTAAGCAGGACTGACTCTATTTTTAGACAAAACATAAAGAAGGGAATGACCCAGGGAGTCATTCCCATTTTGTCCATGTGCCCCCAGCTGACCTTAGCGAGGCCCAGCCAGGAGCACCCATGACAGCAGCAGATGGTAACAAATGATTGATAACTGTCATCACCAATTTCTAATTGCAACAGTGCAAAATGACCGATAATGTCATCTCATTGCCAATTTACATGGAGAAACGATACAATACGGATTGGTAACCATCTCTGCTAACTTGCAAAGGCAAATGAATGCTGCTGTGTAGCATGCAGTACCGCCTCTGTCAGCAGCATCCAGTACCCATATGGTCACAGTGACAAAAGGCAAAACAGGATCCATGGTTGCCATGCTATGGTGTTCTTCCAGGCAATTCAGGGGAAAAGGGTGCGAAATATTGTCTGCGTTACTTTCACGGAGGAAGGATTGAATGATGAAATTTATCCAGAATCACCCGCCAACACTGTTTTTGCACCATCATGCATTGGGATCTCATCCAGAATTCCAGTGGGCGGGGGAGACTGCGGGAACTATGGGATAGCTATGGGGTGCTACCCGCAGTGCACGCTTCCAGAAATCGACGCTAGCCTTGGACCATGGACGCACACCACCGAATTAATGTGCTTAATGTGGCCACGTGCACTCGACTTTATAGAATCTGTTTTAAAAAAACAGTTTATGTAAAATCGGAATAATCTCATAGTGTAGACATACCCTAACTCCCCTGAATTGTACTGCAAGCACTAATGCACCTTCTAGATGTAAGTTAGAGGCAGAGGATCTCAATAGAGGCTTAGTGAGATGCTCAGAGCCATATGCACATCATGGCTTTATTCAATAGCTTTGCCAAGGCAGTATGATGTATGGGGAAGGAGAATATAGTGCTTAAGGCAAGTGTGTGTCAGCCTTTCAGTTTCATCAGCCATATGACATCCTCTGGGGGAAGAAAAAAAGACCCATAGCAGTTGTACCTCTTTAGGAACAATTCCCTTGGCAGTGTGGCCTTGTGAATAGGAAACTGGCCTGTGTGCAGGAGAGCTGGGTTCTATTGCTACTGGGTTCTATTGCTTTAAGATTTACTGTCAACAAGGACTCTGTCAGAGGCAGGTATTGTTACTATACTAATTTGTGATTCCCCCTGCTCCCCATCTCACAAAAGAGGATCCAGGGAGCTAGTGAATCAAACATCATGACACGTCTGTCACCACATTGGCCAGAATAACTTGTGTGTGGAAATTTCTTTCAGATTTTGTCTTTAGCTGTGACTTTGCAGATCAGGTTACAGCTGAGAACAGAAAACCTCAGACCAGTCATCAGTCTCCTGACAGGGGAGAATTGTAAACACACAGGACAGACAAGACAGTGAAAGGCCAGATTGGATGATACACTCATGTTATTACAACACTTTAAGAGTGCAAAGTCAACTAATCTTTATTACAACAAACATCCACAGAAGTTAGTAATGTTAAACACTCTACAAAACACGTGACTAATATGAAAGACAAGGTGGGTGAGATAATATCTGCTATTGGACCAGTTTCTGCTGGTGAGAGAGACAAGCTTTCATGCTACATGGAGCTCTTCAGGTCTGGGAAAGGTCCCCAGAGTGTCACAGCTTGATTAATATGGTCAAAGGAAGAGGAACTGGAAATTGTGGGGAGCTGTGGCCCCAGGACATCATTGTAGGGTAGATTCCAGAAGTAGCAGAGTATAAAAGTGAGCCCTTTGATTAGAAATTGTGATAAAGACAACTATTTACCAGGAGGGGAAGGACACTCTACAGCCCAAAACACAGCTTAAAGGTTGCCTTAAAGCTTAGTGCAGGAGTTGGCAACCTTTCAGAAGCGGTGTGCAGAGTCTTCATTTATTCACTCTAATTTAAGGTTTGGCGTGCCAGTCATATATGTTATAGACTTATAGAAATGTTAAAATGTAACAAAACTCTTGCATGTAAAGTAAATAAGGTTTTAAAAATGTTTAAGAAGCTTCATTTAAAATTAAATTAAAATGCAAAGCCCCCCTGACCGGTGGCCAGGACCCAGGCAGTGTGAGAGCCACTGAAAATCAGCTCACGTGCCACCTTCGGCACGCGTGCCATAGGTTGCCTACCCCTGATTTAGTGTGTGTCTTACAAAAGTGCAATGAGAGCAATAAAAAGAAGTGGAAAAGATACACAATTGCTGCCATCTAGTGGAGCTGGAGAGGGCAGGAGAGAGGACTAGCAGGTTATGATTCCTTTTATTACAACTCCCAGTCTCCAAAGGGTGCCTGCTTTGGGCTGACTAGATACTAGAATTTGCTATAATAATAAAGAGGCAATAAGGAAACAGCAGATGATGTGTTAGCCTGAAAGTTACCTTGTAAAAACAGGGGTTCGGATTGTCTCTTGTTTCTGTGAGTGTCCACTTCCAGCAGCAGCAATTCCTGAAGTCTGCAAGTTGAGCTTCAGGGAAGTCCTATGGCTGTGTAGGTCAGACTGGGAGATCACGGTGGCCCCTGCTGGCATTATCCTCTCTGAATCTATTAATGTAACGTCAGTGTTGAGCAGAGATTGGTCAAAAGTGCCAAAAAAGTCACTCTGTCGAACAGGTGACTCTGTTCCCTCCCTGCCCCTATTCTGACTCCTTCCCCAAATCCCCAGCCTGGCCCCACCTCTTCCCTGCCTCCTCCCCTGAGCGCGCCACATTCCCATTCCTCTCCCTCCCTCCCAGAGCTTGCTATGCCGCAAACAGCTGTTTGGTGGCAGAAAATGCTGGGAGGTAGGCAGAGGAGTGAGGACGCAGCGCACTCAGGGGAGGAGGTGGAGGCGGAGGAGGGCGGGAGCTTGGCTGCCGGTGGGTGCAGAGCACCCACTAATTTTTCTCCGTGGGTGCTCCAGCCCTGGAACACCCACAGAGTCAGCACCTATGACATGACGTGTACAGGAAAAGAAGCAATTCTGGAAATCACATGGTGTCTGTCTGTCTTGTAAACTTTCCTTTATCAATCATGATACAAGACAAAACCCACTGCATAGTTTGGAAAGTGCAGGTGCAGACAAGCCAGCAGCAGCAGCTGAAGTGTGGGAGAAAGTGATGAGTCACAGAGCTGGGAAAGCTCAGTTTCTCCAAGAGAAACACATTTACATTTGCATGACAACAGTCCCTTCCGAGACCCCATTTGATCCCACTGGAAGAACAAAGAATCAAATATTCTGATTGAGAAAAATTTAAATCTATTTCCCCAGAGGGCAGCCCAGAAAGAATACGCATTTCACTGTTTGGGTTCGCTCCTGTCCATAACCTGCTCACGGCAGGCACGTCTGGCCTATCAGTGAAATACAGAGAGCCCCTGGAGCAGATTATAAGGTTGACTTCAATTGGGTGCCATCTGCTGTTCTGTTTCCACTTATAAATGGATGTTTATTGTTCCTTCAGGCCTTCTTCACTGTGTTCGGCCTGGTCTACTCTACAAAGTTAGCCATCAACCTAATTATGCATGTGTCTTCACTTACATTTGGCTCTTGCTGACATGTGTGTCTTGTTATGTCCATTTAACACTACCTCCTCGAGTGCCATAGAGCCAAGGTTGATGTACTTAGGCTGATGCAGTGTAGACACTGCTTTACTTACATCAGCCCTTGCTGTCCTCCAGCAGCTGTCCCACAGTGCTTCAAACTGACAAATCTGGTCACCATTGTGAACTCCGCTGCCCAGGGAATCCTGCCCCCCATTTAAAGCCTTGTGAATTTTTGAAATCTCTTTTCCTGACTTGGTGAGCACGCCTAGTAGCCATCCATTGTTCAGTGCAACTATCCAGGTGACCGTAGGCTGCAGACCTGCTCCTGCCTGGAGTGGACAGGAGATGTTAGATCTCCTGGGCTGGTGTGGAGAAGAGACTCTACAGACAAAGCTCCAATCCAGCTGTAGAAACGTGGACAACTACAAGCGGATTGCTCAGGGGATGCAGGAGAAGGGCTATGACAGGGACCAGCAGCAGTGCCACGAGAAAGCCAAGGAGCTGCAGCAGGCAAACCAGAAGGCCAGAGCAGCTAACAATCAATCCGGAGCCAAGCCTCAGACCTGCTACTTTTACAGAGATCTGTATGCCGTCCTCAGCAGAGATCCCAACACAGCACCATGGATACCTCAGAGGAGCCCAATCACAGGGCTCTGTTGTGATCAGAGAGGAGGAAAAGGTGGACAAGGAAGAGGAGGAGGCATATGAGGGACAGGTGACCATGGGATCCAGCTGCACAATGAGCCAGGGCCTGTTTTTGACTCCAATGCAGGTCCAGCCAGTTGAGCACGAGCAAGCCTGCTGCAGGGGAAGGAATCTCGATTCTCGGGTAAGTGTGTAGTTTAATTTTCAGTATCAGGGATGGCCCCTGACAGTAGCCAGAGACATCTTTGGACTTATTAATTTACTTGTGTTAGAAGAGGTAGTGGTATAACCAGGGGAGGTAGAGTTGCTATCTGCTCTTCACTTCCCTCTTGAGTAGGCGGGACACAAGGAGCAGATTGTTTATGTGCAGTGGGATATCCCGTGAAGCCTCTGGGGAGATCTTGATGAAACTTTCAAGGAGGTGCTCTGCTGAAGGTTTCTGGGGAGACCTACTTTTTTTCTTCTGCCGTGGTAGGACTTTTTCCCACACCCTCAGCGATAACTTCAGCAGGAACCATTGCATTACGCAGGCTACCAGCATATAGAGCTGGGCAGCTTTGGGACACCATCAGCAGCTGTGCCTCTGTTGTTCTCAGGTGTGAGATATCAGCCAAAATCACCACCGCCTGTGGACAATGGTGCCAGTGTTCAGTGACATTACATGATTCTAGTAGTATAGGGCACCTGAGCAATTCCCTCCTGTTTTCCTCAAGTCAGAGAGCCATACTCACCATGGCTGGTGCTGTGACTGGCCTTGAGAACAAGCAATCCCAAGCAGAAGTGGGAATGTAGTGCCTCAAACTTTCGGGGCGCAAGGGGAGTGAGTTCAGCATCTTAAGTTTTGCTTTCCATGACAAATTTCCTGCTCATTTTTTTCCATCCAGGTACAGAATGAATTTTGTTATGTGCAGTACCAATATCAAGGTGATGTGCGGATGTGCGCCACCAATAGAAACAAAAAACCAGGGCGTAATTAATGCAGATCCCGCCTCTCTCCCCGCCACAGCCCCAGGGCTAAGGGGAGTCCTCTCTCCCCACCCACAGTATGGCCGTTCTTCCCTCGGCCATCACAGAGTTCCTCTAAAGTCAGCGGGACTCCAGCACAGCCCATCCCTAGCTTGTAGGATCAGAGCCTTAGATTGCACAAGTTCTTTGGGGCAAGGCCTGACTATTATTTTATGTTTTTACAACATGCAGCACAATGGGGCCTGAATCTTGACTGGGGCCTCGTTTACTACTGTAATACAAAGAATTAATAATAACTTCAATGCCTACAATATCCCAAGTGGAGCATCCCTTCTATGGGTACCACATTTGAGTCCCATCTTCGGTCTATTACAAGAGACACTACAGAACCCACACACTGGCTGGGTCTCCCAGGATCACTTGGCATTTCAACATTGCCAGGAAAGAAAGTCTCTGCTTGTAGCTTTCTGAACAGTCCTTTGTTCTTAAAGATGTGTGTGTGTCATGCACCTTCTCTGACCAGCCAACACTGATGTTGGTGAAGTGTCCCCACTGATCCACCAATGCTTGTATAACCATGGAATAGCAGCCCTTTCGGTCGACGTATTCTGCAGCAAGGTGCTCTGGTGCCAAAATTGGGACATACATGCCATCTATTGCTCCACCACAGTTCAGGAACCCATAGCTGCAAAGCCATCCACTCCATCCTGCACATTTCCAAGAGTCACAGTCCTGCATAGCAGGAGGTGATTAATGGCCCTGCCTGCACACTTATATGACAACTGACCCCACTGTAGATTTCCTGACTCCAAATTGATTCCCAATTGACAGGAAGCAATCTGGCATTGCAGGTTTCCACAGTGCAATTGCCACTTGCTTCTCTGCTGTCAGTGCAGCTCTCATTTTGGTGTGGGGTGGGGCGAGTTCAGTACACAGACCCGGGAATATGGCCTTGCACATCCAAAAGTTCTGCACCCACTGTTCATTATTCCACACCTGCTGGGGCCGTTATACGAAGGCTTGTCATCTGCACCAGTAGAAATTGACACAGTGGAGGACTGCATGTTGGTTCACTGTGCTCAGAGCAAAGTTCTGGTCAGCTGGGCTCCAGGTGGTGGGGAGAATTCCTAGGCACCAGGCAGAGAAATGTTGTATGTAGAGATGATGCATTTCCGGTGTATTGGGGTCCAAATTTCCCAAGTGGAAACAAGGCTCTATTAAAATCAGTGGAAAAGAATGCATGATTGGTACATATTACTTTACATTTTAATCCATAGGGCGTACTGGAAGCCTGCCCAGTCTATTGGTGTCATCCATATGATACTACAACTTCGATACTGAAGTGAAATTGCAAACCATCCACTAGATGGAGCTACAGAATACAATAAACTGCCTCAAAATAGGGCAGCCTTCTCTTCCAGCACTGTATGATTGTACCCCGGCCTTAATACTCCACTTTCCCCCTGTGCAATGAAGGGAGGAATACATGATCTTTTTCATTTAAAAATGCATCACTATATCCACTGTGCACAATATGTATTTAATATTCCAGGTCAGTGTGGCATTCTGTGAAGAGAACTTGCTTATAGTGAACTCTGCTTCACCAGAGCTGGTTTAAAATCAAGTAGAAAGAAAGTCTCACCTAGATGTAATATGCTGCAACTTGCAAATCGTAATTATGGATATAGAGAACAGTAGAACATGATCAAGTTATTCTGTGGAGAGCAACTCATTGTTCGCAGATATGTTTCTGGGACAAGGTAGAACCCAGACCCTGCTTATACATTGACCGGAGAAATGTCAGCTCCTCATTTTCAAAAAGCATTTCTTACTATAGATGAACTTCTGCCCTAGACATTCACAGCTTTCATAATTTCCAAGGGCAGAAGGGACCCCTGTGATCATCTACTCTGCTCTTCTGGATAACATAGGCCACAAATCTTCCCAAAATAATGTTAGAAAAACATCCAATCTAGATGTAAAAATTGTCAGTGATGGGAAATTGTTCCAAAGATTAATGACTCTCACTATTAAAAATGTATGCCATATTTCCAGTCTGAATTTATCTAGCTTCAACTTCCAGCCATTGGATTGTATTATACCTTTCTCTGTTCAACTGAAGAGCCCGTTAGTAAATATTTGTTCCCCATGTAGGCACTTACAAACTGTAATCAAGTCCCCCCTTAAACTTCCCTTTGTTAAGCTAAATAGTTTGAGCTCCTTGAGTGTCTCACTGTATAAGGAGTGTTTTCTAATCCTTTAATTATTCTCATGGTTCTTCTCTGAATTCTCTCCAATTTGTCAGCATCCTTCTTGTATTGCGGGCACCAGAACTGGACACAGCAACAGTCACACCAGTGCCAAATACAGAGGTAAAATAACCTCTCTACTTCTACTTGAGATTCCCCAGTTTATGCATCCCAAGATCGCATTAGCTCTTTGACCACACTGGGAGCTCATGTTCAGCCGGTAGCACAATGTTTTCAGAGTCACTGCTTCCCAGGATAGAGTCCCCATTACGTAAGTATGGCTTACATTTTTTGTTCCTAGATGTATACATTTACATATAGCTGTACCAAAATGCATACTGTTTGCTTGAGCCTAGCTTACCAAGAGATTCAGATCGCTCTGTATCAGTGACCTGTCCTCTTGATATTTACTACTCTCTTAATTTTTGGGTTTTGTAAAAACTTACTGTGGTGATTTTTTTTTCAGATTGTTAATGTAAGCAGAGTCAGAATGAGCTCTACCCTGACGTCTGGTGGTGAATTATGGTGAGTGTGGAAAAGAATTTCAGGGGCTGATCTTGTTTGCATAGGCACACCCACCCTGCCTAGCATAGCCCACGGTGGTCTAAAAAGGTCATTTTGACAGCTGTGGGATCCCCAATTTCTCTGTTATTGGGGCAGGAGGAATAAAGTGTTGTTATCCTTATTATGTGAATGAGGAATGATGAACTGATTTTATGACAGAGGGTCTCACCATCAACTAAGTAGCACTTGTGAGACAAGGGACATGGGTTCCAAAACCCACTGAATTGAGAGAGGTTGGGAACTAATATATGTATCTGATAGTGTGAGACCCTTTTGAGGGTCTGGAACACTAATTATATCTTCTTTTCTCTCTGTTGTTGAATAGCAGAGCTAATTTTGATTTTATTAGAAATCTATCTAAAAGCTGATGAGCTGAATTCACTTTGGGCCAATGGTGCACTGGCACTTCCCTAGTAAGTGTTGAAATCACTAAAAGAGCTAAACTTACTGAGCTGAGATCACTGAGTGCTGTGTTAACTAGTAGGGGAGCCTGAAGATATATTGCTAAGCAGCTGGCAGAGCGGAGCAGTTTGCAGGACAGTTAGAGCAGCCCACAGAATGTGGAGTGGAGCAGAGCAGAGCTGAGCAGTTTGCAAGACGGTTGGACTGGCCCATGGAACAGTGATTGAGAGGAGCGGTTTGTGGGGATGGCTGGAGCGGCTCACAGGTCGGCTGATGGAGTGGAGCTGTTCGTGGTGAAGGAAGCAGCAGAACTCAACGGAGAGGCGGGGTAGTTGGCCTCGGACCACATAAGGTGCCCCTTAACACCTAGTGTGCCCCCCCCATTTCCACCCAGGCTGGGGTGGGGAGGGTAAAACTCTGCAGATAAACTTTTGAACTCTGGGCGGCACTGACCAGAGACAGAGACTTTTGGTTTGTTGAACTTTGGGGTGATTGGACTTAAGACCTTAAGGCAGTGGTCCCCAATCTTTTTGTCTGGCAGGCACCAGACGAAGGACCACGGTGGCGGTGGAGCACCCGCCGAAATGCGGCCAAAATTCATTGGCATTTCGGCGGTGACGCCTCTTGATGATGTCACTTGTCGAAGGCAAGCGGCATCATCGAGAGGCGTCCCCGCCGAAATTTGAAGGTGACGCCTCTTGATGACATCACTTGTTGGCGACAAGTGTCATCATCAAGAGGTGTCCCCGCTGAAATGCCTCTGAAATTTGATGGCATTTCAGCGGGTGATCTCTCGCGGGCCAGGACGCGAGCACCGTGTTGGAGATCCCTGCCCTAAGGGGAAAAGGACATTGCGAAAACTTACTTGGTGGGTCTTTTGTGCATGGTTTATATTATGAATCCTGTTTGTGGTCTTTCCCCAATATGATGCCACATTGTTTCCCTCCTTTATTAAAAGGATTTTGCTACACTCAGACTCTGTGCTTGCGAGAGGGGAAGTATTGCCTCCTAGAGGAACCCGGGGGGTGTTATGTAATTGTCCCAGGTCACTGGGTGGGGGCTTAAGCCGGTTTTGCATTGCGTTATTGAAACAGAACCCCTGGACACTGAACCTGGCCCTTGTTGCTGCCAACTTAGAGGGGCAGAAGGGTTATAGTAATAAAAATGTTAAATAGCGTAAGGCCAAGAGCCTAACCCTGTGGCACATCACTAGAAACACACCTGTTCAAGGATGATCCCCTGTTTACAATTACATTTTGAGACTATCAGTCAGCTTTTAATCCATTAACGTGTGACATGTTAATTGTATATCTTTCTAGTTTTTTTAATCAAAGTGTCATGTGGTACCAAGTCAAATACCTTATAGAAGTCTCAGTATGTTAGGTCAACACTATTACTTGTAACAATCAAAATTGTTATCTCGTACAAAAAAGATGTCAAGTTAGTTTGATGGGATCTATTTTCCATAAACCCATGTTGTTTGGCATTAATTAAATTACCCTCCTTTAATTCTTTATTAATCAAGTCCCATATCAGCAGCTCCATTATCTTTCCTGATACCTATGTCAGACTGACAGGCCTATAATTAACCAGGTCATGCCATTTACTCTTTTTAAATATTGGCGCAACATTAGCTTTCTTCCAGTTCTCTGGAACTTTCCCAAGACTTATTGAAAAATCAACATTAACAATCCAGTGAGCTCCTCAGTCAACTCTTAAGCTTCTTGGATGCAAGTTATTTGGACCTGCTGATTTGAAAATGTCTAACTTTAGTAACTGCTGTTTAACAACCTGAGATACTAGTGGAATAGAATACAGAACAGACTATTTATTGAACGCTTCTGCTTTTTCTGCATTATTATTCATAATTCTACCATTTCCATCTAGTAATGGACCAATACTATTGTTAGGATTCTTTTTGTTTCTAACATACTTTAAAAAAAACTCTTTATTGTTGTTCTTAACTTGGCTGGCCATAGAGATCTCCTTGTGTCCCTTTGCTTCCCTTATCCATTTTTTACATTACATAGAATTATTATTTACTGAGTACCAATTGTGTGCTTGTTGCCTGTAACAGTGTAGCTTGCTTCTTTAAGGTAAGGGGACCTGGGGCTAATCAGACCTGTTCAACCATCCCTGTCTGTGTTATAATTAGCTGCCTCCCAGCCTAAGGGGACAGAACTAATTGGAGTCAAGTACACCGGGACCTCATAAAAGGACTGAGAGAACTCAGGAAGAAGGGAGCAAGTTGGGCTTTTGTTGAAGGCCTGAAGTAGGGTCTGGAAAAAAACAGGGGACTATCCCAGAGCCAGGAAGGCTGAAAGGTAGCCCAGTGGGGTTGAGACTGTGAGAGGGGTTCTACAGAAAGAGCCTGGGAATCAACACTCTATCCCAGAGCAGAAAGACTTAAAGGTAGCCCAGAAGGTGAACCAAAGAACTGTTTGTTTGGACTTATGTTACACCAGAAGGGGGTAAATTTTAGTTATTAACTTGACCAGATGGCTAAACCACATCACCATCTCCAGCGTGTGGAGAAGACGGAGAGTGACCTAGCTGGAGGGCTGAGCCCAGAGGTTGATTAAGATATATTGATGCTCCGGACTCAAAGAACGTTTGGCCCCCCTATGTCTACTCCAGGGGTGCCAGAACTGTGGGAGGACTGTGCCTGCTCACTTTTTAACATAGGCAGAGACTCTGGCAGGGGCTGTACTTTGCGTTGGGGGAATTGATAAGGTGATTAGCTCCCGCACTGCAAGCAGCCTCTGCTAGCAGTGCCAGCCTCTTCCAGTGGGGGGGAGAACATGAGGTGGGGCTTAGCACTCTCCCTCACCATGGGCCCTTCCCCTGATCATCCTCTCCCCTGAGGCTTCTAAGATCTGCCTAGGGAGCCTGGGCTGCTGTGGGGAGCCCCTGATGCTCCACCTGCCCTGGGGTGGGAGGGGGAACACAGAGCTCTTGGGCCTCCAGGCCTCCCCATTCAGGGCAGGTGGAGGGTCTGTGGCAGCGCTTACCTTAGCCTGTCTCTGGCTTCTAGCCTGGCCGGGGGGTGGGGCCCCAGGGAAAGACAAAATGTAGGGGCATGGCCACAGTTCCAGCGCTGGTGGCCTTCCCTCTTCTACTCAGCTTCCAGCATTCCTTGGGCCCCTAAATTGGGCCTGTGCATTAATCTGCCATTGGCTGAGCCACATGAATCCCCAGGAGAGAGAAAATCTTGGTGAGGGGAAACTGAGGCAGGGAGCTGCAAAGCCACACTTAGCCAGCAGCGTTGCTATGGCACAGCCATGTCAGTGACACAGTCATGCAGGCACCCCTCTGTATGTCCCTGAACTAGATTACTCATTCTCTTGGACAGTACAGCTAGCTAATGCTCACTTTGGGTTTTGTCCCAGTTCCAGTTCACAGAAGAAAGTCCCTGGAACACTTTCAGAATGTTTATCCTGGAAAATATTTCCTATAATGGATCCTTAAATCAGAACATTCATATTTGTTACACACTAGTGGGGTCACTTTTTTCTTATGGCCTGTCTCCAAACTGTAGATGCAAATACTGGACACAGTTACCAGAGCATGCCAGGAAGCACATTAACTGTCTCCCAAAAGAAGGTAACTCTACTTAGTGCAATGGTTTTAGAATACTACCCTATGTGCAGTCGGGTATTGTATTTATTGCTTGTTTGTAAAGCTCTGATAATGCACATAGTGCTCACAAGGAGGTGCATCTGTCCCGTTGCCCCCCAAGTGCAAGCTATGGGGAAGAACTGGACCTATTCCAGATCAAAACGATCAATAACATCATCAACTTGACTTCACTCCTGTGCTGTTCGGAGTTTTCCATCACCCTGGGCTGTTTTAGATTTCTCTGCCTTCGATTGTTGCACTGGGGCTTTCCTTTGGTCATATTTTTTATGAGTCAAATCAAAGAGTCATGCCAGACAGACAACTGATTGCTTTTCCCTGCAGGCTATAAAGAGCCTGATAGGATAATGAAAAATACGACTTACAGTAGTTTAGGAAAAGGATCCTCATCGTATTTTGGGGTGAGTTATTCCAAAGTGACCAGCTGCTAAGTTTGTTCCTGGAAGGGTGGTGTCCATCATGGGACTAGGTTTGGTGTCCCATTGTCCTCTTCATGACCTAGCCCACCAGACACTGTGTGCTTCCCCTTTCAGGGTATAGGGATGCTCTGGACCAGCTGTCCAGGCTATGCCGCTCCAGCTGTGGCTGGTAGGGAACTCAGGCCTGCCCACTACTTTGGGTTCCAGCCCAGGACCCTATAACCTGCAGCCAAGATCTGCTCAGTCTTTGGCCTTGCTGCCCTCTCCCTGGGATGCTTCCTACTTGCCTCCCACCAGTTTTCTTCTCCAACCTTCTCTTTTCTGAGTATGCCCTTCCCTCAGGGCAAGCTCCCAGGAGGGTGGCTTCAGACTCCCTCACTGCTACCATTTCTTTGTATTAGCCAGGCCACCTGCTCAGCTGAGATTCATCTTCCCATCAGGGGTTGCTTCTTCAGTCTAAGCCAGTGGTTCCCAAACTTTAACAACCCACGAACCCCTTTCACTAAATTGTGAAATCTCGTGAACCCCCTCCTCAATGTGAATATTTCCAGGGATTTAAGTTTAAATTTCCTCAGGATGATGGATGTGCTTGTTTTGCTCAGCATAGCTCTTGGAAGTCTGGAACCACTGGAGAAAGATAAAGTCTCCGGTCTAGTTTGGCATCAAGTCTATTTCTGTATTTGGTTTTCAGATGCGTATATGAGGAAAACGCTTTCTCGCATAAGTACTTTGTTGAAAATGGTAACAAAACTGTAGTAGCTTTTTCTGCCAGAAGGGGGTACTTGTTTCTTAAAGTCAGCCAAAAGTTCATCTGTGACAGATTTCTGAAGCTCCTTTTCAATTTGTAATCATAGGAGATCTCAATCAATTTATCTTTTTCCTGTGTTCAATATCTGTGTTGAGAAAGTTGTATCATCAAAGGGGTTGCATGTCCAGTCATTATTGCCTGACATAGCTGGAAAGTTGTACAAAGTCCTTTTATGCGTGCAGTTATATTGCCTTTAGTGAACTGATCCGACTGAAGTTTATGTTCTGCCAGGAAGTCACGAAGATTACTGAAACACTCAGTTTGGTTGTTTTCCAAACAACCTTCCCAGAACTGCAACTTCTTTATCATGAATTCAGTTCGTTCTTGCACATTGAAAACTGTTATATTGAGGCTTTGAAAAGATAAATGTAGGTAATTAATTCTTGAGAAAATATCTGCTAAATAAGCTGGGCTTTGGAGCCAAACATTACTGAACCAGGTGGAAAGGGTGGTTGTTGAAAAAAACCTAGGATTTCCGTTCTAAGCTCAAACAAGCGCACAAGGATTTTGCCCCGTGAGAGCCATCTAACTTCAGTATGGGTCAACAGACAATTGTGTATACTACACATTTCTTCACAAAGCATGTGAAATATTCTGGAATTTGTTGGCCGTGATTTTACGAAATTCACCATTTTCACTGCATTGTCCAGCACTTCCTTTAGTCTCTCAGACATGTGTTTTGTTGCGAGGGTTTGTCTATGGATACTGCAACGAGTTCAAGAGACTTTTGATGCAACCATTTTTGTTCAAGCTACAAATCCAGTATACTTCCCCACCATTGATGTGGCCCCATCAGTGAAAATGCTTAGGCAACGAGACCAATCTATTTCCTTTTCTTGAAAATATGCTGTAGTCAGATTGAAGATATCTTTTCTAGTTGTATATTCTTCCAATGGTCGGCAAAACAGCAAGTCTTCTTCAACCATACCTTCATGCACATAAAGTACAAACAGTAGCAAAATAGCTAGATTAGCTACGTCAGTTGATTCATTTAACTGTATGGCATAATATGAAATATTTTTCACTCTATGTACAATTGTTGCTCTACATTATTTGACATGTCATTAATTCTTTGTGACAATCTATTATTGGACAAAGGTACCAGTCACTCCTTTTTGCAGCCTTTCCTTTGAGCATGCAATGAATTACGTCTTTCATATATTGGCCAATCAAGCTCTCTGCCGTGGTATGGGCTTCTGATGCTTTTGCTATTTGGTAGCTCACGTGGTATGACACTTCAAGTGCATTTTCATTATCAGTAATTGCTTTGGATATAAAATTGGTAATGCCTCTTTTCCTCTCAGCTAATTTTCACTTGAAAAAAACAACAGGCTTGTTGAGTTGTGCAGGATGCCTAGTTCCTTAATGACACCAAAGTAGAGAAGGTTTGAGGCTGCTGTTTGCTAGAACATCACTACAAATTACACACAGTGGTTTTGGATGTTCTTCATCACCAATGCATGTAAAGCCATATTTTGTATGATCATCATCATATTTTCTATTCTTTGTAAGTGACTTTCCAGGACCATCATGACCATTAGACTTAGATTTTCCACATTGTGGATTTGAGGAAACATTAGCTAATTCTTGTGTCTTTACACTTTCCTTTTTCAACTACTTATCCACTGAACTTGTATGCAAAAGTTCTAATATAAATAACACAGAGAGACTGCTAACAACCAACAAACTAGAAAATGAGAAGATTCACTCACGTCTCACTGAAGCAAAACAACACTTAATTACTGAGGCACCTTAATGCTGCTACACTGGCTACATTGTGGTTCCAGCTGGTTTGGCGTGCAAATACGTTTTCTTCTGCCACCAGGGCTGTCCGTAGGGGGTGCTCCGTGAGGGACAAATTAGCCATGCTGACCACTGGGGCTTGGGCTCCCACCGACTGGGACTCAGCAGTGTGCTCCGCAGGGCTCATGTTGCTAGCTCCAACTGCCCAGCCCCGCTCTCCATGGAGCTCGGGCTGCCAACCCCCACACTGACCGGGGCTTGGCTGTCTGCTCAGTGCTGCATGGGAGTCGGGCTGTCTGCCCTGCACCTGGGTCCCAGCTGCTGCCTCCCATTCCTGGTGAGCACTGAGTATGTGTTTCCAGTCCTCAAACCTACACACTAGAAATGTAACAGTATTAATGAATCCGAAGTTTCACCAGACGACAGAAAAACCACGTGCACAAGGCTATTAAAAGCACAAACACTGAGCCGAAGCTGCATATACTGTTCTCACAGTCACAGCGGTTTAACTCAAGACACCAACATGAGCTTAAGGAAGTTAGCATAAGTATAGTAGGCCTGTGACCCGTGGCCTAGATAAATGGCCTGACAGTTACTCTTAGATTTTGGGGAAGTAGTAGTAGCTTGGTTAGCGGTAAGTATTAGAACCTACTGTCTTCCCCTAATGCCCCTTAATAGTCTTGCCCCCATCTTGGCCTCTGTTTACTCCTCTGAAGAAATTAGCTCAGCTGCCAGTTGTTCAGCCTTCTTGTCTATCAAACTGCTGTTGCCTCTCTGGTTGGTCAATATTTGGGGCCTTGCAGGATTGTTTCCATTAGGAGGAAAAATTGATAATCGAGTCAGGTATTTCTTTGGTACAATCCTTTTTATTTACCAAGCTTGTGCAAAAAGTCCTGTTCTTCTGAATACACTAGAAGCAAACAGCAGCAGGCAGTTTCCTTGCTCCTTCAGTCAATTCTGTGTCCCAAGGAGCTGCGTCTCTCCTCTTCCTCTCAATTTAAAGCACACATATGCGCACACATGTGCACAAACACATATTGAAGAACAGTTTTATTTCAAATTGACCAAAATGTTTTAGGATGACTGTAAATTAATTGTTTTAATTTTTCTGTTTTGATTCAAGCATTTTCATGGGTTTTCCACCCATTTTGGGGTTTTTTTTCACCCATCTCTGGGTTTTTTGTTTTTTTTTAATTGGACAAACTGAAAATGAAATGCTGTTTTGAAATGAAAAACTAGAACTGAAATACTGACAACCTTGATTTTTTTCAGGTTTTGTCTTTTTTGCCCTTAACTATTTTTTTGAATTTGACCCCAATTTGCAAATAGTTCCAGGCCCTGAAAATTTGGCTTTTGAGGGAACTTTTTATTCCTTGAAGAAAAATTCCCCAGCTCTACTTGTGAGTTTTTGACGATAAGTAGCTGAGGTGATTGGAATAAGAATCCTTTATCATAATTAGCATGCCCCACAGCACAATACCCTAACGACATTACCTGTCTAATAGTCCTGGGAAATGGCTAATAAGCAGTATGCCCATTTCACAGAGGGGGTAGGAAGCTCTGTGGTTAAATGACTGACTTTAGGTCACAGAACAGGACCTTGACAAAGCTGGGAGTAACGTTCAGGAGCTCTCAGACTTTCACTGATGAACTGTACTAGACACAACCTGTGGCTGTTTTCAACAGTTTCTTCCCCCAAAACCCATTCAGGTGAGCGCTGAGTAGGTGTTTCCAGTCCTCAAACCTACACACTAGAAATGTAACAGTATTAATGAATCCGAAGTTTCACCAGATGACAGAAAAACCACATGCACAAGGCTATTAAAAGCACAAACACTGAGCCGAAGCTGCATATACTGTTCTCACAGTCATAGCAGTTTAACCACAAAGCGGCTAGGACAAGGCTAATGGAGGGGAAGTGTGCGTGAGAAGAATTGAATTACACAGTTTTGGTTCCCATGCGTGCACAACACACTACAGTATTTGGGAGCATTTCCACTTTTGGCAGTGTCACTCAAGTGTAGAGCGCACCTGGGAGCTCTGCAGTGAAAAATAGTCAGTGAGATCCACTGCTGCAACCCTGTCATTTCCATATCCAGGACATGTGGGGCCCCTGGAATAAATGGTTTAGAAATAGGTTCATATTGTTGATATCTAGTAATCATTTGGGATATTTGTTTGTATTTGGTATTTTTGTTAGTAGCTGGATACATTCTAATAAGAGAAATGGAAGTAGCCCCATTACAAATAGGGTGGGGAGGCTTGGCGGGCATTCTTGCAGAGGTGAGCAGCACCGTGCATATTGCTGCTGCAGGAGGAAGCTGGATTTAGCAGGGTACTGGGGATGTCTCAGCCTTAAAGAAGCTCCTAAAGCAAACGTTTGACCTCCCAGAATACACCAGGTTCTCCTTTTTAAAAGCAAAGTCCTGTGGCTGACACACACAGCATTAGGAGTGCTTCAGATTACGGAGACACTAAGATTAAGGTCCTCAAAGATATTTGGGCTCCTAATTTCCTCTGAAACTCAAGACAGTTAGAAGCCTAAATCCTGACTTGAACCTTCCTGGAACAAACTGTTTTGCCCCTTTTTAAGGGCAGCAGGAACCTAGGGCCAGCCAACCCAGTTCCAAGACCTGACCCCTATCAGAGAAAGTGTTAAGGAAGGTTCAGCAGACCAAGCTGGGATTGTGGGCCAGGTGCCACTGTCAGGTGATTACCTCCTGAGCATTATAAAGGCTGCTTTCAGCTCAGTCAGGATGGAGAGAGTTACATGGGGGTAAGGTTTTAGTGGGCTAAGGACTGCTGCCCAGGTTAAAGCATACCCTAGGAAAGAAGGCTGTAGAAGGTCTGTTCTAAGGGGGAAGAAGTTTTGAGCCATGAACTGGGGTTAGAAAAGCCTCATGGGGGAGAAAAAGTCTGGAAACTGGTCTGTAGAAAGAGGCGGGGGAAGAAAAGATAGCCAAGTAATCTAGGGTTGGGAACCCATTGTAAAGCTGGGTGTGGGTCTCCCCTATGTGGCTACCCTGGTCAAGGGATCCAACAAACCCTGCTATTAAGGGGAGGGAAAAGGGGACCAACTGGAGCCCAGGAAGGTGGGAATTGGAGCCCAGAAAGAGGCTGGAGACTGTTGTATGTAAGTGAAGTGACTCTCAGAGGAATGGCTGCCTGGTGTGAGCTGGGGGCAGAAGGCTGATGCTGGTGTTCTCCTTTGCACTCTGATTATCCCCAAAAGGGGTGAACTGTTGTGCCTTGGCCAGAGGGCTAAGTCACCTTAGTAACTGAGCTGTGCTAAAGGCTGAGGGAACTGTTGGAGATGTGGGGAAACTGAGGCAGGATGACTGCAGTGCTACTGTGCACTATGAGGGGGTATGCGCTGGGAAAAACTTTCAATTAGCAATAATGAATCCTCCATGTAACTTTCTGGGTTACAACACTGCGCCTGCGTACTCTGCTACACTCCCAGCTTTATGCTGGCTTGTGATCGCTGAAAGAGCATTTCTTATTCCAGCCTAGTCACCTTCCACACTGTCTGCTGGTGCTGGGATGCTGAGTTCAAGGTTCACAGCTAAGGGTCAGAGGAAGGATGGGATTATTTTGGCCAAGGTTTGGCACTGCTAAAACCCATTGACATGAAGTGTACAGGAAAAGAGGCAATTCTGGAAATCATGGTCTTTGTCGGTTTTGTAAACTTTCCTTTCTCAGTCATGACACAAGCCAAACCTGCTGCATAGTTTGGAGAATGCATGTGCAGACAAGCCAGCAGCAGCAGAAGTCGGGGAGGGGGGAAGTGATGAGTCACAGAGCTGGGAAAGTTTGGCTTCTCCAAGAGAAGCACATTTATATTTGCAGCATGACAATTGTTCCTTGTGTGACCCTGTCTGATCCTGTGCAGATATGTCACGGGAGAACAAAGCTCACATTTTGTCTCTAAAACAGAGATTCTCAAATGGTGGTCCATGGACCCCCATTCAGCTGGTCTGTGGATACTTTCCGCTAAGGTGCATGCCTGGGCAGTCTCACACGAGAGAATGAAGGGCCACCCCCTGAATTAGTGGAGCTGTGGCAGTATGGCTCCACTAATTAGATGCCTGGACCTTAGAGAAGATGCACATGTAAGGTGAGGTGGTGGCCTTGGGGGGAATAGAGGGTAGGTGAGAGGGGGCAGTGGGGTGAGAAGAGAAGGTGGGAGGAATTTGGGATGTGTAGGGCTGCGGTGGCCAGAGAAAGAGGCGACTTTCCCTAGCTCTAGGGCTGTGGCTGCTGTGGAAGGGGAAGAGACTGCCCCCTCCAATTTCCCAGCCAGGGGCGGCTCCAGGCCCCAGCATGCCAAGCGCATGCTTGGGGTGGCATGCCGCGGGGGGCGCTCTGCCGGTCGCTGGGAGGGCGGCAGGCGGTTCCGGTGGACCTCCTGCAGGCATGCCTGCGGAGTGTCTGCTGCTCCACCGGAGCCACCTGCCGCCCTCCTGGCGGCTGGCAGAGCGCCCCCCGCGGCATGCTGCCATGCTTGGGGCAGCGAAATGTCTAGTGCCACCCATATTCCCAGCCTCAGTGCTCTGGCTGCTGTGACGGGGGAGAGATCCCCCTCCTTCCCTGCCTCAGCTTTGTGGCTGCCAGAGTGGGGAAGAGAGCAAGAAATCCCCCTCCTTCCCAGCCCCAGCTCGGAGGCTGTGGCAGGAGGGAAGAGAGGACACATCCATCGCAAAGATAACACAGCTGATATTAAAATAGGAGTTGTGGGCTTTTATTATAGAACAAAAGAGTTAATTATTAAGGGTTTTTTTATGCAGCACTTTCATCCAAAGTGCTTTATAATAGTTAGCTAATAGTACAAACAACATTTGGAAAGATCATTAAGTGGTCCGCTGAGACCCTCAGCAATTTTCAAGTGGTCCGTGGAAAAAAAAGTTTGAGAAACACTGGTCTAGAACATTCTGATTGAAAAAAAGTAAGTCTCTTTCCCCAGAGGGCAGCCCATAAAAAACATATGCTTTATCTTCTCTGTTTGGATTCAGCCCCTGTCTATAACCTGCTCAAGGTATGCTCGTCTGGCTTACAAGTGAATTGGAGAGAACTCCTTGGGCAAATTATAATGCTGTCTTCAGTGCCATCTGCTGTTCTGTCTCCACTTATAAGGGGATGTTTATCATCCCTTTCGACCCTCTTCACTGTGTTAGAGACACTGTTGAAGACTGACCAGTGAAGTTCCCTTTTAGACTAAGGTCTTAGCTACATGAGGAAATTGACCAGAATAGCTCCATGTGTGGACATTGTTCTAGAATAAAAGTCACTTCTGTTCTGCAAGAATTTTTCTGCTTTGGAAGTGCACCAATTATTCCGGAATAAGTGTCCACACCAGGGAGCCATTCTGCAATAGCTGTTCCGGTCAACTTCCCTATGAAGACAAGGCCTAAAAAGAAGCTTTTCATTATCTCTCACTAGCCCATACTTAGGAGGGAAAAAAACAACCTATGAGTCAGTCTTCAGCTGTCGTGAAGTAGCACAGCCCCTTTGAAGTTAACAGAGCAGCTGAGGGTCTAGCCTTCAGGGTATTTGTCACATTGGAGAAAACTTGAAATAAAAAGAAATGTTTATATTAAAGGGATTCTGCTTGCCCACTCCTCTTCCATTCTGCTCTTTCAGTTATTGGCATCTGAATAAAAAATCTTGGTCTTTTACATGGATTCTTCAATGAGGTTCTCATCTGTCTGACTTAGGGTTTTATAGGGTGGTATCCGAGTGCCCTTAATGGCAATAGCAAAGCCCCTAATGATCTTAATGGAGCCTCTGGCTCAGTGGCTCTCAAAATTTTTTACTGGTGACCCCTTTCACATAGCAAGCTTCTGAGTGTGACTCCCCCCTTATAAATTAAAAACACTTTTTTATATATTTAACACCATTATAAATGCTGGAGGCAAAGTGGGGTTTGGGGTGGAGGCTGACAGCTTGCGACCCCTCCATATAATAACCTTGTGACCCCCTAAGGGTCCTGACTCCCAGTTTGAGAACCCCTGCTCTGGCACATTTCCCTTTACAGGGCAAAAACTCTGCTGCGGGTTGGGTGACTATTTCTGACTTGCAAACAATGGCTTTTTTTGGTTTGGCAGCTGAACTGAAAAGACGTGTTTGGTTCCAACAAAAAACACTTTTTTATTTTTTTCTGTCATTGAAAATTTCCTTTTTCTTTTTGAATCAACCAAAATGTTTTGGTTAACTCAAAACATTGTTTTTTATATCTTCCTTCGATTTAGCTATTTTCAGGTGTTATTCACACTTATGTGTCTTTTTTTCCTTCTAAAATGTGGTCACAGTTGATGGTAAAATGCCATTTCCAAATGAAAAGTTGAAATGAAACTCTTCACCTTATTTGAATTTTTTTTTTTGCAAATAATTTGGAGCCCCCACAATGAATTTTTTTACTGAAATTTCTATTCGCTAAAAAAATGTACTCTATTTGTGACATTCCTGTATCTTACAAAGGACTAGGATAGACTTAGAGTAAAGTTAGCATCTGCACTTTCCAAGTATTTTCCTGTTAGCAAAAAGATTCACTGAAAATCAATGGGGAGGGGGAGGGTTCCACTTAACTCCTTTAGCTTCCTTTGAAAGACTGTACTCACAATAATCTTAAATGCACAACTGTTAGCTTTGCTAACCCAGCAGCCATGTCTTGGAGCCCTAGATTTGTGGTGCTCCTCACCCAGCCCCTCCTTCAGCTCCCTGTGCTAGCTCTACATGCCAGCGTGCTGTGCAGATGAAGAGATCAGGTTTGATCTGAAACAAAATCAGACATTCAACTTCGGAAACTTAACTGCATTCACCGGAAGGGTTAATAAAGCAGGCCCTGGTGTAGGATTTCTCATCCACAGTGTCAGGAGATTTGTCCAAATAGTGAAAACAGCTGTTATCAGGAAGGTCCGAAGGCTCAGAGGCAAGACAGTGATGCAGACCCAGGAGCAGAGATCAGTCACTCCCTAGACCCAGGGAGCTCGACAGCCAGTGGGATACAGCAGTTCAGTCCCCTGGACTAGACCAGTGATACTCAGACTTAGGCTTGTGAGTCGCAAGTGGCTCTTTAATGTGGCTTTTTGCTGCACATGGTATTAAAATGCTATGTGGCTCAGTTATTAACCAATCAGGCTGCTTTTACTATGTTAACCAACTGTACTTGATAAAATAAGAATACTTGGTTAGCCATTTTGCTGTGAGAATAATATATATAAAAACTGAATATCCCTCCGTCATACTGTTTAGATATTGAACATACAGGACTATAGTAAATGAAACAATGAAGTCACACTACTGTGACTCTTTTGGATAATGTTGCCTGATAATTTGGCTCCTGAGTCACTGAGCTTGGAATGTCACTGGATTAAACTGATACCTATTCAGAGAGCAGGGCTGGACCAGGCTGTGGCAGAACTCTTAAACACGTGTGCCTCATTAGGCAGCACAGCAACGACCATGGGTGGTGGGAAGCATAGGCTGGTGAAGGCTGTGCCTTCCCAAACAGCCTGATGTGGCCCAGCCCACACTTTGCCCCCAGGCCTCCTCCTGCCTTCTTCCAGTTCCCTTCCCGCTCTTCCGTGGTGGAGAGGTTGGGGCAGGCTGGAGCCGGTGCTCACAAGACCTGGGGATGGGGGCACTGGGAGTGGAGGTGGGAGTGCTCCAGCTGCTCTCCCTGCCCAGTGCTCTTGGGCTGGGGCAGTGGGTGCTCTGGCCCTGCTCCTCGCCCAGTGCGCTTGGGCTGGGAGTGCGGGTGCTCTGGCAGCAATGCACTGGGACTGGGGTGCTCCAGGGTTGCAGGCGTGTGGGGGCTGGTGGCCATGGCGGGATGCTTTGGGCTAAGGTGGGGAATGGGAGGGGTGGGACCTTGGGCAGGCTGGGAGGGGCTGAGGGCAAGCCTCTTGCAACAGCTCATTCACCTGCCGCCCATGGCAACAACCAACAAACCAGGAAGCAGGATGGCTTCAAAAGGACTACAGAATTTGGCTTGAGAGCCAAATGTTCCCCATTTGATGTCTCTGGGCATCTCATCTCATATCACTTTCTTAAAATCCAGACCTTGGCAGTGACCTGAAACCGTGCTGTAAAAGTCGAGGCAGGCCAGAGGAGAGGTGCACATTTGCCTCTTCAAAGGGCAGACTGGGACAGATTGCCTTGTTTTAAGATGCCACCTGATGTGCAGAGTTACCACTGAGCCCTCCTGTTTTGCCAGCCTGGGCACTCTTTTTACTTGTCCAGGCTATTAAGCGCCTCCAGCACACACGTAGGCAAGGCCACACTTGACTATAGAACAACACAGACACTAAAATAAGCTCTGGGAAGACTCAGCTTAAGGGACTTGCCCTAGCACTCAGGTGTCCACCGCCCTTGGAATGCAAACCCAAAGATATATTATGAAATTTGCTTCCTCCCTCAATGTGGAGGAAGGTATGCACAGTCTCTTACCCCTCCCCCACAGTTATGAATTGTACAAATGAGGTTATATTATAAACAAGCGATAAGTTTATTAACTACAAAAGGTGCATTTTAAGTGGTTAAAGAGATAGCAAATAGAATGAAGCAGATTACTAAGCAAATAAAACCAAACATGCAAACTAAGCTTGTTTCACTAAAGAAATTGGTTACAAATAGTCATTTCTTATCCTAGATATTGTTACAGGCAGATTGCAGAAAGTCTTGAAAGGCAGTTGCAGTGGTCTGCAGCTTGAGACCTCAGGTGTTATTACACACAAGCTAGATGCCCTTCCAGCTTGGGCTCAGTCCTTCTCCTCCCCAGTTCACTTCTTGCTTCCAGGTGTTTTTCAGTGTGTCTCTTTGGGTAGGGAGGCAGAGGAGAACCACAATGACATCACTTCCCTGCCTTATATAGCTCTTGTGTAAGGCGGGAACCCTTTGTCTTCCAGTGGAAAAACACTGGCAATTCAAAAGGGGAGCAGGGGGTGTCCTGGGACTCGGACCCATGTCTCTGCAGGCCTGTGGCAGCCATTACTCGTAGGCTGTCTCGAGCTTCCATAGGAAGACAAGCTCTTTCACAATCCATTGTCTTTGCTAATGGGACATAAGCACTGTCTGGCTTTCTCATTGTTGTACGTGAAAGGCTAATTGGGGGTAACACCCAAGGTAGCCCATTTGAAATAGATTTCAGAGAGGTAGCCGTGTTAGTCTGTATCAACAAAAAACAACGAGGAGTCCTTGTGGCACCTCAGAGACTAACAGATTTATTTGGGCATAAGCTTTTATGGGCTAGAACCCACTTCCTCAGATGCATGGAGTGGAACATACAGTAGGCAGGTACAAATATACAGCACATGAAAAGATGGAAGTTGCCTTACAAACGGGGGGGGGCAGTGCTAATGAGGTCAATTCAGTCAGGGTGGATGTGGCCCATTTCCAACGGTTGACAAGAAGGGGTGAATATCAGCATTGGGAAAATTACTTTTTGTAGTGACCCCCAGTCACTTCCAGTCTTTATTCAGGCCTACTTTGATGATGTCAAGTTTGGAAATTAATTTCAGTTCTGCAGTTTATCGATGTTTTTGAAGTTTTTTTGTTGAAGAATGGCCACTTTTAAGTCTGTTATTGAGTGTCAGGGAGATTGAAGTGCTCTCCTACTGTTTTTTGAATGTTATAATTCTTGATGTCTGATTTGTGTCCATTTATTTTTTAGCATAAAGGCTGTCTGGTTAGCTTAATGTACCTGGGGGGAGGGGGGCGTGAGCAGGTTTTGGGTGTCAGCCAACTAGGGCCAGCGTTAGACATGCTAGGGTCTGGGGAGAAAGCTGAAGCACCACCACATGGGGCCCCAAGCCTACCATCTTGGACTGAAGCCAAAGCCTGAGCAACTTAGCTTTGGGGGGGCCCCAGCCAATTGCCCTGCTTGCTACTCCCTAATGCAGGCTTTTATGTGCAGAAAAACAAGTCATTGTGGCACAACTGGGCCATGGAGTTTTTATAGCATGTTGGGAGGGAGGGCTCAGAAAGAAAAAGGTTGAGAACCTCTGCCTCAGTGAGCCAGATGACTGGGAAATGCACCAGCCTCTGCTTTAAAGTTTTAGAGAGGTAGCTGTGTTAGTCTGTATCAGCAAAAACAATAAGGAGTCCTTGTGGCACCTTAGAGACTAACACATTTATTTGGGCATAAGCTTTCATGGGCTAGAACCCACTTCATCAGATGCATGGAGTGGAACATTGTTTGTTAGTCTCTAAGGTGCCACAAGGACTCCTCATTGTTTTTGCTTTTAAAGTGTCACTCTGAAACCATCATCCTCTAGCTCTATTAAATGAATCTCCACTGTCCTTTAGACTCCCCAGCTATGGCTGTCTTGGGGGGTGTATCACAAGCTCCTGTAAATCCATGCACAGCTATGAAAACGGTGGTAAATTTATGTGACAGGATGATTAAAATGCCAGATGTAAACCCACAAGGCGGTTATTTCTCATTACAGGACACTGTGGGATGTATTCCATTGATATGAACTTTGGCATCCCAAAGATGCTGCTGACCAAGACAATCTGAGGTGTCATCTAGAAATGAAATGCAAATCAAGCTTATCGCCCACCCCCATTTATCATCTGCACCTCTCCAGTGCAACTGCACCTCAGCTTGGAGAGGGAAAACACAGATCAGTTTATAATGTCTGACCCTGCAATGTCACAGCATAAACAATCTCCCACTCCCTCAACCCCCACAGAATGCATTTGTTTCTTGTACCAACAATTATTCTCCAGACTTGCACAGCACTTGGCTGTGCTGCCCCAGTTATAACCCTTTCCATAAGTCGTGGTGAAACATAACCCTACTACAGTATTTCATTCCTCCCAAATGACTCTGAGGCCCTGGCTCCTGCTCCTATTGTAGTGAACTGGGAAACTCCCCATTGAATTCATTAGAAATGGCTGGCTTAGGACCTAATCCAAACTCCACTGAGGTCAATGGAAGTCTCTTCAATAGAAGCGGGAGCAGGCCCTTAACCCTTTCATTCTGGGATGATATTAATCAGTTCTTAAGCAGTTATTCTTAGGATAAAAATGAATAAGAGACTTCAATCTTCCTGCTTCAGGGCATAAGACAACTACTAACTGTCTGGAGTTAGAAACTTTCCATGGGGGCGAGTTTGTCCATAATTGTCCCCAGGAGGTTTCTTGGGCCTTCTCATGGCACAGCTGGTATTGTCCATTGTCAGAAAGAGGACACTGGCCTAGATGGATTATTAGTTTGATCGTATGTCAATGCCTGTGTTACTACACCATGGATGGAGACTGTAAATTGTTCAATGCAAAAAACATCATGTGTTGGGAAGCATGGAGTCTTTTCCTCAGATACACCAGGCCTTTTGACTGTCCTTAGGGGGTTCAGTGATCAGTTCCAGTGGAAGCTGGGAGTCTAAATACCTTTGAGGAATTGGATCTGTTGCTATGCATAACCTGAGCTATACAGTGTCCTGCCCCCAAACCCTGTCTGGGAAGCTCAGCCCTTGAAGTCACAGCTTCCAATAGCACAGCGCAAGCCTCCCACAGTAACAGCTTATCTGATTTATCTCTGTGAGTATAATGCACCCTGGCAGCTGTGTTGCCACTTACCCTGTACCTTTGTGAAGGTTGTAGCTGCTTTGTAATGAGAGATGTGCAGAATATCCAGCAAGGGGTGGCACAACTCAAAATGTGAGTTACCCTATATGTTATTGTTTGTTTGACAGCAGCACTCAGAGGCCCCATTCAGGTTCCTTTGTGCTAGGTGCTGTACAAACACTCACAAAGACATGTCCCCACCCAGGAGCATTTACCATCTAAACTAATACAGGATGCGACAAGTGGGCGCAACAACCTATCCAAGGGAATGAGGGTGGGAGGAGGAGGTGTCATAAGTAGATAGGTAAGGTAAGAGTTAAATTTCTTTTACCTGTAAAGGGTGAACAAAGGGAACCAAACAGCTGACCAGAGGACCAATCAGAGAACTGGATTTTTTAAAAGTCAGGGGCGGCAATTGTGTACTCTGGGTCTTTTGTTTCTCCCGGCTATGGAGGAAACAGCTTTCCTGCTAACTCCTATTTCTTTCTAACATTCTCCTACAAAGTGTGAGTACAAAGGCAACAAGGCAAATAGGCTGTTATATGCTTTGTGTTGTATTTACATGTGTGTTGTACTGTGCTGGACTGGTTTAATTTGGCTATCTTTTGAATCAGACTGGTTATTCATAATTCTTATAAGCAAGAGCCTGTATTGACATCTTAATGCAGTGGGTTATATTTTCTGTATTTTCTTTCTTTTTATATAAAGTTTCTTTTTAAAACCTGGTTGAGGTTTTTGGTTTTTCTCTGGTGAGGCTACAGGAAAGGGGGGTGGAAAATCTCTTTATATTAGCTTTACTAGATTTGAAGGCATCGCCTCAGGGGGAGGGTGATTTCCCTCTTTGTTTTGCCTTCAAGGAGTTAAGTACTGCATCGCCCAGGCTCACCCAGGGAGGGAAGCGGGGGGAGCAGATAACGAGGAGACAAGGGGGAGGAACTTGTTTTCCCGTTTGAGATAGGGAGACCCAGGGGTCTGGGTCTTGGGGGTCCTCCCAGGGAAAGTGGGGGAGGCCAGAGAGGGGGTTCCCCCCAAGGAATTTGGGGAACCCAGGCTGATAAGAGCCTAAATCTTATCTGGTGGCAGCGAAGTAAAATCCAAGCTGGGTATAAGCTTGGGGAAGGGTCACAGTAAACACTCAGATGTTGAACTCTAAGTCCAGATTTGAGACAGACGTTTACCACAGGAGGCAACAGTGCTAAGAAAGGAACTCAGAAAGAAGAGAGACGTGCATATTTTATGCGGTTTTTCTCACCTTATGGAGAACTAACACAGGAAGAATCACCCCCCTGATGGCTGCCAAGGATTACTGACTGCCCAGTGTCTCTTATCCACCTTTCCACCGTCTATGCAACAAGGGTGCTGGGCACATGAACAGCATGGCCAGGGCATCGGCCTCCAAGTGGGGCCCTTGTAAGCAGGAGGCTTTCTGTGTGGAAAGAGCCAACCGCTGCCAGCAGCAGCGGGGCCTTGCTGTGGAGAGACAAAAAGAGTTCCCACCTAGTCTGCACATGGACAGTCCTGAGACCCAAACAGTTCTCAGGAAAGGTGAGGATCCTGAGGGCGGGGACTGCGTGTGGGTAACTCTTGTGTGGAATTATGCATGAAGAGTGCATATGTTTACCAAGTTCCTGTGCAAAGCCTGTGGGTTCCTTACTTGAACAGTCACGTGGTCCTTGAAGGGTGTAATTAGAGCTCACCCAGCCAGGCGGACACTGATGGGAACAGGTCTAAGCAACTGGGAGCTCAGGAGGACTGAGACACTAGTTCAAGGGTTTAAGCAGCTTTACTACAGTGACAAGAAGGGTGTCAAACATGGGATCTGCATCTGGCAAGTGCATCTGAGTGACCCAGAGCCAGGAGCAGTGATCAGTAACAACCCAGCCCTAGGGAGCTCAATAGCCAGCGGGATACAGTGGTTCAGTCCCCTTAGACTAGGCTGATGCCCATTCAGAGAGCAGGGCTGGACCAGGCTGTGGCAGATCTCTCAAATGCCTCATTAGGCAGCAGTGGACCAACGAACTAACCAGGAAGTGGGACAGCTTCGAAAGGACTACAGAATTCAGCATGGCAGCCAAACATTCCCAATTTGATGTCTCTGGGCATCAAAGACTTTCACATCTCGTATCACTTCCTTAAAATCCAGACTTCAGCTGTGATCAGAAACCCTGTGGTAAAGTGGAAATCCCCACAGGCTGGTAGTCTCAAGGGACTGAAGCAAGACATCCTTTTGTTATGGTGTTTGGAATGTCTGAAACATAAATACTTATTTTCCTTGTAAACATTTTCAGCCTCAGAAATGTGAGGAATAGTTCCAGTTGTACACATGGCCAGAATTTCTTTGAACGAGAGGAAGGTTCAGGATTCTCTGCTGCCCAAAATGGACACGGCCAATTGTATTTTATAAATATATGTCCTCCTCCAAATTAAGGTCTTTCATATTTTTTCCCTAATGGCAACATGAAAAAGCAGGAGAGAAAGATTTTAGAAGGGACAATGATGAAAGTGACTGTTGCTTTATTTTCCAGTTCACTTCCTAACCTCAGGAATGTGTGTGATTGATAGAGCTTTTGCAGGACCTGAGAGTGACCCCTTACAATTTCCAGTGCTCATGTAATAACAGCACTTGAGTAACTCTCTGGCTCTGGGAAGCAACTAGTTTAGCAGTCTGACTCCTTTCCATTGCTGGCATTACATATAATGGGTGTTATTCACCTTCACAAGACTCCCGGTGTGACAGGGTTCCCCATTTCCCAGATGTGGAAAATGAGACGGGGGTGAAGTAATTTGTCCAGGGCTATAGAGGGAACCATTGTCAGAGCTGGGAGTAGAATCCAGGCGTTCCTATCTCCAGGGCTCAGACCACTACAGTAACCTTCCTCTGTAGTAACTTTACAGTCAAAAGTATGGACTCTGTGGATGTGCTGGTGTGTGCCACTGTCTTTGTATTTTGTAGATATGCTGAGTATTGTTCTGAAAGCTGAATTTGGGAGCTGCGGAGATTTTATCCACTAGCGCACTCAGAAAAGTGAGCAGGCAGCACTGTACACCTGCACCCTATGGAAATCTGAAGCAATGTAAAGGGGTCTTAGTGTGAATGAGAAACAGGCCCTGAAACCTTCATGGGAGGATAGATCCACGTGTCATTCTTTATATGGTAACTAATCTTAGTGTTTAATTATTTGAAATGTAATAGAATTTACAGGGCTAGCTGTTTCTTTAGCCAGTTAGAGGGAGTGGACCTTGTATCATGCTCCATGCACTGCCTCAAACACCAGACTAATTGTTCCATCCAAATTCAAAAGCCAGAGTATGCTGGAGTCGGCTGTTACACATACAGAGTCCAGGCGAGGCGTGGAGCTGGTTCAGTGTTTTGGGAAGAAATGATAGCTATGTTTGAAAGCCATCCCTGCAGAATGGGACTGGAACCAGCCAGATTGGATACCTTCAGCAGCTGGAAGAGATTATAATGTTTCTGTTTTACATCTTTTGTTATCTTTCCTTCTCTTCCTTGGACCTGGAGGAGCCACAATGACCTTTGTGAGCAACCTTCTCGCTTTCCTAACCAAGTAACAGGGCCAGTCCTGGTCCAGAATACGGGCAAGGCCTTCTTCCTTCTGGTATCATGCCTGTACCTGTCTCTGGACTCCCAGGATGCTCCACTGTCTTGCCAGTCTCTTTCCCCTCTTTGCTGTTGTTGGCCTGTTCATGCAGATCCTTGCAGTCATCACTCAAGCACTGAATGATGTGAACCTCAGCTCTGATGTGGACTTGGGTCTGCAATTAGGGCACATGGTGCCAAGAGGAAACACACTTACTTTTCCTTTCTCCACTTCCTACTCAGGGCTTCCTTTTTCTTCCTGGGTCGGTAATTTCATCAAACCCCTACACTTCAGCAGCCAAATTTTCCCTGTTCTGCTTTAGACCATAGCTGTGAAACACTCAAGCGTGGTGAGCGTAGGCGGCAGCTGAACATGTCCTGGAGGAGGCTAGTCTCCCGGCCCCTCCCTCTCTGCATGAGGCCCCGCTCCTCCCCTTCCACCCTATCCTCCATCAAAGCCCAGAGCACACACACCCTCTGGGGATGGCCAGTACCCCCAGCTCCAGGGCGCCTCACCCCCAGCACTCCCAGCACTGGACGGAGAGGCAGCGTGGTGTGGCCTCAGCCCCCGGCCTTGTGCGCACTGACCCCAGCCTGCCTGCTCCAGCTTCTTGGCCACAGAAGAGTGGGTACTGGGGGTGGGAAGGGAACTGGAAGCAGGCAGAAAGGGGTCTGGGTGCGGAGCGTGGGCAGGGCCACACTGGGCTGTTTGGGGAGGCACAGCCTTCCCCTGCCTATGCTACCCACTACCCATGATAGTGAGTAAATAGAGGAGAAGGGGACCGGTCAGCAAAGGAGCATGTGCAGGAGAGAGAGAGGATCAGAAGGGTGGGAAGGGGAGATGCAACGAAGAGCAAAAGTAGAGGGCCACTAATTGTCTTCAGAGAGGACAATGCAGGGATGCTACTGATGACAGCTGCAAATATATGAAATGCTTTCCCGATGTGACTTTTCTATATTGGTTGCTGTTTTAGTTGCCACAGGAACATAATGCAATTGTGAATGGGAGGCAGCCTGCCTATCTGTGAGTGGGGTTCTTGCAACAGTCATGATATTAACATGGCTACACTATGAATTAGTTTGAGTGCCCTTGTTTTAGGTCCTGGTCTGTTCAAAAGTTGGTAGTTTAATAATTGTACAGGGATGCATACAAATTTGGGGTGGGGGGGAGATTTGGGGCTGCATGCGTTGTGTCCCCTGACTTTAATGTTCACTTTTGGATTCAGATGGATCCCCAAATTTAAAACTGAACTTAAGCTGCTGAGCTTCCTGGTTTGTAGTCCGTGAGAATTCAGCACACGGAGCAGCAGCAAGACCAGGCACGAAGCTTGTATCTCAAACAGTTTTGTCTCTTAATTGTAACTGTTTCCCAGCCAGCCTTTGAGTTTTCCCCTTTCAGCAGATTCTGCAGTTAGTCACTGTGCTTGGAATTTCCACTGCCTTGTCAGAGTGTTTTTAAAGTTTGTAATTTGCATGTTCTTGTCTGGAAAAGATCGTTTACATCCAAACCCAAGCCAAAGTTCATCATTATAACAATGGCTCAGACTGCCGTTTGTACAAAGCCCCCCAACAAATAGAGCACTTACTGGAACAAAGATTTAGGTATTCCAGGAAGGAGATTGTTCTATAAAGTAAAGCAGCTCAGTGTAATTAGACTTTCAATAGTAGAAAGGCATTTCCCAGGAATTAATGGTCTGAAGTTGCTCAAGCCCCTTTGCAATGTAAACAGCCAGACGTGCAATGCCCAGGCTCTTTGGCCTATCGTACCATTTTTGTTGCTGTTGCAACTTCAACAACTGCAGCTGCCTGCATGCTTTTGAAAATCTCATCAGGCCCCTATCTACATCTTCAGGTTTTACATCTTTTAAACATCTGGTTCTTTAAAAAACTGTGCCTGGGTCTCTGTGCGAATTGTATCACAGACAAGAGGACTGGCTGAAAGGACAAGAGGAAGTGGCACCAAAACCAGAAAACTCACTGGCAAACTTCATAAGGCTGATTTACGGGCCTCAGGAAAGGACAGAGCCACTCCAACAAAAGGAACTGAGTAAAGGGAAATGAGTGAGAGGGCAGAGGAAGGCACTGGGAAATGCTCTAACGTTACCCAACAACAGTGACATTTAAAAATAGACACACTCACGTTGGTATCCGATCGTGATCACTATGACAACCAAACATCGCACAAGTTTTACACTCCGTCCATATTATACTTCAGTCATTTCAGTTGTCACTGAAATGCAGCCAGTTCTAGAAAGCAAGGTGGCAGTTCTTTAACAGTCTACAGGAGCTTTATGCAGCCACGTCAGGCAGTAAGTGAAGAACAGCACTGTATCTAATTTGTGCTGCTGGGGAGATTTTAGGTAGGCCAAATGTAATTAATGACTTGGGATATGGCTGAACACCAGGGCTAACAGATCATCTCTTATACAAAATGCCATCAGAACTTTAATGATAGGAAATCAGGTCTTAAAAATCAAAACTCATCCTAGAGATGGCACCTCAGACAGCACAATGTGGTAGCTATTTAAAAAATGTGGGGAGAGACTGTTCCATCCAGCCATTTGAGAACTTCCTATTTCAGCGTAATTGAAAAGGAAGGATGATCTAGTGGTTAAGGTACTAGCCTAGGACTCGGGTAGACCTTGGTTCAGTTCTCTGTTTTACTGCAGACCCCCTGTGTGATCAGGGGCAACTCAGGGGGATTATGTCTACACTATTATTAAACACCCATTGTTGGCCTGTGCCAGCTGACTTGGTTTTGTAAGGCTGTTTAATTACAGTGTAGACGTTCAGGTTCAGGCTAAAGTCTGAGCTCTGGACACCATGAAGAGGGAGGGTCCCAGAGCCTGGGGTCCGCCGAAGCCCGAATGTCTACTCTTCAATTAAACAACCCTGCAGCTGGAGCCCCCTGAGTCAGTTGACCCAGGCCAGCCACGGGTGTTTCACTGCGGTGTAGACGTACCATCAATCTCTCTGTGCCTGGTTCTTCATCTGTACAATTATAGCTCTGCTTGACCTCAGATAGATGTGTGGTAATAAATACATTAGAAACAGTGAAATGCTCTGTACTGAGGCAAAAGGGTCATCTAAATAGAGAGTTGTTTTGGAAAAATTAAATACAGCCAAACAAAACTTGTAAAACTATGTTTCAATTAACCATTGATATAATTTCATTGACTTCTGCAGGTTTACTCCAAAGATGAATCTGACCTGCTAGGACTATGGTATGTGCTTCATAAACAACTGTACGGCACAATTTGGCCCCCTCTGCACTACAAGACTGAATTGTGTTTTAATAGCAATTTGGCTACCATGTTGTTTATAGTTCCTAAATACACAAGCGTTTATATTGTGTTGCAAGATTTTTGGCCCTGGTCCTGCACAGACTTATGTAAAGTAGAACCTCAGAGTTACGAACACTTAGGGAATGGAAGTTGTTCATACCTCTGAAATGTTCGTAACGCTAAACAACACATTATGTTTGTTCTTTCAAAAGTTTACAGCTGAACATTGACTTAATAAAGCTTTGAAACTTTACTTATGAAGAAGAAAAATGCAGCTTTTCCTTTATTTTTTTTAGCAGTTTACACAGCACTGTACTGTATTTGCCTTTTTTTTTTTTTTTTTTTTTTGTCTCTGGCTGATTGCATATTTCCAGTTCCAAACGAGGTGTGTTGTTGACTGGTCAGTTTGTAACTCTGTTGATCGTAACTCTGAGATTCTACTATATATGCTTAACTCTACACAGGGGAATAGTCCTGTTGATGTCAATGAGACTACTTGTGTTTAAAGTCAAGTACTCAGGCAAGTTGTAGGATAAGTATAAAATTAAAGTTAGTTTAAGTGATTAAGGAAAGGTGTTGTAACTAAAGCCCCTGACTAGCCAGTAGAAGGAAGACCTTGAAAATAATACATTGCAAGGCCAGAAGGAATGAAATAGTGAGGATTCCTGGTTCAAAGAATAACTAATGAGACAAAGGGAATTTCTAAAAAGAAGGCTTTTGACTGATATGGGTGACCGCAGATGGCTTTAAATAAAACAGAGAACCCATCATAAAATGAGCCAACACTGCCCTTCCCCACCCCGCATACCAGTGTTATCTCCCATGTGAACCCAGGTCCAATGACAAAGCTGTTGTGCTGGTCAGCAAGAAGAAAGGGAAGCGATAAAGAGGAAAGGAAGTTGCAAATCTTAGAATCATAGAAGATTAGGGTTGGAAGAGACCTCGGGGGGGTCATCTAGTCCAACCCCCTGCTCAAAGCAGAGCCAACATCAACTAAATCATCCCAGCCAGGGCTTTGTCAAACCAGGCCTTAAAAACTTCTAAGGATGGAGATTCCACCACCTCCCTAGGTAACTCATTCCAGTGCTTCACCACCCTCCTAGTGAAATAGTGTTTCTTAATGTCCAGCCTAGACCTCCCCCTCTGCAACTTGAGACCATTGCTCCTTGTTCTGTCATTTGCCACTACTGAGAACAGCTGAGCTCCTTCCTCTTTGGAACCTCCCTTCAGGTAGTTGAAGGCTGTTGTCAAATCCACCCTCACGTTCCCTCAGCCTGTCCTCGTAAGTCATGTGCCCCAGCCCCCTGATCATTTTCATTGCCCTCCACTGGACTCTCTCCAATTTGTCCACATCCTTTCTGTAGTGGGGCCCCCAAAACTGTACGTAATACTCCAGATGTGGCCTCACCAGTGCTGAATATAGGGCAATAATCACTTCCCTTGATCTGTTGGCAATGCTCTTACTAATGCAGCCCAATATGCTGTTAGCCTTCTTGGCAACAAGGGCACATTGCTGACACATATCCAGCTTCTCATCCACTGTATTTCCCAGGTCCTTTTCTGCAGAACTGCTGCTTAGCCAGTTGGTTCCTAGCCTGTAGTGGTGCATGGGATTCTTCCATCCTAAGTGCAGGACTCTGCACTTGTCCTTGTTGAACCTCATCAGATTTTTTTTGCCCAAACCTCCAATTTGTCTAGGTCACTCTGTATCCTATCCCTACCCTTCAGCCTATCTACTCTCCCTCCAGCTTAGTGTCATCTGCAGACTTGTTGAGGATGCAATCCATCCCATCATCCTTTCTTTTGTGAGGATCCTGAGCTCAGCCATCTCATGGTCACTGCTGCCCAGGTTTCCACACACTTCTACTTCTCCTACCAATTCTTCCCTGTTTCTGAGCAGCAGGTCATCTTGTCTGGATGAAGACTGGAAATAAGGGTGAATTGTCTCAAGTTGGTTTTTAGCTGAAATCAGTAATTGGCAATGACATCACTTGTCTGTTAAAGGGTATAAACAGTAAACTTTTAAAGGGGTTCATTGCTAATACCTGCCTGACCACATTGGATCCAGCCAATATGGGTCTAAGCACCCCTGGGTTTGGTCTATTTGTAAGTATCTTGATCAAATGCTTGTAATATTTTGTTACTGTTTGGGTGTAGTAAATTTTTTATTAGTTAGGCTATTTAGGCATGTCTAGAGTAATTGTATGAATACCATTTGGCCTTTGGATTTAATAAAGGAATTCATGGTTAAATTAGTGCGTGGCGGTTCCCCATATTAATAACATTCAAATAGTATTAATAATTCCTACACAAGGGCAAGGACATGTTAGCTCAGCTCATGAGTTGTTGTGCTGGGTTGTGTAGGATGTTCAGGTTTCCACTTCCTGGCCGGAATTCTCCTGACTATTGTTAGTATAATCAGAATTAATCAGTGCTGAAAGTGTCAGTATTTCCTGCTAATGAGATAAAAAGCAAACAAAACACTGCACATTGGCAGAGCACTTCCACTCTGGAGGGTTTCCAAAACAAATAAAGCCCGTGTCCTGTGATCTTTCCTCTGCACATACACATATACCTGAAGGAACAAGTTGCCACTTTGAATGCCTGCAGCTGAAATACCCTATGATAAAACCTGGCAGTGTAATACTGCAATGTCACAAGTTACATTCTCCCACTCTTGTTGTTCAGCATTTATATTGCAGAAACACCTACAAACCTGGTGGTGCTAGGTGCTCTACAAACATAAGTGATTTTTTTTTTTTTGAAAATCCCTCCATCCAGTTTATTTCCCATCTCCCCCAGCGCGGGTTTCTGGGACTGCCCCCCACGATCCACCCATGGGCTCCAGCGCTGGTGGCCTCTGGCCGCGGGGCTCTGCAACTCCTTTGGCATGGCCCAGACACTGATAAGGACAGGAGATGCAAAGGCAGCTGCCCCTCCCAGAGGGGATTTGATCCTGCAGCAAGGTCCTTGTGCCTGCAGCAGAGGCTGGCTGCACCTGAATTTGGTCTTAAAAAACGTTGTGTCTCATCTTTAAATAACAATAAAAATCTGCCCCGCCCTCACCATGCCCCCATTCCAGTCCCATGGGGGCGACTCCAGCACAGACTCCTGTGGGGGGGCAGATCTTGCTCCCGGGGGCCTGGGGCAGCTCCATGTACCAAATATGTTGGGGACCTGGTTCCTAGGATGGCGCTTTGGCTGCTGACAGTGAGGGTGTAGGGGAGGAACTCCCGGGGGGGCCAGCCCCGCCTGGGTCAGGGGGCAGTCAGAGGCTGCTGACCAGTCTGGGGATGTGGGGACAAGTGATAATCTCTTTGGGGCAGGGCTTAACAGACAAGTCATAACAGGTGGGTGAGACAAACAGGTGGGCAAGTGAGACAGGATAACACACCCGATAGGATGTGCAGCACAGTTTTAGCCAGTCAGCAGCAGTGATGAGAACTTGCCACATGACTAGCTGTTACCTGGTCCTGATTTTCTACATGTATTGTAGCAGAGGTGATTGTAACATCTGACAGAAAGAACCAATTTCCTGTCAAATTTTATTTATTCCCTTAGGAACAACAGGTCAGAGTCAGCCCTGATGTGAGTGCAGCTCTGCACCCGTTTGTATAATGCTTGAATTTGGACCCTCTTAAGTTTTTTGACAATAGTGAACTTTAACCTGTTTTGGTTATTAGCTCATTCCATTACAGCTTTCCATAGTGGAGGAGCCATCAGTTATAGCTAAGGCCCTACTTGAATCATTATCTTTAAATAATTGAGGCTGAGTTACAGACAAGACAAAGAAAAAAAATCACAGAAAATTAATAAATGACCTTTATTCATAGCGGTCATTTGGAAAAGTCTGAGAATTTGTTTAAGAAAAATTTGCTGGAATGATATAAATACTCAAGTATTATGTTATGCCTGATAATTGTTTTCATAACCAGACATTTTGCTGCAACTATATTACATTAAAAAAAAATGACCAGTCCCATGTAAATTCAGAAGACTAAGTCTTAAACAACTGCTGAAGAATCGAGTCCCGTCACTTTAGCCATTTACATTTCACAGGCACAGATTGTTAGCGCTGTGCACCCCACCTTCACGCCCCATCTTTGCTTCGTGAAGACTTGTCCATACCAAGATACGAATTAAAAATCAAAATTGTGGTGGAAGCCTAATACTGCAGGATTGGCAATTTCTGCAATATCGCAAATGAAGTAAGGCCTTAATTATTGATTAAATAAAATACTCACAGCCTAAACAATTAAAGAACTGCAGGCTTGAAGGAGAAACAGAACTCATGCAGCTGCATATTCCTCCTAAAAAATCCCACCTAGGGATTTGCATCATCCTGTTCTCATTATTTGACAGTGACCAAATATCTATAATAAACTGTTTCTTAGAGGGGAAGATGGAGAGACACACACTCTCTGGGTTTGTTAAATATAGGCATAGTCTCCTCTACAGTCAATATGCCAAATCAATTTTTTTTAAAGTTCATCTGCTGCTTCCTAAATAACCTGTCCCACCCCTATCAATAGGCAAGAAAGACCAATCTGCTTTCCAAACCAGGCAGCATCTCCATAATAGCACGTCTCAGCGGAGACCCACATTCAGTGTTCCTCTGGACCTGATCTTTTATAAGTTCACTCTGGGAATTAGCAGCTGTACCGTGTCTTCTGACTGGAATGATGCCTTTAGCTCTGCCTCAGACATCACCTTCTGTAAGTAGAATTTCAAGTTCCAGGTCCCTGTGGCAAGGTGGACTTGCCCCTACCTACTTTCTAGCCCCACAAATTGTTCAAAGACCTTCTTCTGGTAAAACACCTTGTACCATTTATTTATGGGGTCCTTTCCCACCTATAGACTATACCACCTCCTCCCAACAGTAACATGAAACCATCAACTCCTTCGACTAGGTGAGGGGAGATCTCTAGCTGGCCCCCTTCCCTTTCCACTTCCTTCCTGTGCCTTTTGCACCATCCCAACTAATGAGTTAATTTGCCTTTCAGCTTCCTCTAGCCCATCCCAATTTATCAACTGGGAGCAGTTCCCATAGTCTGGTGTGCTCTGGGGCAACTAACTGGAGTTGTACTATCTGAGTGTGGGCTCAGGTGAAGGTGCTGAGTATTCTATCCATTTCCCCCTGCAGGGTCTGTTACCCAGAATACTCAGATATGCTTGGGATGAGCTACTGTCATCTCTTTCTTGCCTTCGTTAGAACACCAGGACTCTTGGCTGAGGTAAGAAAAGACGACGTCATAAGCCTAGACTGTTGGCCTCATGACCCAACCCATAGTTAACACAGTATTAGTGTAGCACATTAATAGCGTGTTTAGTATAATCCACAGGTACTTCATCCCCCTGAATTCTAGCCCTATGTACATGAAAGCTGTTTTGCTTTGCAGCTACAGTTTGGATTAATTTCTTGACTCCTCTTGTTTTCTACTTTTCTCTCCATTGATTGACACTTATCTCTGCATTGGGGAGAGAATAACTGGGGCCTACTGACTTCTACTGTGGACTCACGTGACTTCAACCTGATGGGAAGCAGTTGGTGATAGGGCTAATATGTGTTGAGCAGCTCTTGTCCCTGTCACAGAAAATGTCTTGCTCTGGAAGGAGAATAGCCAATGTGGGTAAGAGAAAAAGAGCTATGACTGATTAGCCCTGAAAGGACCTCTTTTTTTTTTTCTGGACACATGTAGCTGGGTGTTGGTCTGGGCTCAAGGCAGAGTCTTGTTCTTCATGGCACTAGGGTGTATATAGTGTGTTTGAGATGAACCTGTAAATCTGCAGTTGGGGTTCCCAAAACTTGTGCTGTGACAGCTTGATGGCAGAAGATGCCCAGCCTCTGCTGTTGCTGCAGAGTTAAACTGACTCTATCATCTTGAACTGCAGCTTGTTTGCACTGTGCCATTGTCTACTACTATTTAAAGATTTGACCGCAGCCTGGCCTCCATGCAGAAGACAGATGTGGTGCCCAGTCAGTATTTTGTGTACAGGATGAGTTGTCAGAAGCCTGACTGCCTGAACTGAGTGTGGAGACTGGCGAAGAATACCAGCTAGAAACCTTGCATCTTTCTACCTCCAAAATGTAGGCAGATGCTGATCTTACCCAGATTGGGATTTTGTGGCTCAGCTGCCCTCCTCTAGTGGACAAACACCCCAATAAATTTTATGGGAGCTAGGGATAGGTTTGGCGTCTGTGCTCACATATGAATTTTGCAGCTCAGGCCCATGTTTAATAGTGGTGCAGGCTACATGCATCCACATCCAGGTTTCTGAGTATGCCAGATTAGACTCTTGAAAATGTGATTCTTTGGGACCATGCAAATAAGCATTATGAAATTAAATTGGTGAGTGAATGTGCTGTGGCTTGTAAAGCACTACCCAGAGATTATTTATGGTCTATGACTAAGGCTATGTTTTAGTCACAGGTATTTTTAGTAAAAGTCATATACTGGTCAGGAAACAAAAATTCATGGACTGTGACCTGTCCATGACTTTTACTATATACCCCTAACTAAAACCTGGGGGGTGGTCTGGGGGCAATGGGCTGGGCTGGTGGTCTTGGGGTGCTGTGGGTGCTGGAGGAAGTGGCTCAGGACCCCCATTGGTGCTGGGGATGGGGGGAAGCTGAGCAGCAGCATGCCACCTGGGACCCCCACTGGTGCTAGGGCAGGGGAGGGTTGGTGCGGCTGGCAGGCTCTGTACCTGGCTCCACGTATCCCTCAGCTCCTAGGCGGTGGAAGGGCCAGGGGGCTCTGCGCATTGCTCCAGCCGCAAGCACCATCTACACAGCTCCCATTAGTTGGGAACCACAGCCAATGTGACCTGCAGGGGCGGGGCCTGCAGACAGCGTGCGGAGTACCCCTGTCCCCTCTGCCATCTAGGAGCTGCAGGGCCATGCTAGTGGGAGCTGGGAAGTCCCCCACTAGACGTAAGCACTGCCCCACACTCCAACCCTCCACCCCTAGCACTGAGCCCTTCCCATACACCGAAACTGCTGCTGCTGGACCAGGGGCTGCCTGAGCCAGGCAGCCGCTGTGCCACCACCAGCTGCTGCAGAAGTCTCAGCCTTATCTGTGACTAAACCTTGAACTTAAAATATGTTTCACATACTACATGCTGGGTAATAACATGAGAGGATTCCATATTTCTAAAACTAATCTGAAAACTGTGTATAAAGATGTTGGAACTGCAGCTAACATTCTAGCCATGTAAACACAGAAGACTGCCTTCATGGTGTCTCCTTCAAACTTCTCTCTCCTGCAACCTGTGATCCTCCCTCCAAACTCCATGCAGGTTGCTACATCCATCTTTCCTTTTAGCAATTTTTGCTATGTCTTTTGTGACAGGTTTTACTGACTTGGGACCAGAGGTTGCTAGTGTGTGTCCTTTACCACCAGCCCATTGCAACTTGCTAAGCTTTATAGGCTTCAAACCACTATCCCACTTGTTTGTGTTATTACTGTTGTTGCAGGATATTGCATATGTATCTCATTTCTTCTACCTCTCCTACATCAGGCTACCTGCTAGCTGAGGCTCTCTAGGTCCATATTTTCTATTAGCATGCTGGACAGTGACTGTTCTCCCTTCTCTCTCAAACTGGAGATATTCTGGTGCTGTATTGCAACTAAATCCATGGTTTGCACTGCCCAGCTGTGAGAGATACTCCTATGCGTCAGCTACTATAACTCCCAGAGATAATCTCTTGCTTTGTGGGTTTCTTATCAGCAGTATGTATTTGCCCACTGGCCTCAGAAGGGGTTTTATCGTACGTCACGAGCACTTGGTCATGTTTCTGCAGTATAATATTGCTGTTTATCAGCGTTGCTGGGATTACTTTGCAGCTGGCTCAGCAACCCATCTGGAATTGAATTAGTCGTTGTTCTAATAGCATAGCTGTAAATATGGCAATTAAATGACTGGCAGCCTTCTTCTGTAGTGCGTGTACATTAGCAGATCCCAAAGAGTCTCCAAGTCACATTGCAGATATTCTCCTTTTCACTAGAAGTCTCTACATCCTTAATCACTGCACATTCTGCTGCTTTTTCCCCTTCTTCCTGGGGTAGCTTCAGCATTGGAACAGACAGTGGTTCTGTTTTCTACTCTCTTTACCCCATTGTCCATAAACTGGGCATTTTTCTTTCTGCCTTTTGTGTTGCTTTCCGCAGTATGTACACAGGACTATGATGTTCACATTTTCAGTCACTTCATCTTTGTCCTGCTTGCTGGGTTCCTGTGTACCTGTTCTGCACTAGTAGCTATCGCTGTTTTGATCCTTTCCCTGGGCAGTTCATCTGCCCTTGCTATTTGGAAGCATTTTTCTGGGGTTAGATCTGTTTCACTCGTGGAAGCTGGAATCAAGTGTCCCACAAATTATCCTATCTCCTAATCAGGGAATCTTTTATTTCTCCAAAGTTGCACATGGAAAACAGAGTTCTCAGTCCTGCAATGTAATTATCTGTTTTCTCTGTTTGTTGGTTTCAGGTTTAAAAAAAACAAACCAGTATCTCTCCACAGTTTCATTTTGTCTGGTGTCACAGTACACCTCAAACACCTCTACCAGCTGTTGCAGCATTATGGGCATTATTCCTGGCAATGGTTCTCACTTCTTGTCCTGTTTTCCTATAGAGAGAGTTTAAAAAAGTTTTACCTCATTTTTTCATCTTTATCCCTATGCTTGGAAGGATTAGATTTTTATCGTAAATGTTGAGGAAAAATATTTCCATTGATAATAAAATAAATGTACAGATAGGCAGAGTAAGAAAAATATTGTTTGAGGATTTATTAGAGTTAGATTTGAAGATATTTAGTTTGTATATTTTTACTTGTGATATTGACCCTTCCTCCCCTCATAATTTCTCACAACTGAACATTTAAAACAATACAAATTGGGGAAAAATGCTTAAAAATAAACATTGATATTTTCTGTCAAAACTATTTTAAAAAATGTAATCCTCCCAAGTCTTTTTATCCCCCATGGTCAGCTCTGCATACAGACTCAATTATTGCTTCCCCTTCTTCCATGCTTGTCCAAAGTATTTAGTCTGCAAATTCAGCAAGCCTGTGTTTGGAGTCCCTCCATGCTGCCTCTTTGCTCTGTTTCTAAGTGTTGCTTTGTTTGCTTGTTAATCGTAGTAGGGACCCCACTCATCCGATTTTTGAACTGGGCAGCCCTCTTTTTGGGCAGTTTGTTCCCCATCTGGTACTGAAACAAAACTGGACATAGTTTTGTCCAGTATTGGACGGGAGATGCCATTCTGAAGTATGTGCTGCTCCATTCCTGCCAGCTTGAACTCACATGCATCGTGTGTGTAAGGTCATGCTGGAAGGGATGAAGCAGTGTACTCTTCAAAATGGTTTCCCCTGTATGACATGATGGTGCGTGTGAGGTCATGCAGGCAGGGGAGGGCTCACACCATTCCCAGAAGTACCAGAATGTCCTAAATCAGTCTTCCTTGGTGTGGGCCTCACTAGAGTGCCTGGTGCTGTCATGTTTTTTTGTACCATGTGTTGAGTAGTAACATAGATTCATAGACTCTAGGACTGGAAGGGACCTCAAGAGGTCATCGAGTCCAGTCCCCTGCCCTCATGGCAGGACCAAATACTGTCTAGACCATCCCTGATAGACATTTATCTAACCTACTCTTAAATATCTCCAGAGATGGAGATTCCACAACCTCCCTAGGCAATTTATTCCAGTGTCTAACCACCCTGACAGTTAGAAACTTTTTCCTAATGTCCAACCTAAATCTCCCTTGCTGCAGTTTAAGCCCATTGCTTCTTGTTCTATCATTAGAGGCTAAGGTGAACAAGTTTTCTCCCTCCTCCTGATGACACCCTTTTAGATACCTGAAAACTGCTATCATGTCCCCTCTCAGTCTTCTCTTTTCCAAACTAAATAAACCCAATTCTTTCAGCCTTCCTTCATAGGTCATGTTCTCAAGACCTTTAATCATTCTTGTTGCTCTTCTCTGGACCCTCTCCAATTTCTCCACATCTTTCTTGAAATGCGGTGCCCAGAACTGGACACAATACTCCAGTTGAGGCCTAACCAGCGCAGAGTAGAGCGGAAGAATGACTTCTCGTGTCTTGTTTACAACACACCTGTTAATGCATCCCAGAATCACGTTTGCTTTTTTTGCAACAGTATCACACTGTTGACTCATATTTAGCTTGTGGTCCACTATGACCCCTAGATCTCTTTCTGCCATACTCCTTCCTAGACAGTCTCTTCCCATTCTGTATGTGTGAAACTGATTGTTCCTTCCTAAGTGGAGCACTTTGCATTTGTCTTTATTGAACTTCATCCGGTTTACCTCAGACCGTTTCTCCAATTTGTCCAGATCATTTTGAATTTTGACCCTGTCCTCCAAAGCAGTTGCAATCCCTCCCAGTTTGGTATCGTCCACAAACTTAATAAGCGTACTTTCTATGCCAACGTCTAAGTCGTTGATGAAGATATTGAACAGAGCTGGTCCCAAAACAGACCCCTGCGGAACCCCACTTGTTATGAAGACTCCATGTTTCTAAAACTTAATACTGTTTGTTAAGAGAACTATTTACAGAGGTGCTGTAACTGCAGATAGCATTCCAGCCACTTGCACACAGACTGGCTTCTTGGTGCCTCCTTCAAACTCTTCCCTCCTGCAGCCTGTGCTCTTACCTCAAGGTTCCCTGCAGGTTGCTGAAAAAGGACCTTAATTGTCTGCTTGTCTGGGTTTGGAAATGTGTAAATTTGGTCCTGTTGTGCTTTGCAACTGTGCAAGCTGAATCTGCTGGTTGGTGTTGAGGTAATAATATCATTGAGGTGATACACACAGTATGAGAACCTGCATAGAATATAATAGGTCTGTAGTGGCTGGTTCACGTGCAGTGCTGGGTGTATTCTGAGTGGAGGTACTTCACAACGAGGCATAACATCTTGGCCTTGTGGGGTGGGGGAAGTTGTTTTGCCAAACTCTCTTTTCAGAACCCCCATTTCTGTGTCCTGATTCTCTCTGTGGGGAGCTGTGCACTTCATTTGCCCTTCCAAAAAATCTGCAATGTTTGGTTAGGCTTAAAGGTGTCAGGATCCGAACATAGGCAGTCAGGACCAAGGGTTGGAGCAGGAGCAACCCTGAGGCATGGAGTAAAGTGTAATCAGGTTCCAGGTCAGGTCTGATATTAAGGGTCAGTGTCTGAGTCAGAGGGCAAATTCCAAATCAAGCTGAGGTCAAAGCCAGGAATTAAGGAGCAAGGAATGGTCATGACAGCACAGGAATTCCACACTGTTGCCTAGACACTTTCTGGAATGCCCTTAGGTTTATATAGGGTGGGGAGTCAATCAGCAGCCATGAAGTTGCTCCCTGTCAGACCCCTTGTGGCAGAACTTCCCATGGTCTGTGTCTGCAGAGGGTCAAGGGCAGTGTGCGTGAGCTGGTTACAGCTCTTGCTAGGTGGCAGTATGGAGCTGTCAACTACCTACTAGCATTTCAGGCCTGATTTCTAGACCTCTGGGGCCTTACCAAAGGGAAGCCTTGCCTTTTCAAACAAAAAGAGGCACAGTCCGTTTCTGATTGACAATGGCATAGCCACTTGACTCCCATCCTACTGGTCCTTCAGCATGTAACATATGTGAACAGACTGTGTGCCTCCATCACCTATGCTCATATTCTAGCAATATTCCAGAAGGTACCCAAGGGGTGCACTGCTGCCTAGCATACTCAGTTTGCAGCTAGTATTGCGCTGCATGTGATATGCTATCTACTAGCTGTATTCTTTACTTCCCAGGCTCTACCACCATGCTAGTATACTGGCAAATTCCCTTTGAAAAACAGACGCCTCATACAATTTGCTTCAGTCTGATTTAGAAAGGAGGATTTAACAAGAGTGAAGCTTTGCTCCTTCACTGGTTAACATACAGCATATAAATACATGCTTACCCATTTGTGCACTGACAACAGAGCGCACATTGGTAAGAATCTGTATCATCTCAAGCTCTGCTGGGCGTTTACTCCATTATCAGCTAGGTGCACATTGTAGTCATAGAAACAATAAATAATTTTTTGGCGGGAATAGAATTTGAAATGGTTTAGCCTCCATGAGCAACGGGGAAGCACTCTAGACCATTCATCTGCCCCAGGTATCCAGACAAGCTCTTCAAAGGGATGAGTGTTAGAAAAGATCTATCCAATTCTGTTTAATACATAAATGGATCGTCATTGTTGAATCATATAGCCAACAAATGTCTCCGGCCTTTTTGCAGGCTATAGCAGGCGTAGCCAGCATAAGAGGGTCATGGTGGAACTGAGAACTGGACCACATCTTTAATTACAGTACTTTCTCAGTCTGGCTTTCTAGCTGGAACTACGAGCTTCAGCTTCTAGAACAAGAACCAGTTTGCTGTGGGTTTCTCCTTAACCAATTTCCTGTGGGTTTCATGCTGTACGTGCTCATCTGGAGAAGCGTTTCCTGCATAAAAGCAATTTGAGCTCCTTGGGGGTGTTTTTAATAAGGAGATCAAATCAACAAAATGGGAATGTGTGGTTTATACATTCCACAATATCACTTTAGCCCTTGTAATATTTTAATAGATTAGTAGGGGATCCTGAGTTGGTTTTTGAGGCTTCTGAGCATAGCTATAAACACTGTGAGCGCTTTGACAGCTGCACTTCCTTTGATGCATTCTCTCTTTATGTACCCATGTTTCTCTAGGGCAACTCCTCAGTTTTTCATACTGCCTTATTGCTAAGGCTGTCTTTGTGCTTGCTGCTAGTGCCGTACAGGGTTTTGCTAACTTCTAGTTTACTCCTGTTCCCAGTGAAGCCTAGGAAAGTCACTGGGATGCGGGGAGTGCTTCCCCTGTTTACGAACTGCCCAGAGTAGACATTGCCAGGGGATGGTTTAGCCCTCTCAGTGGCTTCTAAGGTTACCCTAATTTTGCTCCCCTGATACAATGATTCCTATTGCCAGGTTGTAGAACCACAGGGATGCAGCTCCACCCTGGCCATGTCTCTACCTGCTAACAATCTGCCCCTTCCACTTTCTGGCCCTCTCCTGAATGCCCTGTGAATCAAGGGCTCCTTTGGAAGAAGTGCAGAGGTTCCCTATGCTGGGGATATTCCTCAGGGGTGGATGTGGGTGTGTGGATGTGTGTATTGGGGGTGGTTCATGCCTGTTTACAGCCTTTTTATGCAAGGGGACCCACAGGACAATGATGAACTGGGCTTCATTAGAACAGTACCAGCAGCCCCCAGCTTGAACCAGACAGAGAAGGAGCTGGAAAAGGGGTAGAGAGAAAATATTGAAAACTTTGGAAATGATTGACTGGGTCAAAAACAGTGACATTCGCCCTTTAATTAGGTGCAGCCTTTGGAGACAGCTGCTCCCAGCATGTCTCACTCCTACCGGGAAACTATAGCCCACACATGCTGGAGGATGGACTTGCTCTAATAATGTCTGTGATCTGGATCCAAGACAGAATGTGTCTCCAAGATGGAGCATTTGCATGAAGCAGAATAGGTTGAAGCTGCCATCTCTGTGGGCTGCAGATCGGTATTTAAATTAAGGGCAATTTCAACCTATTCTGTTTCATGCAAGTTTGGAGCTTCCGTCAGGCTGCTGACATGTTGCCAACGTGGCCATCAGTTTGGTAAAGTTTGGGTGTCTGAATGTACAGCAAATAACAACCCTGCTTGCTGGGGATGAAATGTCAAAGCTGGGCTGGAATTCAGATGCCAGAGATAGGCACAGAAAGGGGCAGCATTAGGGCTAAGCCTTCACTTTCACTTCCTCTTGTTCATCTTCCACATTTCAGTTCCCTCCCTTTGATCTTTGTGAACAATCTTAAAATTACAGAAGTGGGAATTAGAAGAATATGCTCAGAGTGGGCCAGAAACTTTAAAAAGCAGTGGAGGCTTAATTGAGGCTGACAAGGATTGCAAGTTATGTACTTTCATTATATGTATTCATTGATCACAGGATGTCTGAGCTGCCAATTAAATACAACTGTGAAAAAAGTAAATGCGATCCTAGGATGTATCAGGTGAGGTATTTCCAATAGATATAGAAAAGTAATAATGCCATTCTGCAAGTCACTGGTAAGACCTCATCTGGAATATTGTGTATAATTGTGATCACCCACGTACCTGGAACTGGTGCAGAGCTGGGCTACTAGGATGAGCAGAGCAATGGAGGAGACTAAAAGAGCTTGGCTTGTTTAGCCTAGCAAAACGGAAGCTGAGGGGGATCTGCTTGCTCTATATAAATACATTGGGGGTCAACCATCAGGGAGAGGGAAGAGCTATTTAAGCTGGTACAGGAACAAATGGATATAAACTGGCTAGGAGTAAATTTAGACTGGAAATTAGGTTTTTAACCATTGCAGCAGTGACATTGTGGAATAGCTTTCCAATAGGAGTGGGGGGAGGGGCAAACAATCTAACCAATTCAAAGATGGAGCTTGCTACATTTATGAATGAGATGTGACAGGTTTGCTTGTGACAGCAGGAGACTGGATTCAATGACTCAGAAGGTCCCTTCCCATCCTATGCTTTATGTTCCTATGTATTACAGTAACGCCTAGAAATCTCAGCCAAGGGCGAGGACCCTACTGTGCTTAGCATAGTTCAGAAAAATAATGAAGGTATGTGAGTAGGTGGGATCATGACGGAAGCGAGTGAGCAGAATCCAGCAGAAATAGGTCCCTATTAAATAGGACATTGAAGCTGCCTTTACAAAATCACTTTTATTCTTGTGCTTGGCTCAGCTGTCAAACTTCAATATTCTCATCTGTGGGGTTTATGGGTTGGGTTGGTGCCTGTGGGATAGGATCTGGCAACTCTGAGAGACTCCAGGACCAATATTTTTTTCTATCAGATGGTTTGAGTTACAGTATCTCCTCCCTTTCCCAGTTAATCTCCCTCCATTTCAGGCATTCCAACATTAATGAGCACTTGGAGAGCTCAGCATTTTTTTCTCAAAGTTCACTCTTTTTACTTGTCGAAGATTGAATAACATGTCCGTCTCCAGCAGGAGCTATTCTTGTCTGAATGCTCTGTCCTAGTTAAATATTATTGGAGCTTGTGGCTCATTCCTTCTCCTAAAGCAGATGGCATATTAGGACAGCGTTTACTGCATGCTCTGCTGCATTACGTACATGGGCTGAATGGGGGAATGGTTCAAGAGTGCACTGGGAAGGTCAGAGGGAACGCATTGGGTAAGAACTACAGAACTACCAGTGAATGCTAAGAGAGGATTCAAAAAACATCCAGGGGGAGACAAAGGCCAGAACTGCTGCTATGGGTAGGCACTAGAAGCAATTAAAAGATTCAGAGGGAATCACAAGAAGATAAAGGGCAAAGAGTGCCAAGGAAAACTAGAGCTATTGAGCAGAGAGATTTGACTGAAAACATCAGCTACTCCCCATGCTGAAAGGGTGGCAGATAACTGAGAACAAGGGAAAGTGTTGGGGAGCTTGCCATGTGAGACAAAAGTGTGGGTGATATTGAAGTGCCAGAGCAGCAGCAGGGGCAGGGATCACACTGTTTGGGACCAAGAGCAGAGAAGAGGGGTTTGGAGAGATGGATGATAAGCACGAAGGGTCTGGCTGAAGACAGAGAAGCAGAGCAACACAGGATTGAGAAAAAGAGCAGAGTAGTGACTAGTGAGAGGAGAGGCACTGAAAGAACTGGAGAGCTTCAAAAGTCAGAGTACAGGAGTTTACAATGCATAGGGCCTACTGTAATACATAGGAACGTGGAGGGTGGAGGAGGAGCCGACATGTCATAAGAACAAAGAGGAGATCTCCAGGTTGATCAAAAAAATGAAGGACTTTTTATTGTTATAGTCTCCCTGGGCTTTAGAAATTGGTAACATACAAGCAACAATGTTCACATTTCTAGAGCTCATCTGCTTGAACAGTGTAATTACCCAGCCTTCAGATCAACCTCCCAGATGACACATGTGATCAGACTGGCATTTGTATTTGTTATAACACATTTCAACAGGTGCATTCTCATCTCCATAGCAATGTGGCTGGTGAGATTCAGAGCTTTTCTTAGACTTGTGGAATCACTGCTTCACTTGGTGGGGGCAATGTTCTTTGTTCAAAAAGCTGCAGTGCTAAATTATTCACAAAGGCAATGGATTAAGCTGCCGCCTATTTTGATACTTCTCTAACACCTAACTGCCCAAGATATAGTCAATATTTTAAAAGTGCCATAATAGGGGGTGTGGCCATATCCTCTCTACAAGCCATGTATGTAGTCATCACACCAAAGCCTCTGTCTAAAGTGTTCGGAGGCACCACTTTGATCAGACGTTATAAGTGAGAGTAATGCATGCAGCAATTTACAAACATTCAATACAATCTAAACACATTTTTATAACTCTAATACCTATTTTGACAGTACGAACACACAAGTGAACCAGACTAATTCCAGCTATGTGTTGTTCAGTATGCAAGTGAGACGTGGGGAGCTTGGCATGAGTGGGCACCTTGTTTGCCAGTGTCACACTAATTTTTTTAATTTTAGAACATAAGGAAAACCATAGTAGATGGACCATTGGTCTGACCCAGCCCAGGATTCTGTCTTCTGACAATGGCTGGTGCTAGATGCTTCAGAGGGAATGAACAGAACAGAGCAATTATTGAGTGATCCATCCCGTCGTCCACTCCCAGCTCTTGGCAGTCAGAAGCTAGGGAAACCCAGAGCATAGGGTTGCATCCCTGATCATCTTAGCTAATAGTCAACCTTCCATGAACTTATCTAGTTCTTTTTTGAACCGAGTAATACTTTTGGCCTTTACAACATCCCTTGGCAACAAGTTCCACAGGCTGACTGGGTGTTGCATGAAGTACTTCCTCTTGTTTGTTTTAATCCTGCTGCCTATTAATTTCATCGTGTGACCTCTGGTTCTTGCGGTATGTTAAAAGGTAAATCGCACTTCCTTAGTCACTTTCTCCTCACCATTCATGATTTATAGACTATCATAGCTCCCCCTTAGTCAACTCTTTTTCAAGCTGAAAAGTCCCAGTCTTTTTACTCTGTCCTCATATGGAAGCAGTTCTATACCCTTAATCGTTTTTCTTGCCCTTTTCTGTACCTTTTTCAATTCTAATCTACCTTTTTTGAGATGGGGTGAACAGAAATGCATGCAGTATTCAAGGTGTGGGCACACCACAGATTTATATAGCAGCATTATATTTTCTGTCATCTTATCTATCCCTTTCCTAATGGTTCCTGACATTCTGTTAGCTTTTATGACTGCTCCTTTTCAGAGAACTATCCACTATGACTCCAAGATCTTTGAGTGGTAACAGCTGATTTAGACCCCAACAGTATATATGTATAGTTGGGATTATGCTTTCCGGCATGCATTATTTTGCACTTATCCACATTAAATTTCATCTACCATTTTGTTGCCCAGTCACCCAGTTTTGTGAGGTCCCTTTATATGTCTTTGCAGTCAGCTTTGAGTAATTTAGTGTAGTCTGCAAACTTTGTCACCTCACTGTTTGTCCCTTTCCCAGGTCATTTATAAACATGTTGAACAGTGCTGGTCCCAGTGCAGATTGCTGTGGGACTCCCCCCACTATTTAACCTCTCTCCATTCTGAAAAATGACCATTTATTTCTATCCTTTGTTTCCTATCTTTTAACCAGTTACTGATCCATGAAAGGACCTTCCCTTCATCCCATGACTGCTTACTTTGCTTAAGAGCCTTTGGTGAGGGACCTTGTGGAAGGTTTCCTGAAAGTCTAAATACACGATATCAACTGGGTCACTCCTGGCCACTGCATGTTGACACCTTCAAAGAATTATAGTAGATTGGTAAGGTATGATTTCCCCTTACAAAAGCCGCGTTGACGCTTCTCCAGCATATCATGTTTATCTAGGTATCTGGTGATTCTGTTGTTCACTAAGTTTCAACCAATTTGCATGGTGGTAAACTTAGGGTTATATCTGAACAAATCATATAGATTTAAATCTGGCAAGAGAGAATCCTACCAAGACATAAGGAAGCTTGGCAAAGCAGTCCAGTCTGGTGATGGAAGAATTCAAAGGTTCTGGCTTCTTACTTTTATTTCTATGCTCCAGAGCCCATTAGTGCCTTGACTGGATCTGACAAAGCATTCTTTATTTTTTATGCCTTCTCATCAGAAACATGTTTTAACAACCCATTTCTCAGCTGCCCAGAAATCTCAAACATACATTCTTTAATTTCATCATAAACTTCTTAAATTTGGCAACAATTCCAGAGACTTTGCTGACTTTCCTTGGCACTGGAGAGACCTTCTAAGAGTCAGGAACCAGTTGGGGCCAGAGTCAATGATCTTTATTTAAGCAGAACTCCCATTGATTTTAATGTGACAATTGCTTGACAGAGGTGTGTTGAACTGAGGAGTTGTATTTTTTAAAATGTTTCTGCATGTCCCATGTTCAGTAGGATCTAATGAGGAATGTATTAGGCTCTGGATGAAGGTTGGTATTTAGATCTCACTACTTAGCAGCTCCAGAGAACAGGCAGTGCTGGCCTCCTCATATATGATTTATGCTTTTTAACAAGAAATCATTGTTAACAGTATCATTTACAATGTAAAATAATAAAACTGGTATTTAATCTGCTCCAAGTTTCTTTTCCCTTGGGTATTTTCCAGTGCCTGCCCCTACTTCCACAAAGGTTGAGTTCTCCCCAGCCCACTCCTTCTTAAGCATGGTTTTTCATTTCTTCCCTCTGCCTTAGCAGAATCTGTGGCATGGGAATACAATGCCGTGAGTCAAGAACCAGACTTCCCCCATCCCCGTCAGTTTTTCAGAAGAGAAATGCTACTTTATCTGATCTTAATGATCAACTGATATGTCCAAGTGTGGGACAATGCCAATATAAATAGACAGCCTATGGTAACTAAACAAGCCACGTTACTGACAACAGAAGTTGATTTTATTTATCTTATAGGAGCACTGGTTTATTTGTGTTAATATCTAATCAAGCCATTCGTGCATCCTCGTAAGTGTGCCTTGAAAATGTATATGAAGTATGCTATATATAAATAATGCCATTATAAGTGTCAGGTCAGACAATAAGATTAAAAGACTCTTTTGTTCCTGGGCTCACTGAAGCTGAAAATGAAGATTTTTATAAGGGGGTCTCATACAAGGCAATTGCTCATGCCACATGAAATGTGTGTGAGAGATCATTTGTTCCTTCCCCTCAGATATTTAGATTTGCTATTTTCCTTCGAGCATTTATTTAAGTGGAATATTTACTTTTTAGGCCAACATATAATTTACACAATGTTTCTCTAGTTACCAATAGAGGTATAAATCAAAACTTGGACAGCATCAAGCACTGCAAAAAATTGTTTATATCAAGTAAAACATTATTTAGCTAAGTAGGGTATAAACTTTCATATGATGGCTAATAGATGCTATGAACATTCATGCTTGAATGTTAAAAAGTCAGTACTGCATCCAGATTTTGATCTGTAAGTATGTGAAGAGATGTAGATACACTGAGTTGCAATCAACTCACCTCAGACCTGATAAACTCATTACACCAAATACAACTTACAGGATATTTTATGCATAAAGAGTAATATGCAGGGTATCTACAGAAAGCTCATAACTTGTCAAGATTTGTAATCTTGAACATATGTACAGGTAATATTTAAGGAATAATGTATTTTATACTGAAAGTATGCTTTATGCACTTGGAGTAAAAACAGTCACCAGGGATAATGTGTCTGTGATGGTCCATTCCAACAGGGTTGGAATGATCACCCTGGGTTGGCTGGTGATGTGGTGCAAGGCTCAACATTTCACCTTGCACAGTACTAGGACTTCCAATGACAGATCATCAGAGGTAAATGCAAACAACCATAATCACCTCAAGCTAAAAAAGGAACTTTACAGTAAGAAAAAGATTGCCCTGTCTGTAATCGAAACAAAAGGTTGTTTTCAGTATAACGCAGGGATGGGCGAAGCACTCTTCACTGAGAAACCCCCTTGTGGAGGGGCAGTGTTTCATGGATATTTGGATCCTGCTTCTTGAGAAACCAGCCAACTTTGCAACAGCCTGAATTTTGGGGGAGGAATGGAACACCCTACTTTATGAGGTATTGATAAGTGTAGATCCAAATTCACATTCTGTAACTTTCATCTTGTATTGTAACCATTTGTTTCCATGGCTTACTTTCAATTCCAGTTCAATCTTTACGCTGTCTTAAACCTGCTTTGGTTTTATTATAAGTGCTGTGTGGTTTACAGGAGTGGTGGTTTAAGATAAAACTGTAAACTGGAGTAAACTGCACCTTTGGGTGTGGAGGAGCTGGTATTTCTGTGAGTAGCCAGTGTCAGGGGCTGGAGTTCACAGGGGAATGATTCAAAGGGACTCAGGGATCGGGGGGGGGGGGGGGGGGGGGGACGT
>NC_133772.1:133353634-133414117 GCF_003597395.2 Chelonoidis abingdonii | reverse complement strand
CGGGGGGGGGGGGGGGAGGGGGGCATCTATTGTTAACCTGCAAGATAAAGACAGGGCTGGCATAGCCCAGAGGAGAGAGCTTGAGTAGCTGACACCCAGTCAGGCCCAGCCAAGATTCCCTCACACTGGAGGCAGGCGGGGACAGTCCTGGCTGCCCCCAAAACTCACAACATTTGAAAATTTTTATGGTGTTGCTTTTTCAGCCATGTCAACAACATTCAGCAATGGTTGGTCGTGCTGTCTGGGACCTGATGCTTGTTGTTAAAATGGGTATAATTCCCATTGGTTTCAATTGGAATCGTCTGTTCCTGAGAGCTTGACTGACTCATGGTGTTTAGTCCTTTAGGATCAGTCAGGCATGTGACTGCCATATCTAGGGAGGGGGATGTTGTAAATTGTGGCAGTGAAAAGGTGGCTGATCCCTCTGGCCAACTTCTCATCTTTCAGTGTAACATCTTTGTGGCAGTAACTAGGGAGTTGGAGACTGCTTCCATGGAAGTTTAGCAACCTCAGCATGGAGGTTGGGCCTAAGAGCACAAATGACAATATGTGGTGAACTGTACTTTCAGCCACACAAGAAAACAAACTGGCAACAAGGGTGTGCATGAATAACAAGAATTAAGTGGTGTGATGTTTCACTCCATATTCTTTTGGAAAATACACTTATGATATGACATAACTGAAATGTACTTTATACAAGATGGGTTTGCAAGGTATCATTGGAAAGGTTATAATTTACTGAATGTAATTGTCCAATTCGTATGTTTGTATCATTTCTGTATCTGAAGTTAGGAATACTGATTATGTATCTGTAGTTCAACTATGCTACTTTGGGTGACGCCCACTGCTAAGACTTCAGATACAACAAGGGAAAAGGGCCATTGGCCATTAGGAGAGACAATGGACTGGGAAAGAGCTTAGTCTTCCTGTAGACACTGGAGACTGCCTACAAGCAATGGCTGCCACAGCCATGCAGAGACCGGGGTCTGAGTCACTTGGTCCTAGATACTTCTCTTCCCCTTTTGGAACGCCAGTGGTTTTCCACTAGAAGACAAAGGGATCCCACCTTACACAAGAGCTATATAAGGCAGGGGAGTGACATCATCATGGTTCTCCTCTGCCTCCCCACCCAAAGAGACACTGAAAGACCTGGAAGCAAAAACTGAATTGAGGGGAGAAGGGTTGAACCCAAGCTAGAAGAGAGCCTAGCTTGTGGGTAATAATACCTGAAGTCTCAAAAGGGAGACTTTCAAGGCTTTCTGTAATCTGCCTGCCACGATATCTAGGGTGAGAAATATTCTTTGTAACCAGTTTCTTAAGTGAAACTAGTTTAGTTTGTATATTTGGGTTCATTTGCTTAGTAATCTGCTTTGTTCTGTTTGCTACCCCTTTAACCACTTAAAATCTGCCTTTTATAGTTAATAAAATTGGTTTTTATTATTAAACCCATTTTCTGTAATGTCTAACCGGGGCAGGGATGGGGGGTGAGAAATTGTGCATTTCTTCCTCCACATTGAGGGACGAGGAGGATTTCATAATATATCTTAGGGTCTGCACTCCCAGGGAGGTAGACACCTGAGTGATGGGGCAAGTCCTTTAAGATGAGCCTTCCCAGAACTGTTTATCTGTTTCATTCTGCAGTTGGGTGTGGCCCTGCCTGTGTGTTTGCTGGAGGTTTAATAGCCTAGGTCAGCAAGATAGGTAAAAAGGGTGCCCAAGCTGGTATAAGAGGCAGGCTCAGTGGTATCTCAGCACATCAGGTGGCATCCTATGGGGGTCCAACCTGTCACAAGTGTATCCTCAAAAAATATACTGATCTGTTTTTATTCAATGTTTATAGTTCAGTAACACCTAGGCTGGGCATCACGGTGCTAGATGCTACACAAACACACAGGAAATTACAATCCCTGCTCCCAAGACCATAGGAAGCCAGGCTACAGTATCAAGTGAATAAGGTACAGTATGCACATGCGCACACACACACACACACACACCCATGTGGCCCTGCAGTACTAGCTTCTCTTTATTTGTATTCCAGTAGTACCCTCAGCGTATGAGGCACTGGACTCTAACATAGGGTTGCCAGGCGTCCAGAATGCCTGCTTGAAAAGGAATGCTGGCAACTCCAGTCAGCACAGCTGACAGGGCTGCTAAGAGTCTGGTTGGCCACCCTGAGCAGAGCAGGCAGGCTCTGTGCCCAGCTCCGCATGGCTCCCAGGAAGTGGCCAGCATGTCCCTCTGGCTCCTAGGCAAAGGGGTGGTGAGGGGAGCTCTGTGCACTGCCCCTATCCTGCCCTGCCCGCCAGCTCCACAGCTTCAATTGGCCAGGAACGCCATGGCCAATGGGAGCTGTGAAGCCAGTGCTTGGGATGGTGACTGGGGGCAGGGACAGCACACAGAGCCTCCCTGGCTGCCCATCTGCCTAGGAGCTGGAGCGACATGCCACCGCGTCTAAGGAGCCACCTGTACTTCCTCCATCCCTGGGAAATGCTTGGGCCGCTGAGGTCAGTTCTGCCCAGAATCCGCACCCCAAACCCCCTTCCATGCCGCTAGCCGAGCCCCCTCCTGCACTCCAAATCCCTCTTCCCTGGCCCCACCCCACAGCCTGCAGCCCCAGCCAGAGCCCACACCCCGACCCAGCCTGGTGAAAATGAGCGAGTAAGTGAGGGTGGGGGAGAGTGAGCAACAGAGGAAGCAAGGGTTGAGTAAGTGGGAGGCAGGGTCTCTGAGAAGGGGCAGGATTTTCTGCAATTAGAAAGTTGGCAGTCCTACCCTAACATTCGTCAGGGTGCAAGTACTAAGGGAATCATCTCCGAAGGAATACACAGGGTTCCCCATGCATATGGTATATACAGTACATACACACAACCAGAGGTAAGTCACCTATATTTCCAGCATAATTTTAATACTGTTTAAATATAAATATTGCATACAAAGATAATTAGAGAAAATAAAATTGGATTCTAAAATACACCGATGACCTACAAGTACCTGTGGAAATATAACCTCAGGGTTAGAACTCAGAAGCTTACATGCAGCATACACAAGATGTGGTCACATTTAAAATGGTTTTATAGTGACGTTAATGCCAATAGGCTTTGTCTGCAACTGCCGTTTCACAGTTTCCGTAGTCACTATTCATCCTCCTGTTAGGGTGACCAGACAGCAAGTGTGAAAAATCGGGATGGGGGTGGGGGTAATAGGATCCTATAAAAGAGACCCCAAAATCAGGACTGTCCCTATAAAATCAAGACATCTAGTCACCCTACTTCTTGCAGATGAGCTTTCTACAGTTTGATACAAAGGGTAAAGGTCTTGGATTCAACAAATTGGATATGTTGATGATTAATTCTCTGACTAAAAGATTAAGTTTTGAAAACAAAAACTTGCTTTCAAAACATACCAAAGATTGGTATTTCCAACCCTATTCTAAACCCACACAGCAGGATAGAGGGCAACTGAGAGAGAGAGAGAGAGAGAGAGATTTTATACAAAAAGATAACACAAAATGTGTGTGGCAGTTAGGCTCCCAAACACTTAAAGCACGTGTTCAAATCCCATTGAAAGCAATAGAACTGAAACACATGCTTTGCTGAATGTTGTGGATGTAAGCAAGGTAAGTACTTTGCTGAATTGGGGCCTTAGGCTACAACAACTAGTGCAATGTATAATTAGCTATAGAAACCCTTAATCTCTAGCACTGGGAACTACTGAACATAAACAGGAGGAAGTCAGAAATGTGAATACTTAGAATCCCAATCCTACCTAGAACTCTGATGGGAGCTCTGTGTGCAGAGATTGGATCCTAATTTGCCAAGCAGGCTTAGAAATTCACACCTCATGGAGGTGAATGGGGTATAGGAGTGGTAAATTCCCACCTCTGGCTGACTGCTATGATGTGGCTAGGGAATGCTTTCCGCAAGGCTTGCTTAGCTGGGCAGCAGCCCATCAGTTTACACTGTGCTGGCTATAGCCTCACACAAGAAAGGTGTCAAAACTTAGATTTTTAAAAAATTAAAATTTGGATTTTACAAAATGCCGAAAGCTCCTAAAGTTCCAAGATCAGCAACTTTCTGTGCTGTGACTTTTCTCTTGTCCATGATAAGGCAGTTTCACTTTTTGAAAAGCATGCAGTCACAACCTTCAATGAGACCCTTTAAAACTTTCCTTATCCAAACTGTTCCTGCAAGCCAGCCTCAGGGCAGGCTTTGTTCCTTCCTGACCCCTTCGCCACATCTTATTGATCTAATAGAAAATGCAGCTTCTTAGCCTCTGATTAAAAAGAAAACCTAGCAGATGTCTACTGAGCATGCTCTGAAACTTTTTTCCCCCAATCACTTTACATTTAATTTTTCCCCACAAAAAAGCTTAGCAAAGATCCTCTTCTTCCATAGAGGACAAGCCATGCTTTATAGAGCTTAGCTAAATAATTAGTTAGCTAGGTAATACTTGTAATGCCCTGGGAAGTAACTGGAGTATTATTGTACCCAGGGGGAAACTGAGGCATAGTGGGATTGCCTGAGACCTCAGAGGGAGTCAGTGTCTGATCTGAGAGCTCTGTTTGCTGTTCAGAGAGCTAGAACACAACCCCTCCATTAGATTCCATCCCTTCATAGCTAAGCACAGAGCAAATCTCTTCCCACAGGGGAGTCAATCTCACAATGACCAAAAAAGGACTTCATTAGAGAAATGCTGCTGCACCAGTTAGCTACACAGCCCATGTGTGAGGCTTGCTGAACCTAGCCCCATGCTGTGACTTTGACTAGCTTAGCAAATAGTCGCATACAGTATGAGTGCTGGGTGCAGGGATCAAGCCTAGGAAATCTTTATAGCTGAGAACAGTGATTCACAGGAAGTGGTGGACTTTGTGCTGACATCCAGGATGCTCAGGATGCTTCTTACTTCACTGTTTGGCAGGTTTCCCTTGATGTACAAGATGGCAGCAACGTGCTTTTTGCTAGCGAACAGAAAAGATCCAGTGTTAGTGCCACTCTGTGTATATATCTAAGGTTCCTTTGTGGCCCAATCATCTGACCACCTAAAGGTCTTTAATGTCCTTATCCTCACAACACCCCTGTGTGGCAGGGGAAGTGCTTTTTGTTCTGTGTTTATACAACACCTAGCAGAATGCGGTTCTGCTCCAGGAGTGAGACTTCTAAGCACTACCGTAATACAAATAATTCAATCTCAATTCTGTTGATTGCAACTGAGACATGGAGAGGCTAAGTGATTTGTCCAAGGTTACACAGGAAGTCTCTGCAGAGGAGGGAATATAATCCAGGTCTCCTAAATCCCAGGCTAGCACCCTGACCACTGCACCATCCCCTGCCCTCAGTTGACATGAAGAGGAGAAACCTGGCTCAGAATCAACAAGGAGTCCAGTGGCACCTTAAAGACTAACAGATTTATTTGGGTATAAGCTTTCGTGGGTAAAAAACTCACTTCTTCAGATATGCCCAAATAAATCTGTTAGTCTTTAAGGTGCCACTGGACTCCTTGTTGTTTTTGTGGATACAAACTAACATGGCTATACCCTGATCCCTGGCTCAGAATGTGTAGATTCTAGATGGTGTTTTGTTTAAGACAACTTATTTTAGCTGATGGGGTACCAGCCAAACGGTCACAAAAAATTACATGTTGGAGGGATAGAGTGGAAGACACCTAATTTGAGCTATAAAATCAGTGGTGACACAGCTGAATTATGGAACTTGGATCTGTATGTACTTTGGAAAAGAGGTCAGGAACATTTAGGGGGGGAAAAACAAAAAAACCTACTATCAAGATCTCTGAACTGTACCTTCTAAAAGGGGAGTTGTTACCCACCATGCGGCAGTGTTCCTAGGCACTTGGTATGGATGATGAACTCTCTGCTCTCTGTGTAGCAGGCCTTGAAGTGCTTGAACCTGATCTAGAAAAGCTGATGCTCAAACTAGCTGCTTTTCATCTAATACTCAAGTATCTTCATGGAACTACTGTGGACGTTCCTATTAATGTTCACAAGTATTTTTCAGTACCTCTTACCTCATATCTGGGTATGTATTAGCAAGCGTAGCAACTTCTATTTTAATGCCATTTGAATCCTGAAGTCTGATTATTTCAGCCAGTTTTGGGAGTGCAGAATCCAACCACGTGGCCTTGGACCCCTATCAGAAAATAGTGAGCAAACAATCTAATACAGGTCCATTGGGAATACAAAACCCTGTCTGCATGTGGTGGGGACATAACCAAGGAACGCTGTTTAAATATGATTCCAGCTAAGCCAGTTTCTGACACAACTGGGTTTGGCACGAAGGAAGGAACCAAACAGCGATTAGAAATGATGCCCTATAGTTTGCAGAGACTTTGTTCTAAACTGGATTTAGCCGTGCCCAGATTGAGCATAACAGGAAAGGAACCAATTGCATGTAATCAGGAGGAAGTGGGAAATTAACATCATACTTGGCAGCCCATTTGCTGCTACTAGAGTGTTAGACTTGTAAACTGTGTAACCTTCAGTCCGCGGGCATATATTCCAACTTTAACCGCCCCGAACCTCAGAAAACTCCCCTTCTGTGTAACATCCACTTGAAAAAACTAAATAGCATTTGAAGAATTTAATGCTAGAGGCTGAAGAAAACTCCTTTCAGAAGTTCATAGGACTAAGTTCTAAGATGGACATGGTGAGCCATCACTAACCTTCTCTTTGCAGAAGCTTTGCAAGTGGGAGGCGTGAGTTGAAATGAGATTTGCCAAGTTTTGCTGTAGTTCTGGGGTTTTCAAACTGACTTTCTTCTTAATTAGCCTCACAATGTATTCTCTCACCAAGTGACCATGAATCTTCTCCATAATGCCCTGTTTGTGGTGCGGGGAGAGAGAATGGAAGTTAATTCAGTAGGATCATATGCATGGAACCCACTGGGAGGGCTACAGATTATGCCAGATGTCTGGCACAGAGTTGCCACTTATCTCAATTGCACTTACGTATAGGGCTCCATAGCCCCCTCCTACTGTGTATCCAAGTCCAGTGGTGGTGAGGGGTGGGGCTACAGGGGCTGAGCCCTGCAACTGGGAGTTAGAATGAGGCTCCAAGCACTCACCTTTGACTTGACAGGAGGAATGGGCAGCGAATGGGCAGAGCCTCAGATGCTTCCAAAGAGTAGCAACAGAGGGACAATCCTATCCCACCTCTAAGAGACTTGCGCCCACTGCTGTCATGGAGAGGACAGCCTTGGGCAATTTCTTTTCAGTTACTCCCAGCCCCAAGTTCCATAGTTGCCCCTGGTGGAGCTGATGCAGGAGGTGAATGTCTAGAGAAAGTAACAGCTCCTGCCCACTCACCAGGGGACTCACAGATGTGCAGCCTCTTTCCAAGGCCAGCCATGAAGGACCATAGCAAGAGCGGTCTTGGAGCTGGGTGAGTTAGGGGAGGAAAGAGGGAATGGAGGAGACATTCACCAGGGGACGGGAGGATGGCCTGGGCTAGCATAGGTGAGCTCAGGGAAAGGGTTGAAGGGTCTGTTTCGAATTTTTGTTTGGGACACCTTTAAGTAGCATTAAGTCCCTGTTTGTACATGTGGATCAATGGCAATATGGTCCTGTCATAAATGGATAGGTAAGGTAAGGGTTAAGTTTCTTTTACCTGGAAAGGGTAACCAAACACCTGACCAGAGGACCAATCAGAGAACTGGATTGTTTAAAGTCAGGGGCGGGAATTTGTATACCAGGGGTCTTTGTTGTTTGCTCAGCTGTGAGTAAACAAGGTTTCCTCCTAACTCCATCTTATCTTAAAGTTTCTTCTAAACATCTGTAAGTACCCAGGGAACGCAAAGTAATTCGGCTATGATGATCTTTGTGGTGTATTTACCTGTATGTTGATTTGTTGGACTGGTTTAATTGGGCTATCTTTAAATCAGACTGTTTTTTCATATCTTCTTATAAGCAAGAGCCTGTATTGAGTTTCTTAATGCAAGATTATTGTTTTATATTTTCTTTCTATTTTTATATAAACTTTTTCTTTTAAAACGTGTGGAAGTTTCTTTTCCTAGGGAGGCAAAGGGAAGGGAAAAGCCAGGCTGTGAGCTATTTTCCTATTGCTTTCAGGGAAGGAGCAGGCTACGGGGCAAGAGACAAAGAATCATCTCTGTTCTCTTGTGGTTGAAGTTTTTTTCCTGTTACTGCTACGAGAGCAGACACGGGGGAAGGCAAAGCCAAGCTGGTGGCATTTTGCATCTCAATTGTCCTGAGGGTAGAGAACGCTTATCGCTTGGGAAGTAGAGAAACCGGTTTCTGTGCAAGGCGGGGAAGGAAGGGAGAAGGGATTTTTTCCCCTGCTTTTAGCATCCAAGGGATTTGGAATCTGGAGGTCCCACCCAGGGAGGGTTGGGGACACCAGAGAGAGGAAAGGGGGAGGTCAGGCCCCCTAAAGTAAATTACCTACCTGACCTGGTGGCAGCCCAAATACCCAAGCTGGTAGTGAGCTTGGGGGAGTTTCAGGTAAGCCCCCAGACTTTTGGACGCAAAAGTCCAGGTTTGGGACAGGACCAGATTGTGGACGCTAAAGTCCAGGTCTGGGACTGGAAGGCTAAGTTACCACAGGTCCCAATGCTAAAACACAGTGTGCCAAATTCCTGCCCTCAGTTACAGATGGACAGCCATGCTGGATTCTCATTAGTTCTGAAGTACTCGCTCATCTCCTTATTATTGGCTGATCTGGAGTCCTGTTCTACCCAGTGCACAAAGGCTCCCAGCCCCTCGAAGCAAAGCAAATGATGTCTGGGAATTGGCTCTTTCCCAGAATGAGGATTTCCTACTGGGAACGAGTGATGCACGAGAGGTAGAAATATCGCAGGGAAACAGGAATCTGCCTCAGCTCCTCCTGGTCCCCTATTTGGTTACAAATATTACTAAATTTGTTCAGATTATTAGAGAGACAAAAGGAGGAAACAGAATTCTTACATGGGGACTGGACATTGTCTATTTGAGGCTTGCTGTATAACCACAAAAAATATAGACTTGGATGTGGCTGAGGATAGAAGCTTGCACTGCAGATCACAACATCTAGACATGGCCTCTTCTTGGGATTGGCGCCCATTGCAATCACCCCTGCAAATACTTAGGATTATCAAAGCCACCATAAACTAATTTGCACATGTGCAGCCATGCTGGGGCTGGAGGACCAACAGCCCAGATTCTTGATGTAGACACAGCCTTATTCTGAAAAGCTGCCTGAACATTAGAAAGGCTTCAACGTGTTTGGCCATCATGCTGAAGAAACCAAGGTCAGAAGGAGGTACATGAATCTGGCTTTGATGGATAGGAGTTGATGTTGGCCATTGGGATGATTTGCAAATCCCATTCCCAAGGAGGGATTACCTAATTGTGAAAACTCACCAGTTTAAATGGGGTTAAGATGGCACTTGCCAACATGCACAGCCAGTCCCCTGGCCAAACTGAGGTGGGTCCATATAGCTGAGCATCAGAATGGTCCCTAGCTGACAAGCCAAGCTTGGATTCCCTAGAATTCTTTCAATGTCTCCCTTTGACCTTACCTGATAAAAGGGGTCGTGGAGAGTCTTGAATTCTGAAAGATGGTTGCTGGTAGCCTGAATGATTTCATTCATCGTTTCACTGCACGAAAGCCATTTACTTTGGGTGAACTTTCTAAAAATAGGCTGAGGAAAGAACATGCTGTTCAGCTTCTACAAAGCAAAGTCTAAATGCAAATATGTACCTAGAGATTAACATCTTATACAACAGGTGTGCATGGTGCTGTACAAAAATTAAAGATGGCCTGTTACAGGAGAAGGGGTGAATGGAGGATAGGGTGACCAGACAGCAAGTGTGAAAAATTGGGACAGAGGGTGGGGGATAATAGGAGCTTATATAAGAAAAAGATCCAAAGATCGGGACTGAGCCAATAAAATCAGGACATCTGGTCACCCTCATTGAGGAATAAAACAATGGGATCCAATTGAGTTTAATAATGAAGGTGGGGGCTGAGACTTAAAGTTCAGATCTGGCTCTGATCTTTTCTCAAGTTTGGGTGTGATAGGTTGTGGGGTTTGGCTTGGGGCCCCTCTCTAATAGATGAGAAAAGATCAGATTTTTCTTTAGACTGTAAACTTCCCATTCAGTTAAATCAATCAACATGAAATGTATATTCATTGCTTTGATAAAGACAGCATGATGATGACCTCAGCGAAGAAATGTGATCAGATACTACGATGTGTAGTATAAACTCTGGAACACTGTGCTGCTATATGTTTAACCCCCCTCCCACCCCAAAAGAAGAATGCTGGGAAAATTATGTGGAACCTACTTTTTTGTCCCAAATCAAATCAGTAACATATTAGACTTTTCCTCTACAGGAATATTTCATAAGATACAATTACATTCCTATATGCTTGGTATTTATTCATGTAATACACACAGGTTACCTTTAACTCCAGAAACAAATCTTGAAGCAATACATCATAGCCCAGGTTCTCTATTTCACTAAGTGTACCAAGTATTTTCAATCTCATGCTGTCTTGTGCTGATGGCGTGGTTTTCTCCGTGTGGTCTCTGAAACAAGATGCAGGGATAGATTTGTTACACAAAATAGGAACACTAGTGGGAGACACATTTTAATAGGTCAGAAAATAGAACCTGCACCAGGACATCAAGTTTTGGTCATTACCCAAAAAGCAAACTAGACTTCTGAGTGGCTTCTATGTCTTAGAGTAGAAGTGATGGTCAGTGTTAGTGGGAGGGATACTGATTACATGATGACTTTAATTTGTCTGTCTGGCAATTGTTCTGTTATTACTGGAGGTGCATGTAAATTATCACTGCATATGTGAACGGCAAAAGGGCAGATCCAAATAGCCCTGCCATTGCCCCGGTAAAGGCCAAACTGCAGTGGAAATAACATCCCCTGCTACATGGGACCCAGGCACTGCAGGAGCTCCATACCTCCTTGCCAGCTTGATGGCAGTTCTTGGCACAGGAATGCAGGAATGAAGTTGTGGGTGAGCTGAGCTGTAGCAGGTTCACAGGGCACACAGTGCAGATACATAGACTCAAACCCTCATGAAATGAGTGGCAACAGGCAATATCTGATGCTCCTTCCTATGGCCCTGGTGGATACTGGCTACTACTGGCTGGGCTGTAGGATTCAGTTCCTCAGCCTTGTGCATAGGCACTGACTCTGTGGGTGCTCTGGGGCTGAAGCACCCATGGGGGGAAAAAAAAAAATGGTGAGGGCTTTGCTCCCACTGGCAGCCCCCTCATCAACGCCTCTCCCTCCCCCGGTGTCTCCTGTCCACCTGCGGCTCCACGGATCACTGCCTCCCCATCGCCCCCAGTACCTCTCGCCTGCCAGAGATCAGCTGTTTCGCGGCATCAGACGGTGCTGGGGGGAAACGGGAGAGGAGTGAGGGTGCAGTGCACTTGGAGAGGGAGTGGAACTGGGTGGGAAGAAGGGCAGGGGCGGAGCAGGGGTGGGAAGAAGCAGGGTGGGGGTGGGGCATTGGTGGAAGGGTGCAGTAGGGGAGGGCCTGGGCAGAGCCAGAGGCGGCATCCCCCGGCAGAATAGAAACTCTGTGCCTATGGCCTTGTGCCTTTTGAACAGTTTGACTCAGGCTCTGACCTCTCACACAGGATTCAGTCTATTGTTTTTCCATTATTTCATGAAAATAATAGATAATATCTCCACTCTGTTAGGACAGCCAGAGGGTACCTTAGTTTTGTAGCAAAATTATTTAATGATGCACAGCTTGGATAAAAGGAAAAATGCAGTTGTGGAAACTGTCCTAATGGAATGAAACTGCATGTTCCTAAATAATCAAATGGCACTTTTCTTTTACCCCAAGCACATATCTGTTCTACAGATGGGCACTTGGAGACTAGGTGACTTGTCTATGATCAATCAGTGTAGGAACAAAGAATGAAACCCTGGTATCCTGATTCCATGACCCCTATGTTGTCAGAACTTGCACTCAATAGGAACAGTTGAAATCTGGAATAATAGGATTGTCGTAGTAGCTGAAAATCTTTGGGTGGAGTTCTCAGCTGCTCTAAAATGACACATAAATGACTTCCCTGGAGCTATGCTGATTTACACTAGCTAAATAATAAGAGTGACAAGTATATAATGTAAAGATTTGATTAAACTTTCTGGATATTAGATACTGGAAGTTACTGATTTAGAGAGAGAGAAGCTACAGTGTATGTAAATATTAAAATACAATTAAAGGTTTCCATGGATTTGCTGCTGAAATGCTCTTTACCGCCACAAGCTACTGTCACCCGGATTGATTACAAAGCAATAAGTTAAGCATGTTCATTGTGACACTTACCTAAAATTCATGCAGTTGTTAATATTCGCAATTATCGTAGCCTGGAAATAGCTGTGCTGCTTGTTTTTCTCTTTAAATTCTTCTAAGGCCTTCTGGTAGCTAAAGGGAGAGATTGAAAGAAGAAATCAGGATCAGTAACTTTGCAACTGGATGTCAACGTTGCGCTTAGGAAGCTGTTTCCTGCAACAGATTGTTACTCTACCTTTTCAAAAATGTTGACAGCTCCACCAACAGTACAATGGACAATTGTTTTCCCAGTTCAGGTGTAATTTCTGTAGCTCGCTTTTGTCCTCCATGAATAGTCTAAGACATAAAATTGAACAACTGTCACCTTCAAATTTCAACAACAACCCTCCCCTGCAAAAAAACCCACAGGAGAGTTGCTAAGGTGGCTGATGCTGATTTCTTATTAGTCACTGGTGTCAGAAGAGCAGTGATCAATGTGCTAGGCACTGCACAAACACAAAGCAAGAGCCAGTGGCAGCTGCCTGCGTTGACTGCCTATAACTAAAGACGGTGGAGAAGTGCCGTGACTTGTCCAAAGTCACACAGAGCGTGGAACAGAATGCTAGTCTCTCCAGAGTCCCAGCACAGGGTCCCAGCTGCTGGACAACATTGCCTGTCCTGGGAATAAGCAATGGAACTGTATTTATTTTGGACACTAATGCAATATTTCCACCCTCTGATTTCAATCAGGAATATAAATGAAGGAGAAACTAAACAGGAATTCAGAGGAAGAAAAAGTGTGAACATAGTGTCAAATGATTTTATATATATAAAAATACATGCACACTTTTTGAAAAATATCTTCTAATCTCTGGGCAGGGGGAAAGAGTCCTACCCAAGAAAAGATGAAGGAAAAGAGCTGTTTTGTCTAACATAACCTGAAAATCAGCCAAGTTCGTCAACAAATAACTGCCATTTTGTTCATTTGTGTACAAGAGGTCCTACTGGTTCAGTTTTGGTTACACACATGCATTCCCCTTTTGTCAGGTCAAACAAGGGCAGGATTTTTCCCCTTAACATATTTGAGGTGTGGGGAAAGGGAGTTTCCCAGGACTGCAGAACAGAGGGACCTGCTAGTCCCTAATGAATAACCACCCATGCAATCAGCCCATAGCCTCTGACTGAGGCAGGCCTAGTGGATAAGACATTGGCCTGTGCTGTGGGAGAAATGGGTTCAATTCCCTGCTCTGGTATAGCCTCCCTCGGTGACCTTGGGTAAGTCACTTAGTCTTCCTGTACCTCTGTTCCCCATCAATCAAATGGGGATAACAGCATTGGCCTACCTCACAGGGGTGTTGAGGATAAAATCCATTGTAATTAGGAAGTGCACAGTTACTATGATGATGTCAACTACCTAGAGAGATTTTTCCATACCATTACACAGTCTTCCCTTTATGTGGATATCCAGAGCTTTTTGAATGGATTGTACTTGGTTTCAAATCCTAATACCTGCATGATAGTTATTTCTTTTTCAGTATATCCTGGATCAAGTAAAACATCGCACTTCAGTGTATTTGTTACCTGGATGACATCTATGGCTAATTCACTATGAAAACGTCCATCCAGTTTTTCCGGTTCTCTCTCTTCTGTCCACCTCTTTACTTCCATTTCTAAACTCTTGGCCAGCCAGTTCTTGACAGAAGCCTTGACAGAATGAAGGAAAAGAAACAACATTTACCACAGCCACGTACGTGGTTTTAGCGCTCACGGTTTGTGGACTACATTTTACTGCTCAGTCATGTAATTTGTCTAGCCTAACAGAATTTTACATCAATCCCTGCTAGGAACTTGAAAATCTGCTCTCTGCCAGTTACAAGCTACCCTCTGAGAGATGCGTGTAAAGACCCTATACCCATAGGGCCCAGTCTTTATTCATGACCATATTGTACCCTCCTGTGCTTAGCTCAGGGGAGGGCATACAAGAACTCTGGAACTTGATACTCATTTCAATATTCCCAATTAATGTTTCCTCAGGGAGAGGCTTGGAAGGTGTACAGGATATTGCCCCCAATTCCCAGGAGAAGGGAAATGGAAGCTCCAATGCTTTGGGTGCTGTTCAGTCTCCCTTGTGGCTCCTCTACCAGCCAGAGCCCAGAAGATAATGCTACAAAAAGCAGCACAGTCTTCTGGGCACATCGCCACCTGACTAGCTGCCAGGTTGGGAGGAGAAGCATGCTGCATATAGTGGCTGCTTCTCAGCGCTGACCCTTCCTGCTCCTGACATGGATAACTGCAGAGCCGCACGGCACATACTGTAATTAACACCGAGAGGCTACTGCTGGGTTCTGTTTGCTCAACAACTTGCCTGTCCTAGCTCACATCTGGAAGGGATTATAGACTGGAACTCCAGACTGAACTTCCTCTCTACTTATAAGTCTCCAAGAATTCTAGCCTGATGTTTTTGACTGATCACACGGTTCTAAGCACTGATTACTAGAATGGTCACCACTTGGGTGCTCTCCATCTTCCCTCCCCTCTCCCCCAAAAGACCACAAGACTAACAGTCTCTCTGCCATTTCTGCCACGGTTGTTCAGTACAGTTAAGGGCTAGATTTTTAAAAAGCAGGCCTGCACAGTTGCACCCCTTTGCATGCACCCAACCTGCTTTCACAAATGCTTTGGGTAGGAGTCTCCTCTGACAACAGCATGCAAGTCAGGAGTAATGCCACTAGAGTGACACAGCACATACCTGGCTAGGAGACGAGAACTGAGCCCTCTCTGCATGCTTTACTTAAAATTGGGTCCAAAAAAATCTTTGACAGTTTATTCCCTCTTAGGCTTCCAGGGATAGGATAATTGTTTTTCTGTGTAAATAGCCATGCAGCCCCCAAGGCTAGTAGGCTGGGCTGAACATGAAGACAACAGCATTTTGTTATGTAGATCATTGTGCAAGAGAGAACATGATTCATTTCCCACCCACTTAGCAAGGTTGAGCTGACATGTCTGATCTTGAAGGGTATGTAAAATGAGGCAAGGAGCAGGGCAATGCACAGTAACTCTGCCCTGGACAAAATAAAGCTTCACTAAGGCATGTCACAGAAATAAAGGTAAGAAAGGAATGAACAGATTCTCACCGCTTCATTATACATGTATTTAACTTCAAGCTGTTCGATCATTTTGGGTGGCAACAGGCTCCCCAGTTTAGCTTCATCCAACTCTTTCATTAAAATGGAATTTTTTCTTATGTCACTGGAATGAAAAAGTCAAGCAATCATATTTCTTAGTCATGTAATTGAAGACAGTTGGTTTACATAAATCTAACATTGCTAAAGAAATTAGTGAAAACCAGATGTAAAAATGGGTGCTGCCCTTAAACCTAGGCAGGGCTTGGAGACAGCAGCCAGGCTTTGCAGCCCAAGTCTCCAGTTATAGTTTGTTCGTGCCACTAAACAATAATGGACACTGGCACAGCTTGCTGTGGGAATTCAAACAGTGCAGAAGTGTTCTAGCCTAAATGGAACCAGGAATTGAGTTTTGTGCCAGCAGCTGAGTTCTGGTGGGAAAGGGAGAATTCAAAACAATGAAAATAAAGGAAACCCTTCCTCCTTCAATAGCTGAATTATCTGATGGGACACTGGGTTTTAGTGACTAAAGGAACGTTGGACAAGCAGTTGTTTTTAGAATTTCAATGGCCAAAAGGCTGCTTTTGGTGTCTCATATCCTGCTGTTCTTTCTGTTGGGGGGGGCGGGGAGAAAAGCTCCAAGTAACTAGGCAATATGGCGTGGGGTCAGAAGTTTACATTCTTAGGCCTGCTAGCTAGCATAAGTACATGTGATCATTTATCATTTTCTTTTGTTCTTTTGTTTGTGGTACAGGAGGTAATCGATCAAAGGGGGGGGGTCAGTAGTATGGGTTAAGGATATAGTTAATTAAAAGATCCGGTAGTTAATGAATTGTAAATGATGAATTGTAGCACCTGTGAACATCTCTGTAAACAAGTAAGGTATATAAGACATGGCAACGGATAGTAATTCGTGCATGATTTGAGAGTTGCATCTCCGTGCACCTTATTTGAGCTCAAATAAAGTAATACTAGCCTCTCCACTCCGGTGTGGTTATTTGGGGATACGCACACTGGGCAAACGAACCCCAAACGGTTGCTCTCCCTGTAACATTTCTGTGAAATCCTATTGAAGGGAGGACTGATGGCTTGACATAGAGACAGAAATCAACTGCTACCCTGGTGTCAATGTGGAATCACTCCATCAGCCTCAAAGGAGATTACACTGAAGGCAGGTTTTGCACTGCAGTGAGTAATGTTAGTGATTACCCAACATCCACATTTATATATGAACCATCACTTCACAAATATCACATTGTACTACTAGCAACAATATATGGGCTGCTTTTCTACAACTTCAGAAACTTGTTGCCAGATCTTTAGCAGCAGTAGTGCTGTGCCAGGCACAGTTTAGTGGGGGAAGATGGCCAAGGTGTGGAATCTGCACTTTTTGTTGAAAAAAGTTCAGTCAAAAATGTTCACTCAGCTCCACCATTTATCCTTCACAGAGTATTTGTGTAAGAAAATAGCCAGGGTTCTAGATCATCCTACCCTAATCCAGTGGTCTGGAACATTGAAACAACATTTGCTGATTCACCTCTCCCAAATTACTCCTAAAACCACCCACTCGGTTTTCAAAACAAAGCCAAACGTTTTGGCTTATGCCAGAACTTTTCTGAATGCAATACGCTGAGGGAGGCTTGCACGGTATGTGTAGCTATGTCATTGTTGGTTTTTCCCCCCGTGTGCTGCACCTTTAAATGTCTCGGGATCAGAGTTGTGCTGCGTCTCTGGTGCAAAGTTGCCGTAAAACTTGTATGGCCAGCTGCAGGAGGATTCACCCAGTGCAAGGGGAACCTGCGGCAACACGAACCACTGCTGTACCTCTTATTGCCTGCTGCAGGAGGTGTGGCCAAGGATTCTCTATACTCTGCTGTTCCCTGACAGGTGAAATAGCCCCTTGGGGCCACAGGCAACTAACTTAAAACTGTTTTGTGAGGGGAGCAACCAGTGCCCAGAATCATGGGTGGGAAGGGAGGCACAACGATGACTAAGTCCAACTGTGTACACCTTCCTTCTCCTCAGCTGCTCTGAGCACTCCTTAGCATGAGCTCAGGCTCTGGGCCCAGAAGCCTGCCTTCTGCTAGAGGTGACGGCTATGTTTCACTCAGGCTGTTACATGAGAAGCATGGTTTGAGGAGACTCTTTCACGGAGGAAATCTACTGTCATCTCCATATATTCAAATAAAGTCACTCAGAGTGATAGGACACTGTGAATGAAACACTGTATGTTTTGTGTATGAAAAAACGGACTTGCTTTTAGAATTTCAACCCACTGGGGTAAATTCATCCCTGGTGTACGTATCCTGTGGTCTCCTATGAAATGCCCAGCGCCATCACGTATCCTCATTTACCAGTGGCAGGTGCGTGCCTTGTGCATGTACCTTCCCCCACTGCACAGTGCGTGTTTAACATTGGAAGTAGGTTAGGCTGGGTATGAAACGCTGACAGTCTCTGCAGTATAAGGGAAGGTGTCTGCAAACTCTCACATCCATATTTAGCAATACCAATTTAATCACGTGTTGCTCCTTATGAAAGTAGTTAAAACATGACTAGCAGATCAATGTTTCTACCCCGAGTGCAGCAGCGCTTTTGAAAAAATTCTAAAATCAACCTCAAGTCACTCCATCTTACAGCAAAGCAGCACTTAGGAAAAAAATACTTGGGGGTTTTAAAATAAAGTAACACAGCTTTTGTATTTACAGTTTGTGATAAGAAACACGACTTCTTCACAAAACATATCTAACAGCAGAGCAACTGGTTTGTCTAGTACTTTGGAGGAGTTCAGTTTTACAAAACATGTGGTAGTTTAGCCCAATAACAGTCCTTTGGCTAATGCTCTGCTGGATTTGGGTTCCATTCCTTGCTCTCCTAACTCAGGGAGTATCTACTAAGCAGCTATGTGATGTGATTTCCAGTGTGGGTAGACATACATGCACAAGTTGTGTTCAAACTAGCATGCTAAAAATAGCACCGGGGCCATGGTGGCACGGGCTAGCTGCCTGAGCTGTACCCCCAGGACCAGGAGGGATTGTACTCAGGCAGCTAATCCAAGCCTCCGCCCACACTGCTGCAGCCTCACTGCTACTTTCAGGTGCTAGTTCGAGCAGAGCTAGCCCATGTATGTCTACCTGAGCTGGGCATTACGCCTCCCAGCTGCAGTGTAGACACACCCTCTGAGGTACACAGGGACTGTGGGTAATGCCTAAGCAACATACTCTGCCCTCCCAGATGACTTCACATCACGTTTCTCAGGCGCACAGTCCGGCAGTTGAATGAGGGGCCACAAGAAAAAAAGGTCCTTCACTTCCCCAGGAGGTGACTGGGGTAGAGAAGGAGAATCTGGAAGAGTTCAGTCGCACAGCTGGAGGGGTGCTCGGGATAGGGAGCCTGGCCAGGCCAGCCTGATGCTGTGAGCTATTTGATTAAAGAGTGGCAGCAATGGACTGGAGTCCCTTCCAGCTCCACTGGGCTGAAAGATTGCTGTTGTGGCACTCTGAGGGGAAGTGAAAAATCCTCCCCAGAGGATTAGAATAAACTGCAGGTGTTGATTTCAGGCCAGGTCCTCAAGCTGGGGTAAATCAGCATAGCACCATTGATTCCAAAAATCAGCCATCTACTTGACACCAGTGAAGCAAAGCCAACTTGCACATAAATATGTGGGCATCTTTGGAGCCAATGGAGCAATGCAGATTTACATTAGTGGAGCGTCAGGCCCAAGGACCACACAATACAAGACCTGGCAAATACCATCCTATGTATTTAAGCCACAGGGACAGGTGAGGGGACTCCCTGACTACTTGGCTGAAGAGCAATGGAGTGTAATTGGCATGACTCGGTGCACGGGAGCATGATAATAAAGTGTAACTGTACATGCTGGCAAACGATCCCCTACAGAGCATAGACAGAGAGGCATCTTCTGCCACCTGCACGATGTTAAGTTACAGGGTATAACCTGGCACGGCTATCAAGACACCCAAGAGGTGTTTGAGTTTCAAAATTACTGTCTGAATTGAATACTGTAAAAATCGTACTTGATGCTGTACATTACTAATCACTGTAGACAAACTCCTGCCCTGGGCCGCGTGGGTGTTGCTGGTGGGGGTACATGAGAGTGCACCCCCCCACCCATGTGGCAGCACTTGCCACAAGGTACTGGGAAAGGGACCTGGCTGCCCACCTGCCAGTTCTCACCAGCCTGCAGAGTGGTATGGTCTGCTAGCATAGGGTGTGATGTGACCCCTAGGTACCTTCTACACATGCTGCAACATGGAGCCTGCTCTAGAGGTGGGTGAACCCTGCTCCTTTCTGGGACCGGCAGTAAATTATGCTGCAGAGTATCTCCCAGCTGCCATTGCCTATCCTGCACTGGCAAGATGGCTCCTACACTTTCAGATGGGTTCCAAACACATACCCACTTCCCAGTGTGCCTGCTTACAGCAAAGGAAGGATTTTGCCATAAATATCCCCTATACTATGGCTATGTCCACACCATGCAGCTTGTCAGCACAGCCCTCTCGTGTACATCCAGCCTACACCGACTAAAGGCCTTTTTCTGTTGGGATAGGAATACCACCTCCCTGAACAATGCTAGCTGCCTCAACAGAAGCCGTCTTCTGTCAACATAGCTCAATCTACACAATGCAGGGCCGGCTCCAGGTTTTCTGCCACTCCAAGCGGCAGGAGAAAGAAAAAAAAAAAGCCGATCAGCAGCACTTCAGCAGCAACTCAATTGCACCACTCCACTCTTTGGCAGCAGATCCTTCACTCCCTCCCTTCCTCTTCGGCAGCCGCCCCAATAGTGGATGGAGTGACACCCCAAGCACCTGCTACTTAGTTGGTGCCTGGAGCCAGCCTTGAAACAGGGGTTTTGTCAGCATAGCTATGTTGGTGAGGAGTGTGGTTTTTTTCACACCCTTGTCAGATTCAGCTATGTTGACATAACTTTTAAGTGTAGATCCAGACTAAGTGTTCTCTTATTAGATACACTTTGCTCAGACACCATTTCTAAACGTTCGGAGAGAGAAATCACCTTTACTGATTGTTTCTGGAATCTACTATCCAAAATCTGGCACTGGCAAAACCAAAGATAACAGACTAAGTGATGATAGACCCTGTGCATGTATGGCACGGGAATACACGAATGCAGATCAGTCAACTCTAGTGAGAAACATGCAGATATAATCACCACTTACTTTGGATAAAAGTTCTGCACCCAGGTGAGGAGGAGATATAGGTCCTTATCTCCCAGTTCAAACTCAGCAATCAGCTGCAGCTGAGAAGAGAAATAGCTATGGTAACATTCTGCATATGTGCTGCACACGTTAAACTGCGCGTGGTAATGTTGTTTAATGCATTCCACCACTGTTATCATATCCTCTTTCATTGTCCTTCCCATGTGCAGAAAGCAAAAAGCAGTTGTAGACAGGGTCTCAGCAGAGCTAGTGCGCTGGATGTCTTTCATACGATCAGTTACAGACTGCTTCACTGTGTCCATCCAAACCTCCTTCCATTTTCTGGGTCTGTAACTCACGACCTTGTCAGGTGGCTTCTCTGACTTGTATCTCTCATCCTCCACCTCCTGCTCTTCTATTGCGTACACGGCATGCCGTAGTAACTTTGGATTAGATGGCGCTAGGATTATCGAATTCCTTATGATGCTGAAGACTTTACTCTTCAGTAGTTCATAGAGTGATTCCACTGTGCTCTGCTCCCTTGACAATTCCTCTTCACTCTTGCCACCTAAGTTGTTGTAAAGGGCCCGCTCCAGAGCAATCAGCTGTTGAGTGGCATCGAAGAATTGGTCACTTTCAAGGTGCTCTCTGATTTGTTCAACTGTCAAAAGAACAATTTTTATACTCAACTGCTTTACGACCAAGGCTCCCATCTCAACAAAAATGGCCCACGATACTACAGCACATTCAGTTATATAGCCCTTTTAATGCAGATTCTTAGACTTCACGGCAAAGTGTCATTCAGGTGACTTTTAGCGATCTCTGAATATTCCTGCCATCTCTCTCACTAGAGATAACTGTGACTCAGGCTGTGCCAAGGTATTACCAGTCCAGGGGTTAGATGTACTGCCAACTATCTTATGCTAAAATACTAGAGGTTCTACTCAGGGCTTATAGATCGATAGCTTCAAAACTCAAGTGGGATATTATCTATATCTGTTTTTACCCTCTGCCATCCATCTAGCAGTAAAAAAGATCCAGGCTACTAAATTGTGTGGTACCTGCATCTTTATAGCAGGAACACTGAAGATTATGGGAAAGTGCACACAGACACACCAAAAGCTCAGCCAGTTGTGCTCTTTAGTGTAAGCGTATGTAAGTGACGGGAAGGAGTGGAAATGAGATGATACATCCTCAGTTCTCACCTGTGTCCGCTTGCTCTTCAAAGATCACACTGGAGGGAACAGATGTCAAAACCTTAGTCACCAGAAAGACTACAAATCATTCAAAGGCCATTAATAGTGCCACTGACCAACAGTGAAGGCAATCTGCTCATTCCAGTCATGTCATGCCCAGTGACATCACTGGGAATTCGACACATGAATCACGGGCATGCTAAGACATTGAAGAATGAGCATAAGCAAACAGACTACAACAGTAACTGAAAAACCTGGCACATGAAGTCCCAATATTGTTGCTCCTAAATTTAGATTTCTGCTAGGATTGTGGAACAGAATGATAGAAACGGTTGGCAAGTACTCAGAATCCAGAATCTATTGTCCAGCTCTTGGTACTTGCTGTTGTACCAAGAGCTGGGCACCAGAACAAAAAACCTCAGGGAAAACTGATTTGTCATCCTATGCCATGCCTGAGGGCTTGTCTACAAGAACAGGTTTCAGAGTAGCAGCCGTGTTAGTCTGTATCCACAAAAAGAACAGGAGTACTTGTGGCACCTTACAGACTAACATTTATTTGAGCATAAGCTTTCGTAGGCTACAGCCCACTTCATCGGATGCATGCAGTGGAAAATACAGTAGGAAGATTATATATATATACACATACACACAACCATGAAACAATGGGTGTTACCATACACACTCTAACGAGAGTGATCAGTTAAGGTGAGCTATTACCAGCAGAGGAGAGAAACTTTTTGCAGTGGTAATCAAAATGGTCCATTTGCAGCCGGTGTGTGTGTGTGTGTGTGTGTGTGTGTATATATATACATCTTCCTACTGTATTTTCCACTGCATGCATCCGATGAAGTGGGCTGTAGCCCACGAAAGCTTATGCTCAAATAAATTTGTTAGTCTCTAAGGTGTCACAAGTACGCCTTTCTACAAGAACCAGTGAGCATGCAGCAAGCTGAGATATAAATCTCTCCTGCACTAGCCTGCCACACACTAAGGGTCCCTATAAGCCCTGCTGCCGCACACTAAAAATTCCAGGATGTGCTTTAATCGACACTCGTTTCAAAGCAGGGTAACTCAAAATGCATGCGCATTAAGGAATTTATAGTGCACACTAGCAAGGTCCACACAGACAGACACTTCGTGCATGGCAGGCTAGTGTGGGGTAGATTTACACCTCAGCTTGCCACAAACTAACTGTTCATATAGACAAACCCTGAGAGGTTGGCCGGAATACAAATACTTGGTGCTAGTAGGTAAGCATTAAAGTGTCCAATCCTCCTTCAGGCACTATCCTCTGGACCGGAGGGGCTGCCATGTTAGAATACCCCTCCCAGTAAAGGTCAATTATCGTTGTCCAAATCTACATCATTCATTACAGAGGCCTGGCTTTGCGGATGGTGTGGTTTCCAAGAACAACTGACAACAGGTGGTTTCCGGCTAGCCTCGAGGCTGCATGGATGCTGGAATGGCCAGCAAACCTGCTTGGCCTCCAGACATATATCCTAGTGGTCAGACATGCACACATTTTGCCAAGTCTGTTTGTTATCTGTATCAGGGTTGGACATTTACATTAGACATAGACTACACAACACTAATTGCTTAGAAGGAGGAAGGGATAGTCTAGTAGACCTGGGAGACCTTGGTCCAATTCCTGCCTCAGCCACAGACTTCACAGGAAATCTAGTGGAAGTCATTTGATCTGCCCTATGCCTCCATTCCTCACCTGTAAAATGAGGATAATACTTCCTCACCCCCAAGGGGCACTGTGGGGATAAAATACACTAATGTTTGTGGGGTGGCCATAAGTGTAGATAGATAGAACTGGCGCATACTGTACCTGTCAGTGGCTTCTTGTCTGTCACTGCTCCATCCTTTTCTGTTAGATTCGCTATCTTCTGACCACCCCGAAAATTAAAAAAGGCATCTTTTAGTTTTCCCTTTATTCCTTTCTTTTTGGGACTATCTCTGCACTCAGATGAAGGACGACAGCTCCCATTGGCTTGAGTGGAAGGTGCATGTGAGTCTCCGAGAGCAGAATCTTGTCCTCGGCTTTCAGTTTTCACCTGATCTTTTGGCTCGGTCTCTTCCACAGCTGATTCAATAGACACACTATCTGGCTCGGATTCTGATAATGTAGAAGGTTTTCCAGGTGGCTTTACTCCAGTGATGCAGTCCTTAGAAATCTTACCCATCCCAAAAGGACTGTTGTTGAAAAAGGGCATCATTTTTATCATCTTCTTTTTTTTAAGCCTGTAAATTAGAGTAAAGGAGTTGTCAGGCCCAAATGCTTAGTTGCATTAAAACAAAACAACATGCCAGTGGCACAACGTTGAAGGCCTATTCCTGTAAATGAAAATTGCTACAGTAATCTGCTGTTAAACATGTGTGGGCTGCACTGAGCGAGTTACAGCTTACGGCCCAAGAGTGTGTCAGTCAGGAGGAGCATTTGAAGCAGGCGATCTGCAGAACATTAGACAGGGCCTCAAGACAACACCTTTGTTGACATTAATAACACCAAGGTGGGTGGATGTATTCCTGTGGAACCTGAAAGTGATGATTCAGAACTGTCTTTACTGGAAATCTTCAGAAGTCTATATAAATACATAAGTACATGTCTTTCCAGAGTGTGGTGGAAACAAGGAACACAGCGAGGTTAATATACACAGTCTGTAATATAGGCACACCTGGGGCCCAGTCCTGCACCTAATCTGGGCCTGCTTCTAATCTCTATGAGCACAGAAATGCATACACATCTGCACTTGACGGTACACGACAGTTGCCACTGGCAACTTGCACATGCAGTTACCGGATTTGAAAGCACAATCATAAAACTCAGACAAGCTGGGTGTGCAAATGCATTTTTTGGGGAAGTCTGGGATGGGTTAACTATGCTCCCAGTGAAGTCACTAGTAAAACTCTCTCACTTCAGCCAATGTTGAAAGCTTTTTGAAAATCCCATTTACAATGTTTAGGAGAATCAGGCATATACTGGGAAAAAAAATCTTATCAAGTAATATTAAAGTCTGCAGGGAGTGAATTCTCCTGCATTAGCATAATATTTATTACTAGTCTCACTGAAACACCAAAGACCCCAGTCAGAGTCAGGGTCCTTTTGTACTCTAGGCTGTCCAAACAAAGTAGGATACATCCTAGCAATGACTGATGCACTGTAGACTATTTTGGTCCTTTTTAAAATGTATTCTGGAATGTAATACCCCCCATTCCAGAAAGCCTCTTGGTGCAGCTACAGTATCTAAAAAGATACAGCTCGTCTGCTGTCAAATTCCCACACAAATAAACCAAATCTTTAGATCCCACCCCCTCAGAAGAGATGGGCCTTACACAGCACAAATGCTGGCCTCCAGGCACTAGCTTGAAATAGCATGGGAAGCAAATTCAACTCAAAGGCCACGTCTAGACTACGCGCCGGATCGGCGCGTTAAAATCGATTGCTCGGGGATCGAAATATCGCGTCTGGTCTGGACGCGATATCTCGATCCCAGAGAGTGCTTAGATCGATTCCGGAACTCCAGCTAGACGACCGGACTTCCGGATTCGACACAGCGAGCCGCGCGGATCGATCCCCGCGCGGTGAAGACAGGTGAGTAAATCGATTTTAGATATCGATTTCAGCTACGCTATTCTTGTACCTGAAATTGCGTATCTAAATCGATTTAATCTCGTAGTGTAGAACCTGGCCAAAGTTTCTACAGTGAGAGTATCCTCCTATGGCAAGGAAGGGTGGGTGGGGGCTGTTCTTGAGGCCAGGTCTACACTACGAAATAAAATCAATTTTTAGATACGCAATTTCAGCTACGAGAATAGCGTAGCTGAAATCGAATATCTAAAATCGATTTACTCACCCCGTCTTCACCGCGCGGATCGATCCGCGCAGCTCGCTGTGTCGAATCCGGAAGTCCTGTCGTCTAGCTGAAGTTCCGGAATCGATCCTAAAAGCACGCTCTGGGATCGAGATATCGCGTCCAGACCAGACGCGATATTTCGATCCCCGAGCATCGATTTTAACCGCCAATCCGGCGCGTAGTCTAGACGTGGCCTGAGACAGGCAGATCCTAATCATATAGGAATTTCCAGTGGTACTGGAATCAGCACTGCAAATGTTCGGTACTGTAAAATATCAGTACTTAAAAAATTCACTCCCTATCAGTGAGTAGGAAGCATTCTTGGTGAATGAGGGACCAAAGCCATCAGTTTCTTTGCAACAGCACCTAGCACAATAGGGTCCTGTCCCTGATGGGGCTCCTAGACACTTCTGTAATAACAAACAATAATAAAACAAAACCAAAAAAAAAACAACCCCCCCCCCCAAGCTAAGTTTCTAGTCCTTGCTGCCAACACCGCTCTTTGGCTCTCATGCAGGTCACATTTAATGCATTGCTATATGCAGATTGGCCACCCTTCAGCATCTGCTGTGAAACTGTAGCATCAGAACAGTGGGCAGCTGCATGGTTAGAAGTGGCGGAAGAATTTGGCGATGACCACACCCCTAACAAATGAACTTATAATATCAAGCCCTCCAAATGCTCTTCTTCAGTTTATACTGTAAGATTTAGGGCTACGTACTAGGATATATGCTTGATCACTCCCCTAGATGCAGGTTCCATTGATACAAGCACTGACGTGTAGGCATGACAATTGGAAGACTATGGCTCTTTGTTTTGAGTCTGATTACTGACATTGGCATCATCCAAAAACAACTACTCTAGAACGTCAAGCTGACAGTATGACACAAACTTATGACTCACAGGCACTTGGGAAAGGGAATCATTCAGTTTTACACAGGAGTATTCCTTCCCCGCTTTGACCTATGGGGTGAGATTCAGGATTTGGAAGAAATAATGCAGGTTGCTTTTAGAGAATGCGAGAAACATGATCATTTTATTAATAAAAAAACCTGTTGGCTATATTCAGTGCCACTGCCAGTCTACACACGCAGAAATCAACCCAAGATAATTGGCTTATGAAAAATTACCAGGCACACACCTCATTTAACAGGTTCGCTCATTTGCAAGTGATCACAAAGGTTTGCTAAAAGTTAAAACCTGGTGAATAGCATTCCAAATGAATAGGAATAAGGGATGACTCCGGGAAATCCTAGGTGTAGATGTGCTGACTCTTCTGCCAGCAGGAATGTTATCACAATGGCCAGAAACAGAGGGCTTGAATGGTAGTTCTTTCAAACCAGTCTTCACGGCAGCTGTGGCATCACTCACACAGGAAGAGAAGATGGGAGGACTGATGCTCAGGCTCTTAAGGATGTTGTCATTATCGCTAACATCATACTAATTATGACTTTAAACAAGGGATACAATTTCCCCTTCTGGAATCTTACAAAAGAAATGTGGGGATTTTTTTTTGTTTTGTTTTTGTTTGGGTAATTAGCCATTGCAATTCACTTTAGCTAGACTCAATAAGGTACATCAACTCCAGTTTTATGGTTCTTATGACGTAAAACATCTTCCTCTTTTATTTGTCATTTATTTCAAAGGATGCCATTGTAATAGAGGATCTAGACAGATGCCCAGTGGTTATATATCACAAGGCTATTGTCCTAATCTCTGTTTTCCAGAACAAAGACTTATTTGTATCTAGATCTGCAGGGCCAAATTAATACCTCCTATGAGATCAGGAATAAATATGGTGTGTGTGTTCCCCCTATAATGACTTAGGTCATTGTCTGCACTGCAGCTGGAAGTGAGCCTCTCAGTTGACAGTAAAGCCTCGCAGTAGACAGATGGGCACTAGTGGGGTTTGAGCTAGTGTAACACTGACAGACCCCGGTCATCGGTGGGCAGGATTGAACCAGGGACCTCTGGACCTTAGTGCATGAGCCTCTACCGCATGAACTAAAAGCCACCTGGCACTTAGTGAAAGCTGTAGAGCAAACTCATTTAACTCTCTCTCTAAGTGGTCTCAGTGCCACTAGATGGGACAGAACACCACACCCAGAAGGTGTGTGGGTTACACTAGCACACTCGAAACAGGAGTGTGCATGTTGAGCTTCTGCCACAGACTCACGCTCGCCACCCACACTCAGAGCCAGGGGCTTGAGAGCCCATGCTGCTGCCTAAACTGCAATAGCCACTCAATTCAGACAGCATGCAAGCTTAAGTCCTGCTAGCATGCATCTGTCTACCTGTGCTGGGAGCCTTGCTGACTGCTGCAGTGTAGACAGGTACCGATCTCACAAACATTTACATGTGCAAGTTTTAGCATGCAAGTATTCCTATCGACTTTCAGTGAGGCTCCATAGCGGGACAGAAGTCTGTTTGCCTCTGTGTAACCCCGGGAGTGTGTGTTACAGGTCCTCAAATCTGCTGATCCACAGAGGATGTGAGTACAGCTGCGTGACATTTTTTTTCCAGTGACTAATACATTTAATGAAAAATGCAGTTTTGTGGCAACCCCCAAACTCTTTGCAAATTCAGATCAAACTCAGCAAATAGTTTCAACAGAAGCAACATTTGGGAATGACCGTTTGCTTAGAAACAGAAAAACTGAAACATCCAGTTCTGACATGAAATGAACCTAATCTTTTTTCCCCCCATGATCTTTTGGTTCCACAACCAAGCCAAAAATCACTTATCTGCTCAGCTCCAGTTAGGAATCTTTAGCTCTGGAAGTCCCCAAATCATTTCCTGATGTGTCAGCCAAAATGGCAGCTGTCACATATCCACATCTCACTGCAGAATTGGAGTTTGTGGGTAAAGTTCTCAAAGTGCTTAAGTCCTATTTTCAAAAGTGACTCAGGCACTTAGGAGAGCAAGTCCCTATGATTTGGGCTCCCAAATCACCTCTGAAAATAGAACTTAAGCGCTTTTGAAAAATTTTTCCTATGTGACTAAGGCATCTAAGTCACTTTCTCTCGTTAATGAGGATTTTTCAAAACGCACTGGGGGAAAAAAATTACCAAAAAAAAAAAAATCATAAAACCTACTAGGGGACACAGGAAAGCGTAGTAGCTGAAATTTCTTCTATCTCCCTTTGAAACTAGGTTTCAAGTTGGTTTAAATGTAAACAATTATTAGCATCTTGAGAATCTAGGACTCCATTTCAACACAGTCTTCCATGGGCCAAATTGTGCTCTCAGACCTGAACACAAATCCATGGACATTAGTGGGAGTGGCACATTTATATCGGTGAGCTTAATCTGGCCCCAGGATATTAGACAACTGGCTAGCTGTTTAAAAACTGGTTTCTGTAATTAATTTACTTTGTGTGCCTGCCAAAACTCTCATTACTATATATAAATAAATACCAGTGCATGTGCAGAATGTAAATTATTATTCATTGTATTTTTCCTCACACAGCTTCCTTAGTGTATCTGCATGACATTCCTTCAGTACTGTGGTTAGAAACATTGTCTAAACTTATTAAAAGATGCAAACAAAGAGAATGGGAGAAGGATACAGGCAACTTCTACTGTAGACACAGAGTTCTAACAGTACTTTGTACTTACACAGCATCTTCCTTGCCAGGATGGCTCAGCCTGTTGCAGAAATACTTAGCTCTGGGAAGCAGCTATTATCCCTGTTTTACCGATGAGGAAAGGGAAGCACTGAAATTAAGGGGCAGATTTTCAAAAGAGCTCAACTCCCCATTGGTCAATTACATGAAGAGGCCAGAGTTTCAAAAGAGCTGAGCTCTTGATTGAGAATCCCAGAGGAGCTGCTGGGTGATGAGTATTTCTTAACATCTGACCATAAAATGTGTGCCCATTTCTCCATGGGCACGATGGAAACAGAACCAGATGTGACTTTCAGTCATATGCTTTAATAACAGCCCTCTCTGCAACAGCACCAAGGAGAAGCCCTCTATACAAATGTTAAGAAGATAGTTCACTCTGGAGTTGAAAACATCATCCAATTAACCGTCCTCATAGCCATTGCAGGGGAAGAGATCACTTCTTAGGTATATGGTGAGATTCCACAAGGTAGGAGATGTTCTAGGGTGAGGTGGGCTCTCCAAGTAAAGTGATTCCAGGATGGGAATTACCTTTGCACCTTCAAAAGGGGGCTAAAACATCAGGGGGGAGGTTCAAAGTGTTGCTGTATGTCCAGCAGTATACAGCAATACTGTAACTGCCCATTGTGGTTAAAAACTGGCAGAATCCAGGCACCAGATGTCTTTCCAATGTTATTGGGCTGGGATGTGTCAGGGCAGGACCAGTCTGGATTTTTGCAGTGAAGTAGGAGGAACTGTTTTCTCCCTAGAATGATTTGGGAGTCGGGACCCAAACTGCTAAAATCCATCTGGAGCCCCATGTTGGATCCCTGTTTATACAGCACTTTTCACTGGAATTTTTGGTGCTGGAGGAGCAGCTCCAGGTGTACTCCGGGACATGGAATTTAGGCGGTGAATACCAAAAACAGGATGGATCTAGGAAGACAGAACTGGGTTTGTGTGGTGCTGCTGCAGTGGGATCCTGGGGGTTGATGATTTTTCAGTGCCCAGGAGTTTAAGCTATAAAATTTGGGAGCTTGGGGCCAAAATCTGACAGGATCCACCAGGGGCCCGATCCAGGTTTCATGCTGCCGGGGCTGGGGTTTTGTGATGTAGTGGGAGCAGTTAGGTCCGGTGTCTATTTCAAGGGCACAAAAACTGGCAGGTCCCAGAGAGATCCAGGGTTTAGCGTTTGCCTGCAGTGAATTCCCTACTCCCGTCACAAGCCCTTCAGCAGGGACAGGCTCGAGGGGGGAGCAGGAGAGTGGGGCACGGGGAGAGAAGGCACCGACCCCACTAGCGGGGGGACAGGTCAGCTGGAAAGCACAAGGAGCGCTGGGGTGACTTACTCTGTCCGGCCGTCCCAGACTGGCTTGCGTGGCTCTGGCGCTCGCTCCTGCCGCAGGTGATGATTCAGCTCCGCTGCTGCTGGAGGAGCTCGGTGCGGCGGCTATATAGCGAGCAGCCTATGGGGGCGGAGGGAGGACCGGGCCCCGGGGAACTCCGCCCGCGGTTGGGCCCGACAGGGGGCTGCGGGAAGGGGGAGCCCGGAATTCCCCCGCGCCGCGGCGGGGAGCGGGGGCTAGTGGGGCAGAGGCCAGGAGGTGGGGCTACAGCACAGCTGCTGCCCCCATGGCAGGAGCAGGGCTGGGCTCCGACGGCTGCCCGAAGCGCTCATCCTCAATGGCAGGCACCCGCGCGTAATACCCAGGGGGGAACCTGGCAAAACTGATTGGGCAATAGTCCCCCTGACGCCACAGCCGCGGATTGTCCAAAGCGGAATTCTGATTGACCGGCTGGGAAACTGATTGTGATGCCATCGGCACCAGGCTGTCATGGCTCGGTGTAAATTCCCACTCAAGACACAGTCGAAGATGGCCCGCGCCCATGTTGGCAGGCTCCTTCATCCCTGCCTTGCTAGGTACCAGCTAGGAGCATGTCCTTGATCTGCTATATCCCTTCGGAAAGAGTCCATCTCCTCCCAGCATTGGCCTCCCTTTCTCCATGGCTCCCTCCCCAAGTACTTACACAGTAACTTAAAAGAAAAGAACCTGCTCCCCCCGCAAAAGGAAATTCATGGTCCACCCCGCAGGCTGGTCTCATGCCCTTCTGTGCTTTCTCTTGGGAAATGCTGATTCTGCTCAATCACCAGGGTTCACAGTTGCTGGGTAAGTGGTTCCTGGTGCCCCCAGCTGCCTGCCATTGCCACCAAGGTAGCCAGTGGAAAATTTTCAAAACATTCAATGGCATTTTTTGTTCATCCTGTTCCATGTAAAATATCACATTAAAGGTTTCAGGAATAAGAAATGTTCCCTGGGATAAAAATCCCAGTGCTGCACCAGTCTAAAACTAACCCATCTATGTAGGAAACAATGATTTGGGGTCATCCCCAGCTCCCGTGTAAATGACTCTCCACTGTCTCAGTCTCAGGATTCTGCATTGTTGGGATAAATAAGCTTCAATAAGTGGCCCCAGATTTGTACAGAAGAACATAAGAATGAGTCAGACCAATGATCCATCTAGCCCACTACCCTGTCACCCAACAGCGGCCAATGCCAGATGCTTCAGAGGAAATGAACATAACTGGGCCATTATCAAGAGATCCATCCCCTATTGTCTAGTTCCAGTTTCTGGCAATCGGAAGCTAGGGATACCCAGAGCATGGGGTTGCATCCCTGACCATCTTAGCTAATAGTCATTCATGGACTATCCTCCAGATACAGGTGGGCACGTACCTTGTGTGGAATGTAGGTTACTTTAGGACTCAAGGAGTTACAGCTGAGAGGTGGCTGAAGATATATTAAGCCTCATAGGAGCAACAAGCACGGAAAGGCAGATGGGTGCTCAAGGGGATTAATAACATACATTTGTTGCTTTTCTAAGCACCAACCCAATTGGGGACTTCTTGAAGTAGGAAAGACCTGGAGCCCCAATGCTCTGTCCTTTGGCTTTGCTTGATCCTCTGGCTCTGCCAGATGGGGTCTCCTGCTGTTTCACATCTCTGTCTGTCCTGTTCTACATGCAAGCAGCAAGGCATGGAGGGATGGGAAATGGGCTATGATAGTTATTGTTGCCAGTTTCGTGCCCGTTCCCTCCAACCCACTTTGCTCAGAGGAAACTGTGAGGGGATGGGAGGCAGGCAGCACTGCTTTTGGTCTGAGTACCATGGCAGGCCACCAGAAAGGGTTAATGTGCTGTGCCATGCATAGTATCTCAGTTCAAGTCAGATTTGTTATTCATATAGCACTGGAGATGCATCTGGAGCTTTGCAGAATGTGTAAGATGATGATAGTGTCCCTGCCCCCAAAAGCTTAGTCCAACTCTCATACAGAGTCCAGGCAGTTCTGACATGTGGGCACACCTGGTGAGAAAACAGCCCAGGAGGGTTTGTGGAAGAAGTGAAGAAAAGCCTGAGTGTTTTTTCCTCCTTCTACTATCTGTCTCCCATTCACTGTTCTCCGCCCAGCTGCTCCACTCATTTGAATGTCATTAGGCAACTGCACCTGTATGCAATTTTGGGTATGTCTACACTGCAATAAAAAACCCACGGCACACCTGTTGGCTGATTTAGATCAGCTGACTTGGGCTCAAGGGCTTGGGCTGTGGGACCATCAGGGCCGGCGCTACCATTTAGGTGACCTAGGCAATGGCCTAGGGCGCCAGAATTTTGGGGGGCGCTATTTTACCGGGGTGGGGTGGCACGCGGGTCTGGGGGACCTACCGCAGTCATTTCGGCGGACGGTCCGCTGGTCTAAAGGCTCCGGCGGACCTACCGCAGTCATGCCTCCGGTGGAGCTGCCGCAGTCATTTCGGCGGATGGTGCGCTGGTCTAAAGGCTCCGGCGGACCTACCGCAGTCATGCCTGCGGCAGGTCCACTGGAACGTTTAGACCAGCGGACTGTCTGCCGAAATGACTGTGGCAGCTCCACCGGGGCCTTTCCAGCAGCGGACCGCCCACCAAAATGACTGCGGTAGGTCCCCCAGACCCGCGTGCCACCCGCGAAATGGCCGTCCTCCTAGGGCGTCAGATACCCTGGCGCCGCTCCTGGGGACCATGCAAGATATTTTGGCCCAGGCTGGAGCCTAGATCAGGGTTCGGCAACCTTTGGCATGCAGCCCATCAGGGAAATCCTCTAGCGGGCCGGGACGGTTTGTTTACCTGCTGCATCCGTAGGTTTGGTCGATCGCAGCTCCCACTGGCTGCAGTTCACCGTTCCTGGCCAATGGGGGCTGTGGGAAGGGGCAACCAGCACATCCCTCGGCCCGTGCCGCTTCCTGCAGCCCCAGTTGGCCTGGAACGGCGAACCGTGGCCAATGGGAGCTGCGATCGGCTGAACCTGCAGACACTGCAGGTAAACAAACCATCCCAGCCCACGAGGGGCTTTCCCTGATGGCCTGTGAACCAAAGGTTGCTGAACCCTGGTCTAGACCCACCCGGCTTGCAAGGTCTCAGAGCCTGGGCTCTGAGCCTGAACGTCTACATTGCAATTTATAGCTTTGCAGGCTGAGTTCAACAAGCCGATGTCAGCTGACCCGGGCCAGCCGTGGGTGTTACAGTGCAGACACTAAGGCTACAGTTTTGAAAGTTAAATTGCAGAGAGGCCGCTGCTTACAACTGATGAACTTGGATGTGGAGTGAGCACTCAAATATGCCATTTCTTCCAGTTTGCCACCTGCCACTCTCCAGTGCCAAGTGCCTACCTCCTGGATAATGCTTTCCAAGCAGCATGCAGGGGCATACGTACAAGATTAGAGGTGGATCTCCACGTGGGTCTAGTGCAGATAATGGGGTTGAAAGCGCTGGCTCAAGAATGTGAAGCAGCCTATCGACTCATTCCAGACCCAAACTTGTGTTGAATCTTTTTTTAAAGCTTTGTTGTATTCAGAAAGAGTTCTCATCTCCTCCACCAGCATCACAATATAAGGAGACGGGACAGCTACTGCCACAGTTTTTCTGTTCCGAGTCAAGAGCAAAGGTTCTAGATCAGAGGTTCTCAAACTGGGGGTCAGGACCCCTCAGGGGGTGGCAAGGTTATTACATGAGGGGGAGGTCACGAGCTGCCAGCCTCCACCCCAAACCCTGCTTTGCCTCCAGCATTTATAATGGTGTTAAATATATAAAAAAGTGTTTTTAATGTATAAGGGAGGGGGCCCATGCTCAGAGGCTTGCTTGTGAAAGGGGTCACCAGTACAAAAGTTTGAGAACTAATGTTCTAGATGCTAATATGACAGGTGCTGCAGAAGAACTGAAGAGAGGGAGAGTCTGCTCCTCAGTTGGTGTAAATAGACATAGGCGTACATGCAGTGGTACCCTCCCTTGTTTCATGAGCAAATGAATGAAAGGATCTAACTTATCTTAGTTTATGGGATCTGTCTGTTAGTCTGATCCTCAGCTGGTGTAAAATCAATGTAGTTCAATTGATTTCAACAGAGTGGCACCTATTTGCACCAGCTGAGGATTTATCTGAGAGAGAGTTTCTGGAAATCTGAAAGAGAACTTCTTCCAATGAGATTTCCTGCCTCATTTTGTGAGCTCAAGAGGGTTCAGAGGATAAACCATTTTATAAGATTTGGATAAGCATTTTGGATCCTTCCCAAATCTGAACAGCAAACTTTAAGGTTCACTGATCACTTCTGCATACCGAGAGCCAGTCCTGATGTCTACATTCTAATGGCCAAGATCATACAAGTGTGATATGTCCTGTAATGAATGCATTTTGTGCAACAGAATGAATAATCACTTCCCCTTCAAAAAGAAGGGAAATGCAAGATAACTTTGCTGTATGTATAAGCAACCATCTTTTTTATACCATTGTGGTGTAGGCAGGAAACTGATACAATTACTGTGTGATATGATCAGGTTTGTTATGAAGTTCCTCTTGTGACATTCCAAAGTCAACAAATTAATTATAGACGAATAAGTGCTTTCTTATCTGAATACACTTGTTCATTGAGATGAGTCTGAGATTTCTGGTTAAGCACGTTTAATTAGCTGGATTACTAGTGATCGGTAATTTTATTTCCCCACTGGGGTTTTCCAAGAGCTGAGCTAATTTAAATCCTGTATGAATCCAGCTGCCCATGAACAAATTCTAGGATGCCAATACATGTACAATCAGGTTGTTTTTTGATTACAGACTAAAACCACGTACTAACACATAGCTAGCCATGGTCCCTGTTTCAGATATCTTAGAATCTGATTTGGAAACACACTCACTTTCTGAGTCTTAAATAACTGGAGGAGTTTAACTGCGTAAAAACAACATAAGTGCAGCCCTGTAGCTGAGTCTATGGAATAGTTCCCAAAGCAGGTTGAATTGGAAAAACTACTGTATACTAAATCAGCTTTTCCATAGAGGGTATAGGGAGCTGAGTTAATGCAGTAGCCTTTTTCTTTGGATACAGGGATTGATCTTATCATATGTCACAAACAGAAAAAAGTCTGGAATCAATTTAGCCCACACAGGAATTTGCCCATGTGACCAAACAATCAAACAGTTGCTCTATTCTGCTCAGAAGAGGTAACTAAGTCACTTAGTGAGTTCACAGAAACTTAGCAAGACACCCATTTCCTTACAAGATTTTGAATGTCAGCTCACATCCACCATAATCTCTTCACTGCCGAAAGGACAGCCATACAGTCCCTGAAATCTAGCTACCAGATAGAGATTAAAGCAGCAGACAAAGGGGGCACCATTGTAGTCCTCAACTGTGATGACTCCGTTAACAAAGCTAACCACCAACTCTCTGACGCCAACAACTATCAAGAACTCAAAGAAGACCCTGCACCACACTTTACCCAGGAATTTAAGGATATCATCAATTCCTTCTCCTAACAACTCCAAGATAAATTCTACAAACTTCATAAACCCATCCTAGGGACCTTCTACACTCTTCCCAAGATACACAAACAAGGGAACCCAGGCGGAACCATCATATCTGGCCGTGGCACTGAAGGAATATCGGGACTCATAGAAACCACCCTCAAACCACTCACCACAGAAAGGGCCAGCTTCCTCCAGGATACAACCAACTTCCTCCACAAACCCTGCAACATTAACAACCTCTCTCAGAACACCGTTCTTGTCACCATGGATGTCACCTCCTTATACACCAACATCCATCACACTGATGGCATCACTGCCTGCCTCAAATACTTACAAGACAATGGACAACCCTCAGATATTCACCCCAAACACATCACCAAACTCATCCAGTTTATCCTCCCCATAACAATTTTACATTCAACAACAAACACTTTGTCCAAACCATGGGAACAGCCCTGTGTACTAGGATGGTTCTCCAATATGCCATCCTCTGCACGGGCCATTGTGAAGGGCTCCTGTGGGCCTGTTCCATGGACTCCTCTGGGCCTGTTCCATGTAACGAGATGCACCTGCAAGGTTTGTTCAGCCTGAAGAGACAGGAGCTTAAAAGAGGGAAACTTACCACAGGAAGGGATGATGAACAAGAAGAAGGCTGCTCCACCCAGAGACTGCTGGTAACAGAGATAGTCCAGCCAAGGAGGAGACAGCTGCGAGACACACTGTTCCTGAAGCTGCCCTGACTGACAACAAAGCAGTATGTCCCAGGAAGAGGGGTAGAAGGTAAACCCTGTGAAGGGGCAATGGACTCTGAGAGACTGAGCCCATAGAGTTGAATCTCTAAGGGCTGCCTGAGAGACTGGTCCTCGTGCCAGCCAGATCCTCCCCTCTTGCAAGGGGAAGAGATGAGGAGGAGCTACCCTCTGCCTGTGGGTGGCTTCCCTGACAGAGCTCCTGCAAGCGCTGCCAACCAGGGCAGAAGAGAGGGTAAACAACGGACGGACTGGATATATGGGGTCCAGGGAGCCCCCCCACAGCTGCCTTGAAGAAGAATTTCTGAACAAATGCATCACAAAACCAATGATATACTGGAGATATATCAGTGATATTTTTGTTCTCTGGACAAATGACTTAAAATCCCTCATAGATTCCTACCACAACTTCAACAACCATCACCCATCCATTAAACCCTCTCTGGAACACTCCCCCATCAGCATCAACTTCCTGGACACCATCATCAGATTTAACAATGGAATTCTACAGCCAACCACATACCACAGCAGAGCTCAATTGTGTCCCCTTCCAAACACCTCTATTTCCCCCACCTCCCCAAAAAATCTGTTGATGGGAGTGTTTGAGCTGGATACATTGATGTGAGACACGTGGCCAATATCTAGTGTGCCCCGCATTGTTCATAGATGCTGAGCTGGTCATTGCTTCAGAGATCCTAAGAGAAAAGAATGGAATATATTGGCTAGGGTGGACTGGGCGCAGCCAAGAGCAACTGAATATGGAGGGCCCTGGTGAATTTATTGAGGTAGGTGTGCCAAGAGACTCTGTGGCCATATTTTTGTGTCTTTGGGCCAGAAATATAGGCATGTATGGGGTGTAGTGTTAGCTGAGGGTTTTTCAGTTTCAGTAAGTCTGATTGATGGAACCCAGACTGTGAGGGGAAACACCTGATCAGCTAGTAGTACCTGTGTGAAAAGGGGGTACCTTGTTCGAGAGGGAGAGGTAGTGCCTGCAGGATGAGGCTGGGAAGTTTGAGCCAAAAGGAAGCGGCAGTGTCAAGTGTCTGAAAGAAAGCAGCTGGTAGCTCAAAGGGATCTTTGTGAGATGGGTGAATGAGGGAATGTGATCTCTTGCTTTAAGAGGAGGGGGTGATGGAACCAGTTATTGAAACTGCTTTGCATTTTATTTAAAATGAGTCAGAGCACAAAGGTAGCAGTATTCTTCGGCAATGTAGTACCTAAATATTGACCTGCAATCAGGGTTTCTTTCCCTCTAACCCAGCGGTGCTCAAACTTTTTCAGTCAGCCCCCATCCCCAGTAATGGAATGTGCCTGTGCCCCGCCTCCCATTACTGCACAAGAAGCTTATGTCAACCTAATTATGTCAGTGTCTACACTACAGCCTTGCTCCTGCCGGTGTAAGAGCTACTTCACTGACATAATAACTCCACCTCCACGAGAGGCATAGGGCTTATGTTGGTGTAGTTAGGGCAACACAGTGTCCCAGTAGATACTGTGCTACTTATATCTGTTGGCTGTCTTTCTTGTTGTTCTGCTGGAGAAATTGACAAGAAAGCTGGCTTCTGGCTCCCCAGCTGGGCTGCTGCCCGGTCTCCACTCCAAGCCAGCCTGCTACCCAGGCTCCCAACTCAGGCTGCTGCCTGGACTTCCCGCTTCCTGAGAGGAGCCCCCTGGGGTGCTGGCTCCCCACTCCCAGCAGGGATGCCACCCAGGGCCTTGGCTCTCCACTACCCGCTGGGAGCATGGCAGCTGACTGGGCTCTGGGCACAGATTTCCCCACCAAGAGCCCAACTGCCCCCTGGGGCTCTCTGCTCCCTGTTCCCACCAGGAATGAGACAGCTGCACCGGGCTTCTCTGCTTCCTGCTCCCTGCCATGAACAGGACAGTTGACCAGACACTGTGTGCAGATCTCCCTACCAGGAGCCCAGCTACCTCCCTGGGCTCTGGGCTCCCTGCTCCCCACTAGGAGCATGGCTGAGCCCACCGGGTAGCTTTTCACCCTGAGTCCAGTCAGCTGCCATGCTCCCATCAGGAAGCAAGCAGCTGAGAGCCGGGGGGGGAGGGGTGGACAGGGGGGGAAGCCAGGCTCCCAGTGGGGAGATCTATGCCTGGTGTCCAGCTGGCTGCCCCGTTCCCAGAGGGGAGCCAAGAAGCCCAGCGTGGCTGCCCTGCTCTCAGAGGGGAGCCAAGGGTGGGGGGCATCCCAGCTCCAGGTGAGGAGCCGTGCACGGAGCTGAGAGCTCTGGAGAGCCATGGAGCACTGCCGCTTTTAAGTCGATGGAAGCACTCCTGGGGAGGACGCACACTACCAACAGAAGGGAGGACAGCATGGACATGAACTACCACAGTCATTGCAGCAGTGCCTGTAAGTCGACCTGACATAGATCAAGTTAAGTTCATAGTGTAGACATGCTGTAAGAGTGCCTTGTGAGCACTAGCTGCCAAACTTTAGGTTTGGGTTAGAGGACTAACCTGAGCCAGGGTGGTGGCTTGATGCTTCCAAGATCTCGAGCAGTTCTTTTGAGATCTTGGCTTAAAATGCTATAAATCTCTTACAATCAGCTGTTCTAGATATTTGTGCCATCTTGAGCCACATTCGTACTAAACTCTCAATGTAGGGCCCATCTGGTTTTGACCTAACCCAAAATCAAAACCAAAATGTGGGTTTGGGACCAGGAATTCAAATCTGACAGCAGCACTCTGAAATGTAGGTTGGAGGAGGGGTTCATTTTTGTGACTGGTCTGACATCCTCACCCAGATACTTGTTGGAGGAAGGTCCATATTTGAGGTTTCAGTTTGGGCCCAGCTGTCACTGGTATGTTTTAAATGTACAGGGGCTAGTAATGTTGGCAGTATGGTCTAGCAGCTAGGGCACTGCCCAGCAGTTAGGGGACTTGTGTGCTAGTCCTGGGTCTGCCATTGAACTGCTTTATGACCTTGGGCAAATCACTTAGCACTTTCTGCCTTGGTTTCCCCATCTATACAATGGGGACTGTGATACTTTACTTTTATCAAGTGCTATGTGAGGTCTAAGTAGTATTATTGTTAAATATATTTAATGGTGAATATTAATGAATAATGTCTGAGAACAATGATTCTATGGTGACCCTTTGTGCAAAAATAGATAGAGATATTCTTGTTTATTTCTATGATTCTTGTGGCTATTGTTGTGGCAGAGTCAATGGAGACAGTTGTGTGAATGGTGTTAGTCAGGACAGGAAATATTCTCACTTCCCCGTCTTTGCCTGAAACATCTTTTGATAGGAACTGATTTGGCTTAAGAAATCTGTGCCTGGAGATTTGCCAAGAGAAAGATTAGTTTTCTCCTCTTTGCTGGTGCTAACAGGCTTTCAGAGAGCGGAAATGGGGTTATTCAAGCTGCGGCACACCTAAATTAAAATGCAAATGTGTTCCAGCATTTTCTATTCTCAGTGCTGCCTTTTCAATAGGGAGGGAGCATTGATTAGTGGTTAGAGCAGAAGACAGTCAGGAGAGTTGAATTCTATCTTTGGCTCTTCCACCGGCTGTGTGATCTTGAGCAATCTACTTAACATCTGTGCTTCATTTTCCCTATCTGTACTGGGATGTTGGCGGCAATAATTACCTATATCAAAGGAAGGGTATGAGGCATAATTATGCGTGTTAAGTACTTTGAGATTCTGGAATAGAAAGCTATATGAAAACACCACACTACAGTTGTCTTATGACCCCACCTTCATGCCTTTAATGCTCCTTATTTATATAAACTTGCCCTTGTTAACAACTTCTGAAGGCACACATCTGTTGTGGTATTAACTCAAACATGCAGCAGTTAACCCTCTACAACACCAAATGAGGTGGGGATATGCAAGCTGTATATTTTCTTCAAATACTTAAGCTACTGGTGCTATCCAGAGAAAAGAGAATCCTAGATTTCCAAATGTTGCTCAGCAAAATTGCTTGTTACTCACCATTGCTCAGTATTTCAGATGTATCCTTCCTCTTTCGACTCCAGGTACCTCCTGGTTGGTGCTCTAACGTGAGTGCTTCGACTCAGGTGCTCATGCACTGAGCAATCCAACACCTTCTGAAACAGTTTCCAAGCATGGATATTTAAAATGGCTTCTGGCAGCTTGCAAGTCAAGTCATTTTCAACAGCCTTTTGAAAAAACAAGTTTACTCTGCTACACACTGGCTACCAGCAGGCAGCACCGCTGTTACCTGAAACCCTTTGACATCCGTTCATGAAAACAGTTTTGGAATGGTCAATTTCTCGGTGGAAATGGGGCCATTTTTATAGCTAACCTCCCCTATGTAGGTAGAAATGTTTATGTCCTTAAAAATCTGTATATATGGGGATTTCTTTCAGATTCCTTTAGTTCAGATTTGTCTTTGACTTCCCTGAAACGGTCACTTAAATGCAGGCTGTTATGTAAGTGTCATAGTGTAGCTTCTATATTGTAGATAAGGAACCTAATTTTAGATCAGAAGGAATGAAGTGCTGATTCAGAAGGTAATCTGACCTTACCAAATCCTGTCTGGGCTACAGCTTGCAATAGGGGAGTCCTGTCTGATGGTAGCAGGTTCCTGGCATACCGTATATGGGAGTATGCCCTGTCACGTGTGATCCCAAAATCTTTTGTAAAGGGGCAGGGGGGAAGGGAGGGTTTCTAAAAGTAGCAAGAGATGCTGGGCAAAGATGTTCTTAGTGATGGAAGGAAGGCTCAAGGGAGCCTCACAAGGACCACATACTATGTCAAACATTATAAACTATCCATCGTGAGCTCTGAGTCAACAAAGCACTTAAGGATGTGCCTAACTCTAACCATGCCAAGTATCAGAGGGGTAGCCGTGTTAGTCTGGATCTGTAAAAGCAGCAAAGAATCCTGTGGCACCTTATAGACTAACAGACGTTTAGGAGCATGAGCTTTCAGGGGTGAATACCCACTTCGTCAGATGCATGCCACAATCCCAATGGGGCTACTTATAGAATTCAGTGGTTAGAACATAGTGGTTAGAATTCAATACATGCTTTCGTGCTTTGCTGAATCAGGACCTTAATCCATAAAGGGAAGGAGTATTACTGCCCATATGGTACATTTGCTTTCTTTTAAGTATAGAAAGCAAACAAGCAGAGACTCTCTCTGTCCCAGTTAGGTCCTCCCGTGTACAGCTGTCCTGTGGCAGTAACTTGGACCACCTTAAGATTTACCATATTTTTACCTCTTTGCCCTCAGGAAGTTCAGCTGAATGGGGTTCATGTGCATCTTTCAGAACTGGAGGCACTTTTGCTGTCAGAAAGAAGATGGTAGCAGATCTTCAGCAGAAGATCATTGTTGGGAAATAAAGTCCCTGCTTCCCACTTTAAGAACATGGCAGATTTCCTCAGAACCTTGGCATCATGAATCTTTCCTGTGCTTTCCCTATCTGTGTTTAGAAACCTGCCTCTGTGGTCAGCCATGCCCTGAAGAATGACGGGATGATATCCATTGTGGTTCATTCTTGCCCATTCTGACTGGCAAACTCTGACTGCAGTGCAGTTTGGGAACCCTATCCTCTGAAAGCCAGTGAATATTTCAGGCACATTTCTTATGCTGGCCTCCTGTGTGTAAATCACAGGGTTAATTGCCTCACAAACCTTCACTACATGACCCCAACAGTAGACTTGCCAGAACCAAAGTGGTGTGCTACTGTCTCGACTGGGATGTGAGTGGTCTGACATAGTGGTCGGAGCAGAGCTCGGGACTCAGGCCGGGTTAGATAACAGGAGGTCAGAGTTTGCAGCAGGCCAGGGGTAAATTGGAGAGTTATGTGTCAGGCAGGGTCAGGTTACCAGGAGATCGGCAGTAAGAGCAGCTATTGCAGGGGAAGCAGTCCTAAGCAGGGAGAACAGGACAATTTCCTGTTCTTGTGCTTGATTTAAATAGAAGCTGTGAACCATTCCGGACCCCCAGTGTTCTGCCAATCAGCTCCTAGGACCAGAGTCCTCTATCAGAGTTCAGCACTATTCTGACAACTGTTAGCAGGTCATCTGGTGGCAGGCTGGAACTTACTAGTTCTAAATAGCCTTCTAGAACAGGGTTCAAGCACCATGGTCCCTGTCAACTATGGGCCTGTAGCTGTCTGAGGTAGCTAACCCCCAGAGGGAAATAGCAACCTGCTTCTGTACCGCTAATGCATTCCTCAGTTGAGTTTTCTGGCAGCCGAGTCTTGGTGCAAGCACCTCACGTAGATCCACAAAGGTCTGTTTCCTCATGCAGAGGTTCTGGAGCCACTACTGATCATCCTAAGTCAGCAGAACAGTGTGAGCCCACCACACTGTGCTAGTTCTCCTGCACCTGCAGTGATGGTGAACCCAAGGCTATTCCATTGTGTCTGTCCAGTCTGCCATGAATGAATGGTTCTCATCCCCCAGGTCCAGCTGCCTTCAACATCTCAGAAAATGCTCCTGAAATACAATCCAGTGTCTTGCCATGCTCATATTCCACTACACAAACATCGCACCTGCAAGAAAGGTCAGGATCAGCTCATTCAATGGATCCATGGCTGTGACCCAGTTTTGAATGGACAGAAGTGAGGTGAGACCTCATCTGGAAGAGTCACTGGCCAATGTGAAGGTGGGGAAAGACTCTCTTCTGCACAGGGGTCCAGAAAGGACAGGAATGTGCTACCAACAACACACCACAAACCAGTTTCTAGGGAGGTTCCATCTGACACAGAGAACTCTGGGATATGCCCCCTGAAACCGTAGCCCCAGAACTGCATATCTGGAGTAGCAGTGTGGATGTAGTACACAGGATTCTATGCATGACCAGCACAGCAAATGTGGACTCTTGGGGTGGGTTTGCCTAGCTTGTGACCACATGGACACAATCCACAACAGGGGCATGCATACCACTGTAGACTTACCTATAGAGAGATGTGGCTGGATGACTAAGACACTGGACTGACCACCAAAGTCTGCAGGAGGAGGGTCAGACAGAGGGGCTGCAATGCTGGGTCTTGCCATGGGGAGGCACTCTGGGATGATTACTCTATGTTATTGTTACGTTAGTAAGTGGCAAAAGACAATCCTTTGGAACTGGACGCTTACATGTTTCGATACAAGTAATTGCAATACGAATGAACTCATAATGAAAAAGACATTACAAATGAGAAGGCAGTAGGCCAGGGAATAACTACTAATGAGGCTGAATCAGGGTCACTAGTCTGAACACTGTTAAGTACTGTGAATTCTTGGTGTGCTCTGTAATATCTTATGTGGTATGTAGAATCCCCAAGAGAAAAGCTGGGCCAGGGATTATATGACGGGGTTGCCTGTAATGGCAGGGGACTGGACTTGATGACCCAGGAGGTTACTTTCAGTCCTATGTCCTGCCTCCCTTATGGAAATGAAGCAACCGTGAGACTTAAGTATGTGGATACAGTAATACCTACAATGTAATATTTAGTGATCAGGGTATCTTTTCACTTGAATCCTCCTGCCATGGCTGGTGGTGCTTTCCATGTTGCATTTCACCACTGTTGTGGCATATCTGATTGGAGACAGAATCAGAGACCTTCTCTGAGCTCTTAGCAAGAGTTCTGCTGCAAGATTAATAACTTCTTTTCCTTGAATGTGTAAGGAGACGATACCCCTCACACTGCCCCCTTCAATCCAGGAATCTTCTGAAATGGATCGCTGGCTTTCAGAAGTACAGTCGTCTCAATGTGCAGTGGGAGAGGGCAGCAGTAATGGCAGGTGGATGTGCAATTGTCAGCACAATGCCGTGATGTTCATTATGTGAATACACTTATAGAGGAAATACATCCAGTTTATTTGTATCAGTTAATTAGGTTGTTGAGATTTCTAGGTTATAAAAATTGAATGAATTGTATTTATTATTGGTATTGAAGGAACCCCAATAATTGTCCAGGACCCTGTTGTGTTAAGCACTGTACAGATATATTTTTCTCTGAAGGTTTCAAAACTGCAGCCATGGGAGACAAAGCAAAGGATTGTTATATTTGTAAGCATTGCATCTTTATTTTCTCCAGACTTCACATTCGGCATTTATACAGGCACTCTCCTCCAGCTGTGATCTCATCACATATTCTAATAAGCCAAGTGGGCTTGGCTAGTACTGCATGGAAGTCTTCCAGGGAAAACCCTAACCAGGGTTGGTTAGCAGTGCATGGAAATCTTCCAGGGAAAATCCCACTGGGGGTGTGGATTCAATAGTTGAAGTCAGTGGGTGTTATCCCAATTTTATCGGGACTGTCCCGATATTTACTTGTTTGTCCTGCATCCTGACCGAACATTGGTTGGGATGCAAATTGTCCCAATATTTTGCCCTCTAGCACACATGCGGAGGGGGCTCGTGCCCCCACTCCATCTTGGCCCTGCCCCGACTCCGCCCCTCCCTCCCCCATTGGATCCCTCTCCAAATCCCCACCCCGGCCCTGCCCCCTAGTTACCCCCCACTGCCCTATTGGCTCCCTCCCCAAATCTCTGCCCTGGCCCTGCCTCTTCCCCAAGCACGCTGCATTCCTCTTCCTTACCCCTCCCTCCCCGGCTTGCGCTAATCAGTTGTATGGTGGTGCAAATGTTAGAGGGAAGGGGGAGAAGCTGGACGTTGCAGCCACCCCTCAGGGGAGGTGGAGGCAGAGCGAAGGCAAGCTGGGGTAGGGAGAGGCGGGGTGTGGAGCTGCTGGTGGGTGCTCAGCCCCCACCAATTTTTCCTATGCTCTGGCGGCTCTTGTTTTTTTTTTTTTTTTTTGCTTCACCGGCATCCCCCACCCTGCGTCCCAATATTTCATGTCTCTCATCTAGTCACTCTAGTGGGTGTCAGGGTTCCTTCTCCACTCTGAACTCTGGGGTACAGATGTGGGGATCTGCATGAAAGACCCCCTAAGCTTATTTTTACCAACTTAGGTTAAAACCTTTCCCAAGGCACAGATTCCACCTTGTCCTTGAACAGTATGCTGCCACCACCAAGTGATTTAGACAAAGAATCAGGGAACGGACCACTTGGAGTCCTATTCCTCCAAATTATTCCCCCAAGCCCTACACCCCCTTTCCTGGGGAAGGCTTGAGAATAATATCCTCACCAGTTGGTACAGGTAAACACAGAGCCAAACCCTTGGATCTTAAGAACAATGAAAAATCAATCAGGATCTTAAAAGAAGAATGTATTTAAAGATAAAAGAATCACCTTTGTAAAATAAGGATGAAAGATAACTTTACAGGGTAACAAAAGATTCAAAACACAGAGGATTTCCCCTCTAGGCAAAACTAAAAAGTTACAAAAAAACAGGAATCAACCTCTCTCTTAGCACAGGGAAAATTCACAAGCTAAAACAAAAGATACTCTAACACATTTCCTTGCTATTACTTTCTATTTCTGTAATATTAGATGTATCATTTCAGTGGGAGCTGGATTACTTGCTTGGTCTTTCCCTTTGTCTCCGGAGAGAACACCCACACAGCACAAAACAAAGCCTTTCCCTTCCCCCACCGCCCCCTCAGATTTGAAAGTATCTTCTTTCCCCATTGGTCCTTCTGGTCAGGTGCAAACCAACTTATCTGAGCTTCTTAACCCTTTACAGGTAAAGAGGGATTTTATGCTACCTTTAGCTTTATGTTTGTAAGCAGAGTCAGGATGAGCTCTACCCTGACATCTGGTGGTGAATTATGGGGAGTGTGGAAAGAATCTCAGGGCCTGTGCAAAGGAATTCCTGATATTTGCATTGCATAAGCCCACAGCAGCCTGGGATGGATATTTTGACAGCTGGGATCCCCAATTTCTTTGTTATTGGGGCAGGAAGAAAAAAAAGTGCTGTCACCCTAATTATGTGAATGAGGTACTATGAGACTGCTTTATGACAGAAAGGACTCAACCTAAATTAAGTAGTAGTTGCTAGACAAGGGACATGAGTGCCAAAACCCATTGAAATGAGAGAGGTTGGGGATTGTTGTGTGTACCTGATAGTATGGGCCCCTTTTGAGGGTCTGGAACACCAATTGCACATCCTCCTTTCTCCACTGTTAAAGAGTAGAGCTAATTTTGATTCCATTAGGAGTCCATCTAGAGACTGCTGAGCTGAATTCATGTTGGGCCAATGGTGCAGCAGCACCAGGGCTCCCCTGGTAAGAGCTGAAATCACTGAAAGAGCTGAGCTGAGAATCACTGAGCGCTGTGTTGACTAGTGGGGGAGCCTGAAGACCTATTGTTAAGCTGCTGGCCGAGCAGAGCAGATTGCAGTGTGTTGGAGCAGCCCATGGAACAGTGAGCAGAGTGAAGTGGTTTGCAGGGACGGCTGGCAGAGCGGCACAGCTGGTGTGGTGGAGCTGGTTGTGGTGAAGGCTGCAGCAGAACTCCACGGAGAGACAGACCAGTTGGCCCTGGCCCATGTAAGGTGCCGGTTAACACCCTGTGTGGACTTTCCCCCCCTGCAATTCCACCCAGGCTGGGGGTGGTAAAACTCTGCAGATAAACTCTTGAATTCTGGGGTGGCAATGACCAGAGACCTTTGGGTTGTTGGACTTAAGACCCTAAGGGGGAAAGGACATTGCCAAACGTACTTGGAGGTGGGTTTTTGTTTATGGTTTGTGTTATAACCCTGTTTGTGGTGTTTCTCCAATGGGATGCCGCATTGTTTCCCTCCTTTATTAAAAGGATTTTGCTACACTCAGACTCTGTGCTTGCGAGAGGGGAAGTATTGCCTCCTAGAGGCGCCCAGGGGGATGTGGTATGTAAGTGCCCCAGGTCACTGGGTGGGGGCTCGAGCCGGTTTTGCATTGTGTTATTGAAACAGAACCCCTGGATACTGAACCCGGCCCTTGTTGCTGCCAAATCAGAGGGGTAGAAGGGTTACATATTTATGACAGTGGGGCTTTTGCCATTGATGATTGTGGCTTGAGACTTAAACCCTAAGGTCCCCCTGACCTTCTGTGCGCAATAAAATTCCCATGGACCATTTCAGAGAAAGCAGAAGCTGTAATGTCCTGAATGGATAACAGTCACTTCATTCTGCCTCCCTAAATTCTCAACGATCAGTCAGTTTGTTAAAATTTTCTTCTTTTCCTGCCCTGACCCCTTGTGCAGTGTTGCTACGTTCCATCCCAGAGAGAGTCAAATTGTAGTGATGGGTGAGATGATTCACATACATGGACCCATGCCAGCACTCCTGCTAGTTGTTCCAGTAACGCCAAAGGAGTACAGAGACCGTTCTTAAATCATCTCTGCCTGCAACAGCATTACCACAGTATTGGTAGCATTCCCTATTGTAAACATGGCCAATATGTGCCTGTATTGTAGCATTAACTAGTCATCAAGGACAAAATGTGAACAATTGTAAAGGTGATCATTGGACTCGTGTGCATTCGTAGCTATTTGCTTGCTAGAATAGTCTTTGTTTATAAGGCTTATAGCACTAATGTCTCTCAAAACACTTACTCTGTTTCCTTTAGCAAAAAGTCCTGGAGCTGGGAAGCATGTTGGGAAACTCCCAGATTATTTTTGGCTCCTGCAATTCCCATTTACAAATTTGCATTAAACAAAGTAGCCGAGCTGGGGCTATGAAGCTAAGGGAGGAATTTACAAACTACAGCAATGAATATAAACTTACCTACCGAGCACTGTGATAATTTCTTAAACAGGAAGGGCAAAAAATAGTACTGTGGTTGTCATTTGTAGCTACCTGAGAATAACTCTATGAAACTGTAACTTACTACAGCTGTTTTTGCTCATAGCCAGCAAGCAGCTGTTCCATTAGCCTTGGTGTTGTCTTTGTGCTGGGTGCTTAATCAAACAAACAAAAACATGCACCTGTTCAAAATTAACCTGTACAATACTCTCACAAGCAAAAGGGGCTTCTTAATGGTAATCCAGTAAGAGAAATGTGCAACCGTGGGCTTGTTTAAATAGGAAATGGTTCACAAGAGAGACTGTCTGAGGACAGAAAATACTGCTCAGGCTGAATGCATGGTCGGGCCCAAACGCAATGGAAATGCTCCATTTCTGCTCTGAAGGGGGAGGCCGGCAACAGATGAACAGCCAGCTCAGCTCTGTGTTCTGTGGGGCAGGGTGCCGCCCCATCGATTCAAAACATCACATGCTGTGTGCTGTAATGATCCAGTCAATAGCAGAAGTGTGATCCCTGCATGTACCACATCTAACCGGTTTGAGCTGTTATCTGCATCACCCAGGGGCGACATGAGAGGGTGACTTGGTGTATTGCATAACTTTGATGAGATTGCTCCGGACATAAGTAAACAGCCATTAGTTACCTGGTCTCAGTGTAGTGGTGAGACTTCCGCCGTTACAGACCTGGGGCCTAGCTCTGTTGCTCAGGGGGTTAGAGCAGTGGTCTTGGACTGCAGGGGGTGCAGATTCAAATTTCACAGGGGTCTAGGTAGCAGTTTCTGACTCAGACTCTCCTCGCTGGTAGCTCATCTCTCCTTATGTGTCCCCAAACCATCCAGATTTCTGCCTTCCATTTAGCAACAGCTTTATAAGAGGTTTTCAAACTGTAGGGCACACCTCCCTATGGGGGCACGGAGGAACTTTTGGGTGGGGGGGGAAGCAGCAATGCCAGGCAGCTCAGACCAGCCCTGCATGGCAGGGTTCAGGAAGGGAGCACCACCTCCCCCCTGACTCATCTTAACAGGCCACCCAGCCTGTCTGGATTAGGGGTGGGGGGTGCAACAAAAAGGGTGGTTTTCAAACTTTTTGAGCTGACCCCACCCCCACCCCTTTGAGTTACAATTTTTGGTTGTGCCTCCTGCCCCCCCTCCCCTCCCACACACACCCCAGACAGGCTGAGTGCCCTGCTGAGGTAAATCAAGAGATAGAGGTGGCACTCCCTCCCCGAGCTGCCTGGAGTCGCCGCTCACCCTCCTCCCCAAACATTCCTCTGCACCCTCACAGCGGGACACATCCCACTGTTTGAAAACCTCGTAGTAGATCCAGAGGTGATGCATGGGGCAGTCACATCACCCCCCGAACCTTTACATTGTGCCCCCACACTGTCAACAACTACACATTGCCTCTGGCACCATCAAACTGTGCTGCAGCTGAGGGCCTGGGGGGCCTGTCTCAGTAGAGCATAGGTACAGACTAATAGCTGAGAATCCAGTTGTGTTTAAAGAGCAATTTGGCTCGAACAAGCTTTAAAGTGATTGAGGCCTTTTGGGCCCAACCAGCCTGTGTGTAGGCAGTGCAATTACACTAGAGTCAATAGAATTGTGCCTGCTTATTCCAGGGTTAAAGTTGGCTCTACGGATCTTGCTATGCAGAACAGAACAATGGATTCATCTGAAAGTAACCAAAGGGATAATGTCAGGTTTCAGAGTAGCAGCCATGTTAGTCTGTATCCACAAAAAGAAAGGCGCACTTGTGGCACTTTAGAGACTAACAAATTTATTTGAGCATAAGCTTTCGTGGGCTACGGCATCCGAAGAAGTGGGCTGTAGCCCACAAAAGCCTATGCTCAAATAAATGTGTTAGGCTCTAAGGTGCCACTAGTACTCCTGTTCTCTTTTCAAAGGAATAATGGCACTTGAAACCATGCACTTCATGGAAAAGAACTTCATGAACAATACTGCAAAGGCTAAAATTCAAGCAGTTCCAGGCACGAGATCCATGGGATCTATTGAAATCCTAGGTTCCTGGAACTAGTGTTCAGAATGACATCACTCTGCATGAGGTTTCTCAGTGGGGACAGAGGCAAGTGAAGGGTTGGCGATTGGCTACATTAGCGATAGAAGGAGCATGGATTAAGCAGCACAAATAGCAGCCCTGAATGCCTCCCCTTTCCCTTTTCTCTGCACCTCAGCCCACAGTGCACAACCGTTCTGCTCACCCTACAGTTATCAAAGGTCAGCTTGGTGTTTCTCAACATCTTCCTGCTGGGTTAAATGAGTCACTAAGTGAGAACTTCCCAAATAATGGCTCCTTTGGGGAGTCTTGGAGAGGAGTAACTCTTGCCTGAGTATAAATCCAGCACATTCTTTCTGAAATATTCATTCCTGTTCATGCAACTCTGTTAATACATTTCGTGTGTCAGTCCTCTGGAGTGGCTTATGTCAGAATATGTGAATTGCTACTACTAACGAGGTATTCAGTGAGAACATACACAATCTGGAGATAGTCTTGAGATGCCAACAGGTAATTCATTCATGGTCTCTCTGTGGTGGTATAAAATTCTTAGGACCCATTCAGTTCTAGGGAGTCTCATAAGGAAAGCCTGTGTATTGCATTCTTGCAGAGCAATCAATGTGTTCTAAAAAGTGCGGATTGCTAGGATATTCATGTGTGAAAGTTCCACATTCTTTGTGGCAAAAGGCATTTTTCCACTGACATTTTTGCCCTTCCAAATCCCTAATGAAACCCTGAAGTATAATCCCATAGTTACACATTATCCACTGAATGCCCAACAAATGGCATAAGGTTATGCCTACAGCACAGCCTCCTCATATTGAAAAGCAAATAGATTACAAGATGTGAGATTCCCTTAATGCACCCAATGAGCCACGCAGAATGTCATGTTCAGTTGCTCGAGATACCAGTTTTTTTAAACCGATTACATGAGTTACAATAGAACAAGAGCAAACTGAATGCACTATTTGAGCTAAGCCTGAGACTGGGTACTAAAATCCCAAATTTAAATCCTTATCTTGCCACTGATGCACTGTGTGGGCTTGGATAAGTCACTTCACCACCATGTCTGAGTTTCATCCTTTATGGAATGGGGACAATTTTGTCGATCTTCCTCATGGGGGATGGGAGGGATGGTTAGTTGTGTTTCCATGGTGCCCTGAAGATTCCAAGTGCTGTATAAAGAATAGGTAGGTGTTAGCAGCAGCAGGTTCAACACATTGTTGTCACATCACATTCACTAACTCATTTTCATACGGTCATAGGACTCATGTAGTCAACAATTTCGTCTGATACACTTACCCTGCAACTTGACCCATGCAGATGGAAGATGATTAAAAATCTCTGCTGTTCAGGTTTGCAGCTGACACAATGATTGGTGAGGTAGTACATAATGAAGACAGGTTACTGTTAGAACGATTTGAATCTCCTGATATTACGGAGGGTACTACCTTTAACAGGCGAGCCAGGTGCTGCAGTGAGAACCACCTTCATATGATCAAGGAGCCTCCATGCTCCAATCAAGATCTGCTCTATTTAAAACAGGAAGCTGAAGTGATGGGGCATAGAGACCAGGAGCAGCAGAGCTGGTGACTTCTGGCCCAGCTCTCTGCAAGTTGGGTTTATGCAGAGATTTTTGTTTTGAAATTGAAGTTTTGAGTAATCCAAACCTAGGCTCTGAGGTAAGAAATTTTAAATTGCTGTTCAAGTTCTCCTTTAAGGAGAGACATGTTAATTAGAGTGTTTGGTTTCTCCAGGCTGAAAGCCGAGTTGTGGTAGGAGCTGCCCAGGAAATCTGGACGCTGTGGAGAGCCCTGAACCCTTGACCTGCCCTGGGCAGGTGTGCTGGGGGGGCAGGGACATGGGTTGGGGACTGCTCTTGTTCAGGGCTAGTGGAGGGTCTGTGGTGCCCTGCAGTTACCAGGGCTTCCTGGGCAGCTCTTATCACAGCCTAGGGTGACCATACATCCTGTTTTGGCAGAACAGTCTCTTTTTGTAACCTTTTTGGCAAAACTGAGCATTTGTCATCAATTGGCAAGAGCAAACAAGACAAATGCCCAGTTTTGTCAAAAAAGGGCTCAGGGAGGGGGTGAGTGGTGGAGCTCAGACGAGCCCCGCGTAAGTGAGGAGGGGAGCTTGGTGTGACGTTATCTGATTACAATATGACTGTGCAAATCATTGTTGCTACCACCTTTATATAATTACAACTAATTTTATACAAAGCGTGTTAAGTAAAGTGTCAATAGAAAGGGTTAAGGGGCTCGCAGGCTAAATGACCCAGAGTCAACCTTTAGAGGCATGTTAGAAAAGTATGTGAATGTTAATTAGGGCCATTCCATGATAGATAGACTAGAACTTTGAAATGCAAACCTGTAGTGTTAGAGAATTGGAGGTTATACTAATTGTGTGTGTCTACTTGTATCTTGTTAAATGTTAGCCATGTAAACAGACAGTTCCTGTCTGTCACTATAGCTATTAATGCAGACATATCAAAAGGACATCTTAACTTTTAAATGAACTGTAAACATAGTGGTATCACTGAATTCTTCTTTCTTTGAAATATGTAGCAAGTCACCTACGAATGGTGGAAAACAGGCAATTGCCTTGTGTTAATCCCTGTAGCTAACTACTGGTGATACTTAGGAAATAGGTCTATTTCAAAGTCTCCTTGATTGCCTATTGTTTGTCTAAGGACACTGAGCTGTCAAAAGAAGCCCTAAAACTGTATAAAAACCCTTTGGTCCTGATCCTTTTTATCTCAGATCTGCTTGATGCTTCATGCAGGGGAAACTAAAGTCATAACACTGAGATCTTCAGTCCTATCTAGATCACCCTGAATATGGACATTGGATTATAACCTATGGACTAATTCTGCAACTACATAGCTCACCATCTCTACTATCAGAGGGGTAGCCGTGTTAGTCTGGATCTATAAAAGCAGCAAAGAGTCCTGTGGCACCTTATAGACTAACAGACATAATGGAGCATGAGCTTTCATGGGTGAATACCCACTTCGTCGAATGCATGTATTCACCCACGAAAGCTCATGCTCCATTATGTCTGTTAGTCTATAAGGTGCCACAGGACTCTTTGCTGCTTTTACATCTCTACTATGAATCTGATCTCAGAACTGTACTCATGTCTGTATGCATATTGATCTTTTAACCAATACTCTCTCTCCTTTCTTTTTTAATACATTTATTTTATTTTAGTTAATAAGAATTGGCTGTAAGCATGTATTTGAGTAAAATATGGAATATTCATTAACCTGGGGGGTAATGTGTCCGGTCCTTTGGGATTGGTAGAACATTCTTTTACGATGAATAAGATTTTCAGTAATCTTCATCATATTTGACTTGGGTGTCTAGGTGGAGGCCTAAGGCTGGGATGCTTTAAGGCAGTGGTCACCAACTGGTCCATTGTGATCTCCTGTGGCACAGCAGGGCTACCGCTAAGACAGGCTACCTGCCTGCACCGGCCCCATACCACACCTGGAAGCAGCCAGCATGGCCCCAGGGGTGGGCAGGCAGGGGTCTCCCTCTGCATGCTGCTCCTGCCTGCAAGCACCACCCCTGCATCTCCCATTGGCCGGGAATGGGGACCTCTGGCCAATGGGAGCTGCGGGGGCGGTGCTTGCAGAAAGAGGCAGTGCATGGAGTCATGTGCAGCCCCCGCAGGGGTCCATTGGCCCCTTCAGGGAGCAGTGTGGGGCTGGGGTAGGCAGGGAGCCTGCCTTAACGGCAGCCATGCTGCACCAATGACCGGGACCCACCATCAGTAAGTGCTGCCTGGTGGGAAGCTGCAGCCCAACCCACAGCCCTGAGCCCCCTCCCAGATCCAGCAACCCAAACCCCCTCCTGCACCCCAAGTCCCCTCCTACACCCAAGCCCCAGCCCTGAATCCCCTCCCAGAGCCAGCACCCTGTGCCCCCTCCTACATCCCAACACTCTGCCCCAGCCCAGAGCCCCCTCCTGCACCCAAACTCCCTACCCTAGCCCAGTGAAAGTGAGTGAGGGTGGGGGAGAGTGAATGACGGAGGGAGGGGATGGAGTGAGTGGGGCAGGGCTTTAGGAAAGGGGAGGAGCCTCTGGAAAGGGGCAGGGTAGATCCTGGGTTGCCCTTAAATTCAAAAAGTGATCTTGGGCATAAAAAGGTTAGAGATCACTGCTTTAAGGGAACTGTGCTGTTGGCTTCTGGGTAACCAGTAAGATGATATAGAAGCTGTTTTGTGCTGATTTGGTAAATCTGAGTATTGGACTATCCACCAGCTTTGGAGATTGTCTACCCCAGGGGTAGGCAACCTATGGTACGCGTGCCAAAGGCGGCACATGAGCTGATTTTCAGTGGCACTCACACTGCCTGGGTCCTGGCCACCAGTCCGGGGGGCTCTGCATTTTAATTTAATTTTATATGAAGCATCTAAACATTTTAAAAACCTTATTTACTTTACATACAACAATAGTTTAGTTATATATTGTAGACTTACAGAAAGAGCCTTCTAAAAACGTTAAAATGTATTACCAGCATGCAAAACCTTAAATTAGAGTGAATAAATGAAGACTCCGCACAGCACTTCTGAAAGGTTGCTGACCCCTGGTCTACCCCATTCTTTGGAGTTCACTCTAACTGAGTAACTACAGCATGGCTCCCCTGGGACTCCTGGTCACACTTGGACAAGTGGCTTGGGACTGCTCCAGTTCAGGGGTTGGAGGAGTATGGTCACCCTACCACTGCCTGGCTCTGGCTTCAGGCCTGGCCCGGGGGCATGGCCTCAGGGGGAAGAGGAGGAGCAGGGCGGCAGCTCCCCAGCGGGAGTGGAAGAAGAAGAGGAGGAGCAGGGGGTGGGGCCACAGTTCCAGTGTCAGCGTCCCCCGCACTTCTATATAGGTTCCAGCATTCCATGGGAGCCTCCAAATTGGTTGGGGCCTCTTGGCATGGGCCCCCTGGGCCCATGGGTTTATCCACTGCTGAACAAGATCCCATGGCTGGAAATTTAAGAGAAGTTCTGTACCCTGTATATGAGAGGAGTTGGACTAGATGGTACATCTGGCCTTGCAATCTGAATCTGTTAGATTCTGTGTTCATTTCTTTCTTTCATGAACCTTGGGGGAAGCATGATTGCCTACATTCCCCTCAACATATTCCTAACCCTTGTAGCTCTATATCATAAAAAGATTATAATCTAATCTCATGCTTCAGGGTTTAAACCAGTGATGTGCAGGAGCCAGGAAGAAATTCCCCCTTCCCCAATGCACTGTTGTAATCTGTTTTTTTTTTTCATCTTCCTCTGGAGTATGAGAGATTGATTACAGCTAGAAATAGGATACCAGCTGGGGCACACAGATGCTCTATGGTCATATAGAAAATTCTCTGTTTTAAATGCTTGGCTGGTGTGTCTTGCTCACGTGTACAGGATCAAACTGATCACCAAATTTGGGGCTGGGAATTTTCCTCCAAATCACATTGGTAAGGACCTTATGTGTTTTTTGTTTTTTCCCCTCTGCCTACCTCTGTGTCCTGGGGTGTATATACTCCATGCTGGCCCAGCAACCAAGGGGTTAAAGCAGGTACTGCTGGCCAGTGCTGAGTGGCAGCCTCACAGGAGCTGGGAGAATAAAAGAGCTGGGATACAGAGGGGTATGATATCTGCCAGAGGAGCAAGCTGGCTGGAGAAAACTTCTGGCCAGCAAGCTGCTGAGAAGCCATGCAGAGACAATACGCTGAGGTGGGATGACTGGACCTACAAGCTAGAAAAGCCTACAACAACCAGAGGAGGTAGGAAGGAGATCAGGGCACAGCAGGCAGAGGCATCTCTATATATTTTGCTGCCCCAAGCATGGCAGTCCAGGTGGCCTTCAGCAGCATGCCTGCGGGAGGTCCGCCGGTCCCATGCCTTCAGCATACCTGCTTCCGAATTGCCACCGAAGCTGAAGTGCTTGGTGCGCTGATGCCTGGAGTCGCCCCTGTCAGCAGAAGCTGATGAGGCCCAAATCTGCCTGCCTAGCTTAAGGGCCCTGATCTGGAGCCCAGTGGAGTAGGTTGGCCTGGGTTCCCCTTTCAGTTTCAGCTCCAGACCCCTGAGACTTAAGAAGTGAAGGGGTTTTCAGAGCACCAAGACCAGCTGACCCTGCCTAGCACAAGGGGAAAACCCCAGGCAAGAGAAAATCACTGGCTAATGGGGGTGCTGTTACACTGACACACCACCTCACACTCCACAACAAGTGGCACAGATCACCTGTGAGGCTCTGGATGCATCTCACCTAATCAATTCCCTCCCATTGTGGGGCCTCCACATTGGTGGCACCTCAGTCTCACCTGTTTGCTGCCTGTGGCACACCACAGCTTAGGGTGAAGATTAAAAATACTTCAGTTTAACTGAGGTCATTTGGTTTGCCATCAGGCTATTTGGGTGACATTTAATGACTTGTGATATGCCTGTCAGACTATATGATCTAATTGTCCCCTTCACCCTGAGACAATGGACCTCTTATGCAATCAATAGCAGCCCACCTGCACAGATCCAGTTGTACAATCAGGCTCTAGTAATGGTGCCAGAAACACTTCTGTGTCAAGTCCTGCTGTACTTGTTTCAAATATTAACTGGGATTGGGCAGGGGCAGAACTTGTAAGTGATCATTTTGGTTCATTCATTAGCTTCCTCTGCATTCCCCAAGCAAGCCACTTATTTCCTCATCTGTTAATAAGGGATTACTTGACTCTCACAGTGTGCTGAGGGTTGGTTAATATTTAATAGTATCTGGCAGATGGAAAGCACAGTAAGTGGCCTTTTCCCCCATAGTCCTATATCCTTGTATGGTGTAATAATACTTAGCCCTGCCGGTGGTCACTCTTTCAAAACTTGCTAACTTTTTGTTTTAGACAAATAAGATTTCTTCAGCATTTACTAGATTTGAGGTATTTTCCCCTATTAACGATAAGGAAGTACAGGGAATATAGCAAATGCTGAGGTAATCTTACTTGTCTGAGGCAAAGTTAAAGGGTGATCAATACAAGTGTTAACTATTGGTTGGTGTCATTGTTCCTAGTATGTAAAACACTACAGAACTGGCAAAAAGATGGACATAGAAGAATTGTGTGTATACATTTTATTAGCTCCACAAAACTGAAGACAGGATTGTGACCAACATATGTGACTTCAAGATTCTGCTTTTCACTTAATGCAGGCTAGAGAGCTTGCTTTTATTTAATTTATTTATTTTAAAAAGCTGATTTGCTATACTGTTTTTTAACATGACTTTTTTTTCTTTAATCATCTGACCCATCAAATAAAAAATGGGGTTCTGATGACATTAAAGTGCTTAACCTACAATCTGGTGTAGTCATGATGTCACTATATATCCCCTAAATCCCAGCCTAGAGTATGTCTATGTATAAATTTAAAACTCAGCTGTGCATGCACCTCCATAATATGAATTTATTAGATAGTTTATTCCTAACTCTACCTGCTTGCACAGCTACCTGCTTGCTGTTTGGTATTGTACAAATCACTAGATTTCTCTCTACATACATTTCCACCTGTAAAATGGGTATAATATATTTACCTACCTCACAATGGAGTTGAGAAGCCTAATGTTTTTAGTGATTTGGAATGCTTCCATGATCTGCATGATAAAGTACAAAGAATTGCTGCTGCTGCTGTTATTCTAAATAACTTAGTATGGACTGTTAGTAAAGACAGACTACAGTCTAGAATACAGAAACTGGCCATCAGTGCTGATGAACGGGGGGAGAAAAGGTGAGCTCAGGGGTCCCCCCAAATTATCTAACATCTGTGTAAATAAAGTGAAATGGGAGGGTGTGGGGACCCCCAGCAATCATGATGTACTGGGCCCCTAAATTTCTCTCAAAGGGTCTGCAGACCATCATTTTCACTGCATTTCCCTGATTTTGTACACCATTGTAACAAGACCATTTCATCTGTCTTAAATAAATGCATGTTATTCCAGTCATGTCCTTGGGGAATAATTAATACTTTGTTGGTGAGAATCAAGCTCATTACTTGAAACATCAGTGCTGCCAAACTAGATCTTTCTCTGTATTTTACAGATATTTAGTCTCGCTGTGGGATATGAATGGAAAGAGGGAGGGGCTTGATTTGACCAGATTGCTAAACTTTATCACTACCACTTCCTCTAATTCCAGTAGTTTGTCCTTTTTTGTAATCAAACCATGTACCTGTTGGCAGTTAAGAGCCTCTGTGGGATCAGTTTGTAATTTGTCAAATCATCTCTATAGAACGGGCAAAAAATAATCACAGGTGGGATGGTAAAGCCTGGCCAGAATTTTATCCCTTTTTTTAAATTTTTTCAGTACATTTGATCAACTTCATGTAAAGTTACACTAGATCGGATGCATCACAAACTTGGGAAAAGAGCAGAATCCCGACGCTCTAGCTTACTGAGTAATAACGTAACTCTGAGGTTACCTGTGCTTGCCTTAAATCTGCATGTGCTCACATTGAAGCCAGTTGGAGTAAAGCAAGCAGGATGTGGCCCTCACTGACTATGTTATCAGCCTCAAATCAAGGCATCATAGCATGGGTATGGACTGGCTTAGGAACCAACCCAATCCACCAGAACAGATAGACCTTCAGAGGCAGCTCACAAAACACTCAGCAGGTGGGAGCTGGTTCTGAATCTGCAGCCCAAGTTTCTAATCATTAAAGAAAAGGATTGGAGTGCATCCAGCAGTAATGCAGGCAGTTTGCCCCTCTTCCAAAAACTAATACAAGTGTCACTTGGTGGTAGACAATGCATTTTTCAGCCAGCAAACACAGCAAGTCACCAGTATAATGAGGCTCTGTTACTTACTACCCAAGAGTGAAATACTTACTAATACACACATCATTAATCCTTGCTTTCACTGTCCTGGCAAATGAAGTGTTTTCCCAATAAAACCAGGCCGATCATTAATATTCAAATGCATGTTGTAGGATAAATAGCTCTTCACTCAAGAGCCCCTGGCCTTGTCATCTCCTCATTCAAATCCTGCCTCAAGATTTGCTTCTTTGCAAAGCTGATCAACACTCACCCACAGCTGTCAAATGCCCTCTCCACCCTGATATTACATGGGTGAGGGAGCGTTCCTCAAGTTCCACCTGCTTCTGTGGCCACCAGGCTGGCTTGGATTTTTCCTGGAAGTTTAATATGTAAAAAGGCCCAGAGCAGCGACTGTCTCTAGTGGTGCCTTGTATAGTGCTAGGCATATAATCACAAAGCCTAGAAACAGGCCCTGCTCGAAATGATGAAAACTCCTAAATTAAGGATTGCACCTCTGAACGAGACATGATTTTTCAATATCTAGAAAATCATAAGACTGAAATCAGTCGATAAAGATGGGAGTGCTTTTCATTTGCATTTTGGTGTTTGAGTCTTTAGGGTGCATCCAGATCATGTTTTGAACTACAAGCTCTCCTCTGCAGCCAGCAAGGCTAGAAAATGAAAGCTGAGATTCCCATGTAAACCCAGGCCTCAGAAGCTGGAGCTTTCAGAATAACAAAATCTTGCAAGATTTGTGATAAAATCACACAACTTGGTGTGATAAATGGGGGGCAGGGGAGAGGGGTAGCTCCCTTTTATGGACACCCAGCCAGTCAGTACCCTAATTGCCTTAACTTTAAAGGGTTTAGAGAAGCTTAACCTGAGCTGCCACCTGACCAGGCGAACCAACAGGGAGGCTGTACCCTTTCAAATTGGAAAAACTGCTGGGTGTGGGAGGTTTTTTCTTCCTCTCTCAGGCTGGAGAGAGGGGAAGGCAGCAACAAGCTGTAAACTCTGAGCCAGGTATGGGAAATCATCAGCATCATACCTAGAAACTCCTCATTTGGAACCCCAGATATGTAAGTAGCACAGGAAAAGTTAAGACAGATGTGATTAGGAACCTTTGTGGATTCCTCGGTGCTAACCCAAGGTGCTTTTGTTTAGCTTAGTATCAGAGGGGTAGCCGTGTTAGTCTGGATCTGTAAAAGCAGCAGAGAATCCTGTGGCACCTTATAGACTAACAGATGTTTTGGAGCATGAGCTTTCATGGGTGAATACCCACTTCGTCAGA